>NC_140538.1:7039167-7639167 GCF_057382185.1 Mchenga conophoros
CAATCAGTGGATGTTTTATATTTACACATGTGTACAATGTCAATTATTTCTTTTTCCTCCACTGATGTGAGGAACATTGAGTTAGGGTTCCTATCAATCAGGTTTTCACTACATTCTACTGATGGCAGTGACTCAGGAATTTGTTCTGCCAGTTTTGGTCCAATATTTACAAAATAATGATTAAAGCTGTTGACCTTATCAGCAGTGTTTTCCATAATATTGCCATTATCGATAAAGTATTGTGGATAACTTTGTTGTCCAGAATTATTTTTAATGATACCGTTTAAAACATCCCATATTCCTTTCATATTATGTTTATTGTTGTTCAATATTTTACTATAATACTCCTTTCTACATACACGTATAATATTGGTCAACTTATTTTTGTATTTTTTATATTTATTTTCAGCTTCTTTTGTTCTTTGTTTTAGGTATTCCCTATAGAGTGTATTTTTCTTTTTACATGCATTTTGTAAACCCTTAGTGAGCCATGGTCTATCTGAATATTTGTGCTTTCTGTTGTATTTTATTGTTGGACAGTTTTTATCGTACAACTCCATGAATATTCTTAAAAATATGCCATATGCAATATCAATATCAGCTTCTTTGTACACCTTGTCCCAGTCCTGATTTAATAGATCGTTCTTAAATGCAGTCATAGTTTCTTCTGTCCTTACACGTCTGTATCTCAGTTGTTCTTCATGCTGATTTTTCTTATAATTAGTGTCATAAACTGCAAAAACTGGTAGGTGATCACTGATGTCATTAATTAATATTCCGCTCACAATGTTGTTTTCCATATTGTTAGTGAAAATATTGTCAAGTAAGGTGGCACAATGTGGTGTAATTCTGCTAGGCCTGGTTATTTTAGGATGTAAACTCAAACTGTACATAGTGTTTAGGAATTCGTCGGTCATTTTATGCTTTTTTGGATTCAACAGGTCAATATTAAAATCACCACAGATAAACATAACTTTTTGATTTGTTTTAGAGAATATTTCCTCTATGAAGTCATTAAATACTTGAATACTAGAGCCAGGTGTTCTATATATACAGCTAATTATTACATTTTTTTTCTTTTTCCTTATAAATTTCAATTGTTATACATTCTAGTAAATTATCAATTACAGTTGTCATACTTTCTACCACCTTGTAGTTTAGGTTTTTATCCACATACACAGCTACTCCCCCTCCACTCTTGTTCCTTCTATTTACAAAATTCACTTCATATCCCTCCAGTCCAAAGTCCATTCCTTTCTCCGCATTGATCCATGTTTCAGAAATGGCAATAATTCCAAATGGATTTGTCATCTCATTTAGATATTCCTTTATATTGTTGAAGTTGGCATACAGACTTCTGCTATTAAAATGGATTATTGATAATTTATTTTCCGTGTTGATGGTGTGCTTAAACTGTTCATCAGTGAAGTAGCAGCAGTTACAGCTGATGTTGTAGAAGAAATTATTTTCCGGGTCTATATCCTTTTCTAAGTCTAGAACATTATGGTCTGTGTATCGAAATGTTCTCAGTTCCAGATTATCATAAAGAGAATTCCAATGAGTCATGTTGATATTGTTGCCGGATGCAGATGAAGTTCTTTTGGACTGTGCCATGTGTTGTGTTGTGTGTCACGTCACATGTGTATTCATACCTCCAGAGTAAGTTGACCTCAGTATTTGTCCAGCTCTTCCATATTTCTGATGACCAACACTTTGGCTTGTTCCGGTGTTCCATTGAGTTTAATGAATACTTTGCAGTTGGTGGTCCATGTATTTTGAATTTTTCCCTGTTTCTTCAAGTAACGTGCTTTCCTGGCAATGTCCGCATTTCTTTTTATCAGATGTTCGTTCATGAAGACATCGGATCCTTTCAGTTTCCTTCCTTGTTTTAACAGTGCTGTTTTCTGTTTTCTGTTTGCAAATCTCACAATGATGGCTGGTTTGTTACTGTCATTTTTTCGGGGTAGAGGGTGGCAAGCCTCAATGTTGTTATAATCCACTTCCACACCTTTGGACCGTAGAAAGGTAACCACTTGATGCTCCGTGGAGTTGACATCTTCCTCTCCTGGCCCTCCTACATTGTCAGTGGCGACCGCCCGGGCGTATGACCGGGGTTTGATGCGAAGCCCCGTGATGATAACATCGTTCATCCGGGTGTACTGCTCCAAATCCACCACTCTGTTCTCCAGGTACGCCAGCCGCCGATCCTTCTCGGCGTTCTGGATGCGGAGAGCCTTAACTTCCTCGACCAGGTCCAGGATGGCTTTCTGCTGCAGTTTGACAGTAGAAATCTCCTCTGTCATAAACTCCAGCGACTTCTTAATATCGTCTCCTTCCTCGGCTGACAGAACTTTTTTCGGGCCCATGCTGAGAGACGCTCTCGTAGCTTTGCCGTGACGACCGGCTAGCAAAACATCTACATCGCAATGTATTGATAATGTTTTCTGATCAAGTAATGATCTGATTTGCTGTTTACAATACACAAAGTGCACCAGTGGGCTCATGATTGCACTTCTCAGCATTTTTGCTATACGAGTTGTGCATTTGGGTATAATAGACATTTGATCTGGATGATCTTAAAAGCCATGAGCTCATGATCATTCAAAGAGAATTATGTCACCCAACAAATACAAGGATCTACCACCCAAAAACAACCAGAAGCTGCACATCTGACATCTGATTAATTCAATTATTATTATGTATTATTTCCCTTTTTCCTCAAAAGAGCTCAAATGTGTGATTGAAGGAAAGTCTTAACATATTGCTTTTAAAAGAAGCCATACAAGTTAGACAAACTGTGCTCTTAACAGAGAAAAATATAAATGTTAACACAGTGAGCATAGAGTCAGCGGTAGGTGTAACCCAGTACTGATAAGCCATTCCCGGGAGTGTAAAGTAGAGCTGCAAAATGCTGTTAAAACTCATTAACTATCAGGCTCATATATCTTTAAAATGTGACACTGATGGGGGTCTGGGAGGACAGATAAGAAGCAGGAATTCGGGACAAGGAGATTTCTTTCCACGGATTTACACAAACACACACACGCAGAGTTTTAATGTCCTCTACCAGTATTGATTATCCAGCTGTCTGACTGATTGAGAACCAGATATAGAAAATCACACATCAATAAAATACTAAACCTGAAGAGTTTAAAGGCACACCCCTATTCCAGCCTGCAGAAAAACACAAACAGCTAGCGTGCAAATAAATTATTCCCGAGATCTACTGAGCTGCAACAGTGACAGTTTGAGATGTGAGTAAGTAGTGAGTAAACACCTGAAATCTACTTTTGACTGGTACTAAGAACTAAAAGTTCAAAATCAAATATCCTTATCCAAGCTGCTCCATATTGCACACTAAAATAGCAAAATACTGAAGGTTTGAGTTGAGTAATGGTAGAGGATTTGCTTGGTTTGAGTTTTATGGAAACTGTTGGTGAGTGTTCTGAATAACACCATCAGCTTAACTGCTGAAAACAAGCTTGATGAAGATGTATCAGAAGTCCTGGAGACAGACTTTCTCAGCTTTAGAACAGAGTGAGAGGGCTTTTTATCCCCTTTAGATGACACTCTAAGTGACAAATGATGAAACGAGTGTGTGAATTGATTTATTCAGCAAATGGCATAATTGCTCATTTCAATTTATGACATTTTTTTCCCAGTGACACAGCAGACTTGTTATGTGATTTCTGCAGTTTCAGCCACTAAGCATTTTCAGCTATAAATGTTCCTTAAAATATGAATCCTGCTTGTCTATAATCTTGTGAAATAATAAAGGCTGTGTGAGAGCTTGCTGAGACACAAAAACAGAAAGAGCTTTGTTGGTCAAATAATGCGTGCCTACTAATTCTTACTGAGGAGCAGTGGGGTGTTCCTCTTTGTTGCAGTGTGATTTTGTGAGAAAAATCAGACAACTGATGATTGCTTATAAAATAGTGACACAGGTGACGATGCAATCATCAAAGATTTGGGAACACTGCATCAGGTAACAATGTTTAATTTTGAAGCTTAAGGGATCTAATATCAGGAGAAAATGGCATTTCGGAAGAGAGGGAAATTGCTTTTAGGTGCTCAAAGGATGCAAGAAATGGAGTTATCCTTCAATATGAGATTACAGGCTCGGCTTGATCAACCAAGCCTTCCATCACAAAGCCACCTGCACTGGATTGTCGCGAGAACGAGCGAAAAAAAACAATACCTTATGACCCAAATGTCGTGTTTTTTTGTTTTTTTTATTGCTTTTAAAACATAGTTCGCCCATTACGTGTGGCTCAAATGGGATGGGCAGACGGACAGAGGCATAGTTTTATGATTTAGATTTTAAATGACAGATAAATAGATTTTTCCTGATCCCTTAAATACAGACCTTAGATGGCTTTTCATTTTAATTCCATTCTACTCCGCTTTGGCATTTATCTGTTTTATTGTGTCCTGAATTTGTATTCACTGCTCTGTTACAACTGTTTCAACTTGCACAGCTCTTCATTGAGCTGTTCAGCTCTGCATTTCATTGCTCGGTTTCTTTCTCTTGTTCTGTCACTACATTTCACTGCACACCATGCAGAGATCGAATGTAAATATCCTATAAGCATCAACACACATCTCAAAACACAACTGAGCAAAAAAAGAAAAAAAAAGAAAGAAAAGAAAAAAAAAAGAGTGAGAAGAAACAGAAAGAATGAGCAGATAAATGTGTGCAAAACCGTGCATCATAAACCCATAAATCCCGGACGGAATCGGAGAGATGGAGGGGAAGAGAGAAGGATGAGAGAGAGAAAGACAGGGATCCAGGGAAATGAGGAATTCAACAACAGAAGAATATGGAAGATTGGAAGAAGAGATGCAAATATGGATGACTGTTAACAGAGACAGAGCTGAGAACTACAAGCAGAGAATGAGATTGAGGCAAAGTGAAAATCAGGAGGGAGCAAAGAAAATGTCAGGAGGCAGAGATACAGAAATACAGAGAGATAGAGAGGGAAAAAAAAAAACAAATGTAAGCCCCCGAGGATTAACTCTCTCATTTCTCTTTGGGGAAGAATGGAAAAAAAGAGGATTTCCACCTTCTATCCTCTCAGGCTCCCTTTGATATCTCTCTCTTTCTGTCTCATATTCTAATATCTTTAGTCTCTATTCATCATGCTGGAACACTCGTTGAGCTTGCCAAAGCACTAGCACACATGGCTAACCTAGCTGGACACAAATCCCTCTCAGTTACTCTCTTTCTTCCTCTTTTTTTTTTCCTCCCTACTGCTTGGCAATTTCACTTGATCTTTTCATTTCTCTCTCTTACCATTATGCATTATTTGTTTCCTCATAATGCTACTTGATTCTCGTGGACTTGAAGCCGGTATTAGTTCTTTTCACCTGCCTCTTTGTTCTCCATTTGCGACTGTTTGGCAGCTGTGTAACTGTTGCACGGGGCCAATAACACACAACAGCACTCATTGCTGTGGTCGCTTTAACGAGCATTGTTAATAAGATAAATTAGCTTCCTGCTGATCTGTTAATGGCGGCTTCGGTAGTCCTCTGCAGTGTACCGATTCACAGCTTCAGGTGTATACATATAAAATTAAGGTTGAGTTATAATGCAGTACCACTAAAAACACACATTCAAAAAATGATAAAGTTTTACCAGTCGAACTCATTGATTGTGTTATTCATGATAAATGATTATCCAAACTACAAAAAAACAGATTGTCCTTACTTGTGAAATATTTTTAAGCCCGATACCAGTATTTGTTTCTTTCAACATACAAAACATAAACGTTTTTCCCTAAAATTATTATGTGCATTAATTTATTTACTTAGTTATGATCTGACCAGCTCTGCTCGGATCAGCCAATGGCTGTGTTTGTGTCATTCCAAGCATGTATCAACATCAAAGACTGCCCTCTAGTCGACGAAATAAACTCACTGCATGGTTGAATGGTGTTTCTCCTGTCTTCTTCTTTTATTTATTTTTTAATTTGATTTATTACCCGTTATAAATACCAATCTAAAGAGGTCATCAAATAGCTAATTTTGGATGATAAATTGATCAAGCTTTACTGACGATTGCTTACTGAAAAATTCAAAAGAAATATACAGAAACTATGAAATGATGCATTATAGCTACTCAAAGTAATATTGCAGAGTAGTTATTGCAAAGACGTGCGCACAGTTATCTTTAAGATTACCTTAAATTTCATCATTATTGTTTATTATTTTCCATTTTGCATTGTCACCTGTTCAGCTCGGTTTGTATCCTCCTGTCACAAAACAAACCTCAGCATGTGTGTGGATCACAGAAGCTGTCACAGTAAAGAGCTGGATGCTTACACACTGCTGTTGAAATTGGATAGAAAATAAACAGTTTTACAGCTGTAGTGTGAAATGGGTTTTAAAGTGAATCTCAAGGCACTGCAGCAATGTCTCAGGTTACTCGCAGTCTCTCCCATTCAACCTTCACCCTCACTCCCTTCACACAAGTTATATACCGTGTCCTAAACATGTGTGTGTGCATATAAAATATTTCCTCTACTGTTTCCTTAATATCAGAAGCAATTTTACCCTTTAATGTTTCTTTCTCGGCTGCGGGAGTCTGTGACAGAACCTAGGACATACCCATTCTTTTTGACTCGATCGCACTCTATCACTACCACCAACTTGTCAAAGTTGGAGATTTGTTGAAGAAGTCACTTGGAAGAGTGACAAATGTTTCTTTCACTAAACAGAATCAACTTTTTGGGAGACACGAGTGTAAATCACAGTTTTCCAAATGTCTTGTATAACTCTTTGTGTTGTTGTGCTTTAAAAACACAACACAAGTTTTTCTTCCACTATACTTATGGTGAGCTCAGAGATCTTTTGCAGTGGTCTAAATCCTTTATGCTAGCTTTGTATCCCCTTATTTTATGTTGGGTTTCTTTTTAAACTTGTGGTTATGTGGCCTCTTCTCTCTCTCCTACCTTTCTTCATTTCTTTGCGGTCATCTGTCCCTGCTCCTCAAGCCTTTAAGAATCCAAAGTATTTTATTTTTCCTTTAGCCTCAAATCGATTCCAGACGCCACCGTTTCCTGCCCTGTCTCTCTTTCTCCTCCTCATTTAGTGGGGGGGAGAAAAGAAACCACACACACACAAAGAAACCGAGTCAGATAGAGCGAGAGGCACAAAGTTTCAGTTTTTCTTGCTTTTTTTTAATGCATTCCTCAAAGTTTACTCCCTTTTCCATTTCTAACCCAGCAGCTGTGTAATTTTGTATTTCTATTCTTACAATGAGTAGAATATTTTCTTGACTAGTCCCTTTTTCTTTCTGTGTTAGTCTTGACATGACCCCACCCCCACCCCGCCATCACACTCATCTGTCTTATCTTTGCCTAGCTCTCTGATTAAAGGATACAGTGACAGTGTCATGAATCTCTTGTGATGTAGATTGTGTCTGACTGTGAACTCTAAACCTCTACAGATGTCCTCAATGACTTGTTTTTGAAGTACTTCAATCCCTTAAACCATATGCGAGCGTGTACATAGCAAACAATAATGGGGCTGTTTGATAGCCGCGTGAGAGAAATATCTGGCTGTATCTGAGGAGCCATTTTCCCGAGTGAGAGATAAAAGAAAAAACTGGATAAACAAAAATGAAAATGAAGCAAACCTGTGAGGCTCTGCTCATGTTTTGTGGCTGAGTACATTTTTAAGTCTACTGCAGTAATTACAGTGTCATTCTGGAGCTGTATTGCAAAGCTATATTTTGCCACAATGGATCCTACTGGACTGTGGCAGAAAACTGAAACAGGAAAGGAATAAAAGGGACAGATGTAGCGAGCCGAAGCAGAGGAAAATATAGAAAGAAAAACAATAAGAAACAATAGCAGAGTGAAAGAAGGACAGGGCGAGATAGAGAGGAAGAATTTGATTGTTGTTTAATTAAAGATTAATTTCTCAACCACATTCATAAGGATTTATGTTTAAATGATTACCAAGACAATTGGAACACAGTTGTCACTGCAAGGTATTTACAGACAGTCCCAATGTCAGAAATAAAGGGACTCGGACACAAAGTTTAAGCCTGAAGAGGGCATTCCCATGCAAACCAATAGCCAATAAACGGTGGTCAGCAGGCTAATTGGAACTGCATTGTCTTGCCTCGAGCTTAACTGCATCTCATCAGCTCGCCCGTTGTTTTACTGTCTATTCTGGTTGCTCATTTGGAAGAGCAGAGAGAGTTGATTGGTTGAGTCATTAACTTCTTTTCACCCTGAAGGATTTCCTTATGAAATTAAAGGCCAAATCAGGAACAACAGAGTGATGCACCCTGCTGAAACATTCACCCCATTATCGCCTTTGTTTATTTTGCCGTTATGATTTTTTCTTCTATAAATTTCTTGTCTTGTTTTATAAAAGCAAGATGTCGACAGCAGCAGCAGCAGCTGTTGTTACACTGTGCCCAAAAACTATGGATTCAGTATTTAATGTACAAGAATGTTTCTAACTAAATAAAAAAAAATAGAATTGTATTGGTACCACAATCAGCTCTTTGCGAGAGAAATTCTCGTTGTATGTTGCAATCAGTTTATCTCTTGATGAACACAGGTTATGAAACTACAAGGCAGCTGTCGTGATAGGGATGAATCAAGTGATTTAAAGCAGCAGAGAACAGTATGTTTAAATGCACAGAACATGACGTTGAAGCGATGTAAAACGCAACCTTCCGCTCATCACAGAAAACATGTTGTGATTGCACATGATTTATAATCATTTTCAAATTAACACGATAAGGAGTAAACGAGGATGCTAATCAAAACAAAAATGTTTTCATGTAAACAGAGTGTTATCTTTATGAACTAAAATTCTTTTGACAGAATAAATTAGCTGTGGATGTGAATCAGACTTAATTAGATGCTAGCTAGCTGAATGCAAAAATCAAAATATATATATAAATGTCAGAGCTGTCAGCACATTGTTTTTCTTCTTCATTTTCAGCTTTGTTCATTTCATTCTTGAAATTAACACATGCTACCATGACTTTGTTGTAGCTTCCAATGTATTCCTCTAAGTTCAGTTAATTTTATTCATTAAATGAACATAACTGTGCTACTGCTAACTGTCAGAACACAGAGAATGCCAACAAAGTAAGTGGATCCATATCTTTCTATATTACGAGTATTACGAGCTCTCTACAGCTTTAAAACTAAACTGAAACAGACAGGATGAAACAACAACAACCTACCGTTCAGAAGTCTGCACATCGAAAATATGTTTCTCTATAATTGGTCTAAACTAAGATATGACTCAGCTGTACCCCTATAAACCTGTTACTGACATCCGGTGCAGAAGTGTTATTGGGAGCCATAAAGCAATGATTGGACACTTTGGCTGCTGTATCTTCAAATGATGATGAAGATTGGTAACAGGTTTCTCTCTGCCTGTGGCTGAATTTATGGTCCTGCTCTGGTGTCGTTTGCATGGCTTTCTGGCTACGCAGACACAAGGATCGTGGGAAGAGTTCACAAAAAATAAAGATCAAGTCAAAGCACAGCTGACAAGAACAAGAAATGGCAGAAGTGGAAAGTTTACAAGGCTTTTTTAATCACTCTGGTACAAAGAAGTGATTGTATATTCTAACTTCTTGCTTCCTGGAGCAATACCAGAGCAAACAAGAACAAGAAAAATGCATATTACTAATCTTTTCCTCAGATCATTGACCTTTTCTTACAAGCTGCTCCCCAAGAGCCACACTGTTTAATTCCTTCAAAGCAAAATGAGCCCATATTCATTCACAGTGACTCAGCTCTTTCCCAACGATGGCATCAGTGTCCTTGCGGAAGATGTTTTTGTCTTCCAAGAGGAAACAGATCTGCTTCACTGTGGAAATTGAACCTCTGCAGACTGTTCTCTCCATCAAAAACCTATCAAAGCTCCATGACAAGAAGCACATTAGCTTCAGAGAGATGGATACCAGGTGACAGGATTTGGTTGAGACTAATGTTTATCCTTACCAAATCTACTAGCGGTGCATTGATGCTTGTTTTTCCGCTGCGTCACGCACCTCTAACTGTGGAATTATCAGCGTCAGGGATTGTGGTCTGTGCAGCATTCCATGCGTCTTACGCTCGGTCTTTGTGTTGTGTGCCACTCGCTCGTTAAAAGCCACACAAGATCAAATCCAAATCGTTGCTCTTTGATTGATGTCTTTCATTCTCTTCCAAGACTTTTCTGTTAAAGCCAAATGTCTCATGAAGCAGAAGCGTTAAGAAAGCATCACATAAACTGCACCATAACGCCATTACATAATGATTCAATTAGCTAATGCATATAATTTAGAAATCCACGTTGTGGATCTCATAGGGCCGGGACAGTCATTACTTCATTCTTTTCCAAGTAATTTGATATTAATGATGTTGAAATGTGGTTGATTAAAGATTTTAAAGATCTGTACATAAAGCAAGTGTGCGTGCGTGTGCACATGTGTGAAAATGGCAAACGTGGGTTCTTGTGGGTGGTAATTAGCACTTGAATCTCACTAATGGCTTAATAGAAATCAGCAGCCTACACATACACATGCACAGACACACACTCAAAGCGAAGACTGCGTCCTTTGTGTGTGTGTGTGTGAGAGAGAGAGAGAGTTGTTAGCCTCTCATTAATACCTATTTTCGTGAATGCTGAGAAAGCTTTGGAGCTTTCTTTGTAATTGCCTCACCACACACAGACACACACATGCACACCTATTAGTTCCTCTAATTGAAAGGCAATTAAGCCTCAGGTTTCGTGGTGTGAGCTAAACGCTGGGTGTCTGTTTTCAGCACCGCTCTGTTTTTAAGCTTTTAACAGACCACAAAGACCCGGTAACCGAAATAAGATCCCCAAAGTGAACTTTAATACACTGACTCTCTGTCTTTGTACCTTTTAGCTTTCTGTGCACTCACTTCTTTGGCTCTCACTCAGTAATCTGCAGTTTCCATATAATCACACTTTGTAGTCTAAGTAATGTATTGCACATTTTGGGGAGAAATAATAATAACAGGGTTAAATATTTGCAGCATCTCAAAAGTTTGTGTAAAATTCAAACGACGGTTGGACTCAAACACAAACCCTGTTTATTTCTGTTAGCTGTTTTTCTCTCTCCATCTCCCTCCTTCCTCCTGCTCTGTCCCGTTTCATCTCATCTATACTTTGTCTTATCAAATCTCTCCTTGTTGAATATGTCACTTCAAGGAGCCAGAGTTTACAACAAAAAAAGGAAGAAGGAGGAAAAAAAAACTTTACAGTCCAAAGCTTTATGTCTGCCACAGCACAGTGAAGGGATTGATTTGTATGGGAGAGTAGGAGTGGATTTTTACAGTAAGAGAAAATCTCTTTTTAAACCTCCCTTGACCCCCTTTCACATCCCAGCATATATGTGGAAAAAAATGTATCACATCTGGCTCGAATAGCGTGCAGGGTTACAGAGGGGTCCAGTGGTTATAGTTTGGTTTTGGCAACAGTCAACTGTTGTATTTTTGTGGTGTCCTTGAGTGGACCTCCTCAGGCAAGACCTTAAATGTTAATTTACATGGTGCAATGATGACACATGGGGGTGAAGTTGCATTGTTTGTCATATCTATAACACAGATGTCACAGTTAACTATCCAATCAAGCGGGGCAAAAACTGTGTGAACCTAAAATGATTCAAATCTAAAACAATTAAGAGATGTTGCTTTGACTTAGTTTAAAGCAATGAGGTGACACAGTTTTCTGCTGTGACGGCACCTTGTTTTCTGTCAGGAGGCTAAACACCATGGCGAATGACACCAACATGGCAAGAACTAACAATGACACAGTATCTGTGAGAACACAAAAGGGACAAATGTCGCCTTCGGGCTGTGATGTGGGTGCAAGCAGCACATTCTGCATCCACTTCTGTTTCATGCCGGCTACTTAGCTAATTCAGACATAATCCTTTAGTGTCATAGCTCGGGGATGGCCGCTGTTGACCGAGGTCAGTCCAAAACAGCGACTTTACAAATGCGTGTCTGCATCTGGATTACATAGAAGTTGCACAAGTCATTGCAGCTAAAATGTGCTAAAACTTCAAACATCATGCCAACAGAGTTTGTCACAGTCAACATCCATTGTCTTTACATGCAAAGATAATAATTAAAAAATGCCTGACTGTGCGTCTTCTCTTTTTTCTTTCTTCGATGATTCAGACGGCTTTTGATTTACAAAACCACGCTGAAAGGCTTTGCCCAATGTGAAAAGGGAAGCTGCCGCAAAGGGGAAAAAATACAGCACATATAAACCTATCTCATTCCTTCTCCTTCATTCCTCGTGTATGTCTTATTCCTTTTGTTCACGTTTTTCACATGAGGAACAGTGAGACCATTGTTTGCCTACACCTACCCAGCACAGGCAATACGTGGAGACACGGAGGAAAAGGCGAGAAAAGACCCACACTGTCAGCTACATGCACAATCACAAACCGTGCACTACGCTAGAGAGAGGTGTATATACACCTTCATACACGAATGAATCACCTTTATTGTCACTGACCCTTAGAGAGAAAAGCAGTGAGGGAAAGTTTGAGAAGACCGAGGAGAAAAAAAGTGGGGTCAAGACTATTTTTTCCCCTCCCCTATACTTCACAGACGTTTTCCAATGTTCTTTTGGCTGCTGTCGACGTTTGGCTTACAAAGGAGGGAAAGCATTGGAAGCACAGTGCAGAGAAACAATGACAGAGTGTGAGGAGAAAGGAAGAGGCAGTGACAGAGAGAAAAATAAGTACATACTCGGGTTTTATTTAATGGTGACATTACAAAGACAAGTCTCCTGTGTCTAACACAGCAATACAATGATTAATTACAGCGGCTGAGAAGTTTGTTTTGGGGAAATGTTTAATGAAATTGTGTATTTGTCCCAGTTTATGTTTCCATTTTTACTTATCAATGTCCAACAAAGGAGTAAAGCTTTCCAATGACTCGATAAAGTAATGAACTTTCATTTATTTATTTACTTAGTTACTAAAGATTTCAGCATCGACTGCTTAAAGTACTGCATTACATTTATTACTGTGGAGTAATTGTCGCCTTTCAGCTCTTTACTTGGTGGAAATCTCTTTTGTGCCTCGCTTCAGTTCTGGAGGTACTAGCTGTGATTCCAGTAGGGCAGCCAGTACAGCTACTCTGACTAAAGAGACACAGCATGAGAAACAACCTGTGTGCATGGAAATAGAGAGCGAGAGGAAAAAAACACTTTTTATTCAACATCTACTTCTACAAAAGACCCAAAATCTCAGTCTTAAAGAATTTGACTCCTAATCGTCACACAGTGTGTTCCATATTATAATGAGTTCTGGTTAAAAGTAAAGAAATATAAATATTAATGAACCAAGTCAAATTTCAAAAAGTCAATATCAGAAGAGCAAAATCTAAGCAGACCGCTGAACTTATTCTGTTTGTCTCGGAGCTCACTTTAGTCACTATAAGAAAAGAAATAGTAAACACACTTTGGGGTTTTCAGTCATAACAGCCCACATTAATAAGATTGCATAATCACAGACAGTCATATACACAGATGCACATTCACAGCACACCATTAGATATAAATACAAACATCTTTAGAGACATATTCAGACTCTTAAACAGGCAAATATCCCCCCTGTTGAGTGAGGACATGTCACATTGATTTATTTTAACCCTATGCTCTGACCTCTGTGTGACACATTCAACACACTCACACAAACACGCACACATACACACACAGTGTGTGGAGCTACACTCTCGTGTTAGCCAATGAATCACAGTAGCCTACTCAAACACTTGACTCATGGATTAACAGCATCTCTACTAACCCCAAGGGAACAGTGCATATGCGTTCACACACACATATACAAACACACACAAACTCAAGTATGCTGTTCACTATTCTAACGTGACTCTTGAGTCATGTATTCTAGACATAGGAAACGGTCTGGCCAAAAGGCATGCTTGCCCTGGGGAGTCATTATCACTGTCTGTTTCAGCGCTGCGTTTTCTGCTTCTCTCGCTTTCTCTCTGTGTCTCGCACCGTCAGCCATTTGAGATATCGGAAAACTTAAGAAAACAGCAAACGAATATGAGTCATAGAAGGTACGGCCATGTAGTATTATATAAATTCAATAAATTGTGAAGTTGATCTAATTTTTAAATAGACTGGCGCTCTTAATCTTCAAGAACGGTTTGGGTTTTATTTTAAGAAATAGTATTATTTTAAACAGAAAAAATTATTCCCAATAAAAAAATGACTAAAAATCAATAGTGAGAGAATTTTGTTTTCAGGAAAATGTGTGAGAGTAACAGTTTGGTACACTTTTGAGTGCAACTCTACAGGATTGTTTCACATCTGTTAACTTCATGATGAAGGTGGTTAGCATATGGAGCAGCTTTTGTAAACACTGTTCAGAGGATTTCTGTGTCCAGACTTTCCTGCAAACAATGTGGATTTAAAATCCTGAACAAGTAAGCAAGGAGCGTGTTCTTTTCTGATGCATTTCTTGTCTGTTTTGTACTGTTTCTACCAATGTGTGGCCTTATAACCATGTAACATATTTTCAGTACCAGCTCATCCATCCAACTGCTTCAGCTTCTCTAACACTGAGCTGATTTTCCCTATGCTGTCTGTCCCTGATAGCTGGGCTTCATTGGTTAAATACTACTACTACTAATTATAACTTTATTTATAAAGCACTTCTTTTCAAGAACAAAGTGCTTCACATTTCAACAAAAGCACGCATTTAAAATAAAACGTTTTCAGCTGTCATTTAAAGCAAACCACACATTTAGCCGACCTACAAGTCTAAGAGGTTGTTCCAAAGTTTAGGTGCTGCAACCTCAAACACGGAAGAACTTCTGGTTTTAAAATAAGATCATGGAACAATTAAAAGACCTTGATGAGCTCTTCTGGGAGGTCAACTGCTGTTATAAGGTTTCAGTAGCCCTGATTCGTATCCCAGGCCTATCCACATAGGGCTTTATATGTTATGAATACAACTTTAAAATGGCTTTTATTACAGAAAGCCATTAAAGCACACCAGGAAGAGGTGTAATATGTGTACACTGGCAAATTTTTGTTAGCAGTCTGTCCATTCTGGACTAACTGAAAATGGTCAAGGGATGACTGAAAAATACATTAAAATAACCAAAGTTGCAAAGTTTCTTAAAAGAAAGAAACAATACTTGATGAGTTTTTAAATTTCAGGTTCAAATTTCAAATATCGGCGAAGAGACATAGGGTCTTAGCCGATGACTTCCAATGCACGTGAGGGGGTAAAAGTACTGACTGACCTCCTTAGAAATTGTCTGGGTCAAAGGAAGAGCTTCAGTTTTGCCAGAATTAAAATGAAGGGCAATTAAAGATGTCCAGTTAGTAATGGCAGAGAGCACATTCATTAAGGTAGGGAAGGCTGTTGAGGTTATTAGGCTCAACTGAAAATTACAGCCGTGTATCATTAGCATAGCAATAATATGCCTTTGAAACTATCAAGCAGGTGGCTCAGGGATAACTTGTATAGTGAGAACAGAACTGGTCCGAGGATAGATCCCTGGGGGACTCCACATACAAGGGGTGCAGAGGAGGACATACATACATGGGTTTATATGAATTTCTAAGTGTATGTATGAAGTATGATGACAGCAATATGAGACCAGTGCCATTCGTAATTTAATAATGCTGTTTCAGTGCAGACTGGAATTTGTCAAATATATTGTTTCCTTCTACCACTAGCTAATGTCTAAGAAGGAGAGTAACAATCAGATCTCAACGCATCTGAATAGATGGAGAGAAAGTTTTAGTAAGGTAAGAACCTACTTCATGAAGCTCCACAGCTTTGCAAGATATCAATATGATTTTTCAGTTAATTTGAAGGGGTGCTCCAACAAACTCATCTGAACTCACTATATAAATAAAAACCAAATAAACAGAGAGAAAAGTTGCAAAAAATCTGTATTTTTAAAGGTGCTTTGTTTGAATTTGACAGTGGGGTCACTTATTTGTCACCAAGCAAACCACACAATATCATGCTGGCTTACACACTGATCATTCCTGAGCTGTCACTCTGTCTGCTGCTATCAATCTAGTCTGTTATTTTTTTCTTGTGTTTGACCTGACACGCATCTGACAGTTATTCAGAAAAATAACAGCGGACTTGTAGCAGGGAACCGGGATACTGGGGAAAGCAATTTATTTTGGACTTGATTTATTTTTACTTGTTAAATAAAGCTGACACTTAATTTGACACATCAATGACAGTTTGAGGTCCTGTTAATAGATTCTGCATAGCAGGTGTCAGCTCGTCGCACAACAAGTGCAAACGAGAGTTCATTATTTACGGGTTTTTTGTTGTTGTTTTGCTGTTTTTAAAGTTTTAACTTATTCTCTATTAGATACAAGATGTCAACAACCATTATTTATTTCGATTTTACAGCTATTTATTACTATAACTGTACAATTAAGAATTTTTTTCAGGCAATTATCAGGCAATTTTTCAGCTTAAAGAATTTTCCGAAAAATTATTCCTTATTTTCACAGGTTTAGTTGCAGATATGTTTTTATCAAGGCACCATTTTTCAAGGCAAGCTGTGAAAGAAAAAACAGCTCCGAGGCTTTTACAAATGAATGAAAGACAGGCACAAACACACATGCATACACACCCACACACAGATATGTGCATCAATCAGAGGACTCGAGGATAATTAGCCAGATGATGAGCCGGTATGGGATTAACTGTCAACACTTCCTGGTTGGCTGGTCATGTGGTCAGCATGAGCCAATGAGCCCTGGGGGAATTTTCTCATCTACTGATCTATTGAATATTAAACACCCACACACAAACACATTCACATGTGCATATACAAATTTTGCTCAATTGGTCCATGCCAAGAAAAATAAGAAGCACAGTACGGAATTTACAGTTAGAATTAAAAGATTACTAGCACCTCTAGTTCAGTCACTCTAACTGGTACTGCACTGGTACAGTAGTAGGCCTACGTGCATCGCTGCACGGACGATGTGCAATTAAAACACAAATCACCTCTCAAGTGTGCCAGGTGACTTACTCATGTTGGTGCAAATGGCGCATCAATATATAACCACTGGCTGGGGAAAAAGCGGTTTTAGTGTGGTTCAGTTTAGTGATATTATTTTCTTAAGTGAAGAATAATTAGACACACTTGTTTGCACATTTGCACTTGAGTAAACTTTGTTGTCTTTTGTTTGACCTTTTTTTTTCTCTCAATGTTTTACCTTCAAAGACTGCCATCTCTCTTCTGTCATGAACAGAACATCATAAACCAAACTGAAGACAACAGATAAAAAGCTTCTGTATTTATCGTCTGTGCTAATTGGTTGCTTAAAATGACATTTGCCTTTTGCATTCTAGTGGCTCCAGCTTTTCTTGTAATGGCATAGTAGCACAAGTAAAAGTAGAGTGGTTCGGTTCTTTTTTTAACAAACACTTTCACTTATCTTTGCAGATAAAATCTACCTGTCTGTTGTAGGGCTATATATAATGAATGGAGTTGAGTTGAATCCATCACATATTAGTTCAACTTTTGGTTTGCTGGTGTAATAAAGTGATAGACAAACTATGTTTTCATATATTATGGTTAAATCAGATATTAAGAAATGCAGCAGAGCAAAACCTATGATGCTTCACTGCAGATCCAGTCCTCTCTAGTCTCTCTCTAGGTGAAGATTGAATACATTTTTTCATTGCTCTTATTAAATCTACTTTGCAACATTCTCATATCCACAGATTTCTTTTTAAAACTACAGTCATTGCTTTCTGCTGACATTCATCGAGTCTTTTCTTGTAATGACCAAGCAGTTTACTTTACAGCTCACCACTACAGATGGACAAATCAAAAAATGTATCACTCCTACTGGCATTGTTGAGTCATCACCTGTGTGCTTTTTAATAGATTTGATCTATTAAATGGCATGATGCTGTCAGTGTATCCAAAAGAGCTGTAAATAGTGATCAGGTTTTACCTGAGCATTTAGTCTGAGTGAAATGTATCCGTTTGGGAATCATGAATTTTAATAAACCATCAAACCATATTTGCCTGCAAATATTTTGTTTGCTTGTTTGTTTTGACTATTTTTGTGTCACTGACCAAACCTGCTTTCCTTTCGCTCTCTTTCAGGCTGTTTGGCAAGAAGAATAAGACAACACAAACTGTGAGAGGAGAAAAAGAAGGCAGAAAAGCTAAACGAAGAAAGGCAGTGACGTGGCAAGCTGGTGATGAGTATCTACAACAGGCCCCATTTCAGCTAATGAACTAGGAAGCTCATCAACAACATTTTTGTTAAAAAAAGCAAGATACCACCTCAGTGGGAGCAGAGCTCCACTGAGAGGAATCAGAAAGTAGGGGGCGGAGCAAAGTGCACAGTTTCAAAGGTTTGTCAAGATGGCAATGCTGATGATGAAGCGGCAGGGCCTCGGGCTACTGAGGATCTTCCTGGTGTTGCTGGGAGTTTCTGCACTTTGTAGCGTTGCATTAGGAACTCGGAAAGGAAATGCTTCCTTGGATCAAAGGGGACACAGACACAGACATCCAGGTATGACAAAGCAATACTTCAACGTAATCTTGCAGCATAAATTCATAACTGTGAACATCCGAAAAACAACATTTTGCTCATCTTTTCAGAGGTTGTGTTAGTTTCATATTTTAAAATGATCAATTAGATCTGTCAGATTTTTACCTTTTGTGAATTTCTTCATGCAGCATTGCAAAGTCTTGGCAGTCTTGGTACAGCAACTGATACAGAAATAATTCCTTTTTATAAATGTAACTGTTATAATCACATGAGGGATTTGAGAACTCACTACATTTAAAGTTTGCACTGAGCATCTTCCTAAATATTTTGTATAACCGGGTCATCCACCGAGATGATCCTCAGATTCATAGATATGTGATCTATCAAGTTATGCCTTGTAGTTAATGTATTATTAAATATCATATTAAACCCATTTCATCAACCTAATATATAACACATTACCCCCAAAACATTTTGTGTTCTAGCTCAGAATACAAACCAATTAGGTACTCTGTCAAGTAAGTATATACCTTATTTCAGCCTTATTCCAAATTAACAGTTTCACAGTCTGTAGCTTTAAATGCAAATTTAGTACTGCTGTCCCTTCCACAACAAGGCAGGACCGCATGTCAGCTGATGTAGACATGAAAGAGTGTCTGAGAAGAAAAAAAAAAGAAAAAAAAAAGACGTTCTGACGCTTCTAACATTCAATCTGAGTAACTTATTTTACATGTAAGTTCCTCCTAAATCACAGCACACAGTAGTTGTCTTAAACTGATGTGCCTGGTGAATCTGTCAAATGACAAGGTTGTTATAAAATCAGCATTCTAACAGTGCAGAACAGCAGCTTGGAAATAGCTTAGGTATAATGGGGTGCATTTCAGTCACTATTTCATACTTGCTCTGTTATCTGTCAACAGAATCTGAAAAATATGCAAATAGGATCAGGTTTATTTGAATTCAGCTGTATTAAATATGAGTAAAGGTAAGCAGAGAAAGTTAGAAGAGAATAAAAATGTAAGGCCTATAAAGTCAGATGAGTTTCATTATCTAAAAACTTGCAATTCTGACTCAACTTTACAATAATCAGAAGGCCCTGGCCTTGAGCACAACCATAAAGCTAACGGTCTGATTATCCACACTAACCAAAACATCCTTAAGAGTATTATGCTATTGTTTTGGTTATATATCACCATCTCAGGTGCTGGAAGTGTGTGCAGATGTATGCTGAGCATTGCAGACAACAGCTGAAGACTCCAAGGAAACTCACAAGAGCCTTTATTTTTCCCCTCTCTAGACACACTGCCAACATGCAATTATGTTCAAAAACAATCTTTTTTTCTTCATTATTTTCCCTTTAATATTTAAATATTAATGGTAATTCTTCCACATGTTCAAACATTGCTACTGCTCACTGCAACCACAGACTGCTCCTTCTAGCCACTGTGGAGTTTCACTACAACAAAAAGAGGTTAAGTGACTTGCAAAGATTCCACATAAAAATCGACCCATTAAAGCATGTGTTCTTCATACAGTCCACCCACATTTTTCAGCTGGGATTTGAACCAATGATCCACACTTCTAAAACAGGCCACTCTGCTTACTCCCTCTCACACACTTTTAAGCTTACTAAAAAATACTGGAAAATCAACAAAAAAAAACAAAAAAAATATCCAAAATATAACATAACAGCTGTTGTGGTGATAATTCATTCAACATAACATACAGAAGGTGGCCGTCTATTTAACGTTTAACCATGAAATTACAATTCATAATAAACATGTTGTGGACTATAATTAAATTAACTAAAAGGTTTTGGTTATAACTGGATAAATATAGGTGTGGTTTATATATATATAAATATATGTATATTGGTGTTTTTGTATTTGTAGGTCACTTGTCGCTACACAGACACAAACAAAAGGTTGGAAAGGAAGGCCAAGTACTCCACAGGTCCAAACGAGGATGGGTCTGGAATCAGTTCTTTGTCATTGAGGAGTACACTGGACCTGACCCAGTGCTGGTGGGCAGGGTGAGTAGAACAGTGCAATTTAAAAAGAGAATCCTTCTTCAAACAAAATTAGCCTCTGAATAACTGTTTAATTAAAAGCCACGTTGCCATCCAGTGGCAGTCATGGTGTGCAAGCTGACAGCAGGATTTAAATGTGGTTTTAGCATTTATCAAAGAGAGAGTGGGATAAAGACAGAAAAATGAAAGAGGTCATGTTCTCATTCAAGGGTGAAGATGATTGGTGGTACTCCTCCAGAACAACACCATCGCTCAAACTGAGCAGCGGCTCTCATAACAAACAACAAATTATGTTTACAGAGCACCATATTTCAAAGTCTAGGAGCTATAAAGGAAGAACAAGAGTTTAATTGAATGTTGAACATTCTTCATTTTTATAATAATATTTTAAGTCAGTAATTTATTAGTGTGTGCCCATCTAACATGCAGCATTTCCAGCCTGTCTGTCCCAGTCACTCGCTCACTTTAGTTTGTAGACTTGGGAAATTGCAACCTCATCTGGCATCTGCCAGGCAGCCAAGCTAGTCTGTGTCTTCCAAATTTGCCTTTTGACCAGACTTTCTGCCTTTATGTGGAACTGCTAGTCTCTCTCTCTTTCTCTTCAAGTTTCACATATATTGAAATATGTGCATGTAATTCAAGCTAAATTCAGTTTTGTCTCCATTTTTTCAGCTCCACTCAGATGTTGACTCAGGCGATGGAAATATCAAGTACATCCTGTCCGGTGAAGGTGCAGGAACAATCTTTGTCATTGATGACAAGACAGGCAACATCCACGCCACAAAAACTCTGGACCGTGAGGAGCAGGCCCAATACACGTTAACAGCCCAGGCTGTGGCAAGAGACACTAATAAGCCTCTGGAGCCGCCATCAGAGTTCATAGTGAAAGTTCAGGACATCAACGATAACCCTCCTGAGTTTCCACATGGGCCGTACTATGCCAGGGTGCCTGAGATGTCCAATGTTGGTAAGTAGCAAAAGAAACATTAAGAGAAATGTGGGGGAAGCAAGGTTTTGTATTGAGACAAAGTCAAAGAAAACAAGGAAGGGATACATTAAAGAATGCTTAAAAGTCTAAGAAATCTACAGCTGGTAAGAAGAAAGTTATATTAGACACAGAAAAGCTTCAGAAAAGTTTGGTACAGCTGGTAAACATACAATTTGGGGGACTTTAAATCGTATTCACGCAATATTGGGAAAATATTTGTACAGTCATCAAGGAGTGAGGGATGGTGACAAAGAAAGATAATGGATAAACATAAAGAAACACAATTAGTCCCAATTGGCTACCTTTTACTTTACCGGTTCTTTAGCAGGTTTGGAGGTCTTTTTTCTCCATATCATTGTAAATCTATGAAGCCTGGCTATCTATACAAAGTCCCCAGACTGGAGACTTTCTCTAAAAATATGACTTTTTCAATATTTTATTGGTTTATCTGTAAGCCTTTTAAAAGGCATTGTCCCTATTTCAAGTCACGTCATCTTCCTTGTGCTAATATAGCACATTTAAACAAAATCAGAGATGACCCAAACTACTGTTCATAGTCTTCACTATAAAAAACAAAAACAAACAAACCCCACAAAAACAACCACAAATGAATTTTGACATAAATTAAATACAAAGTGATAAATAAATATAATATAGAATTTCACTGTCATTGTTTTCATTTATTAATGTTGAATGAATTGAATGAATGAATGTTGAATTTTATCTTATTCTTTCCCAGTTAAATTTACCCTTCATTCTAATTTGTGTTGTACAGTTATTTCATTTTTAACCTTAATTTATATTTTATTCCTTCCTAGTTAAATTTACCCTTTTTAATTTTTCATATTTATTTCCTATCTTATTCATAGCCGTTTCCTTTTTTGTTTTCTTCAGGTCACGAGCAGTTGTCCAAGCATTTCACTACATATCGTACTGTGTATGACTGTGTACGTGACAAATAAAATTTGAATTTGATTTGATTTGATTTGAATGAGAACTGGGCTCCAGAAATATGTTCTTGTCTGAGAATAGCTAATTAATTAATTAATAACAACCTTAATGCATAAATATTAAACAAATGTAATCCTGGTTTTGACATTGATTACCAGAGCAATGGTTTCAAATCCTATGTCAAAAATGTCAACCTTGCCTTTTAACAGGTATTTTCTCAGAAGAGGCAAAAGTCCTCTTACTAAACTAAAGTTTAGTTTTAATTTAGCAGTAGTTTTGGTAGTTGAACTGAAAATTTGTCTGCATATTATTTTTCTGCTAAACAACACCATTTCTATATTAATCACTGAATGTGAATGCAGGAAATGTGACAGAGAAGTGCATATCAGGTCACCTCCTGAAAAATCCTCTTTTTTTCTTAAAAGTTGGGCTAAACTACAAGCAGAATTGTGGAATTATTTAGTACCATATTGGCACAGGCAAGAGTTTCTACCACCCCCTTAAGAGTCTCCCTATTTAGAACTTCTGATCTTGGAAGATTTTCTTTCCAAAAATTGTGTGGTATTGGAGTGTTCAGCCTCTAGATACTGACCTGAAATGAACCACACTGGCAGCGGTAAAGCCTGAAACAGTGGAAGCATAAGAAATCCCTTCCCTGAATGGACTGGACTTCCAAAGAAAGAAAACTGAAAGAGTTCTGTTTAGGCTATTTTTCACCCATCCGCTACATAATCTGAAACCTGAATGCAGAAGTCTGGCAAAGAGAGATCACCAGTTGCCATGAGCCACAACCACAGAAGTGGAACAGAAATAAAAGCTGTAATTTGACTAACTAGGTCTATGTAGCCTCATCGATATCAGACTTAGAATGGATAGAAAAGCCAATTTCTTTCAAATTATCATTCTTGGTAATTTATCACGGTGTACTTATAACCACATTCAAAGCCATGCTGAATAAAATTTCATTGCAGTTTTCTGTTATGCAGAACCTGGTTAATTTTGCATGGAGCACAATGGTGGTGCTCACATGGCTGCAGCTGGAAAGGTAAATATTAAAATAGAAGATGTAGTGGAAAAAAGGCTGTAAAGAAGCCAAATGAACAATTCAATAACACGTGATTGATGTGAAGCACCCATTATTCCAGCCAAATTCATGCTGTTGCAAGAACTTAGTAACAGCCATTTTGAGCTTTTAGTCCCTGAAAGAAACAGTTTCTACATTTACTGGGGTTGCTTGGTTATGGGGAAAAACAAATGAAACAAAAAACATTTCACCTATGTAACCTTTTGCAACTTTCACTTTTTCTCGATTGACCTTGCTAACCAAAAGCTTTTACTTCTGTCCTCTGGGCTCAAGATGAACTATGTGAGTTTGAGCTTTAGTTGGTTTTGAGGGGGGTTTTTTCCCTTTCAAGACTAGAAATAATACAAAGCTCTTAAACATATTTGAGTCCTTGTGTGGGCCCTCGTGGTTACTTCATGCAAAATAAAGGAGGTTGTAATCAGATTCATCATGGATATTGAAGCTCATGAAAGAAATTACTGATTTATCACAGGAGCAGATTACGGTTGGAGTTTGATGCCTAGGCTCTGAGTTTATCACTACCCACAAATAGAACATAGAAATTGGAGAGGGATGATTGAACATCCCCCCCGGGGCCTACAGGTGGATGCTGGGGTGGTGGAGGGGTTGAAACAGCAGGGGGTAATGAAGGAAAGTATTGGCACTGAAATGCCAGAGGGAAAGATGAAACGAGTTTGAATACAGCACCAAATTGGGAAGTTGTGCTTGGTTTGTGACAAGTGTGGTGTATTGGGTGTACGTGCAGTGCAGCTCCAGTTGCTTGACTAATCTCACAGGCTACACTCCATCGAAGAAGGACAAAAAGAGAAAAATATGTAAAAATAAAACTAAAACCAACAAAAGTAAAAGTTAGACTCAGCTCTGATTTAATAGTGTAAAAAAAAAGTTTAAAATAATATAACTTTATAGTCACAAGGTAAGAAAATTTGGACTTGGGTGGCGAAAAAAAACCAACATGTTATTTGCCTGTTTTTATTTATATTTATTTTATCAGAGCTGGTAATGATACAGGTCTGAAGCACTTTTATTACTACGTTTCTTTAGCAAGTAGCAACAGGTCTAGCGAAAAGAAACACCTTTCTGAGTCACATCGGAAAAGCAAAACTTAAATAACGCAAAGTTAATAGAATGTATTTCACACTTCTGCAAATTTAATTTACTTGGTCTATTTGCTCAGCATATCTGTGTCAGCTGAGTTAACAGGGATTTACTGGATGCAGATGCTTTGGGTGAAAACATATCTGTGAAATGTCCATTTTTTTTGTGGGGGACTAAGATAAACTGTCATGTTTCGGGCTCAACAACCATGCATTTTTCAGATTATCCAAAGAGTTTTGAAAGGTTTGCATAAATCCATGGGGTTGTTGAACTCTGTCAGAGCACGGAGGAAATGCTGTTTTATTTAAAACATGAAAATCACCAAAATTGGAGACTGGATGTTTCCACCAGACAATGATGAAATGTAGAGAAATAATAGTGGAGACCAGCCCCACAGGAGCCCCTTCAGCCGCAGTGTCTGAGAGACAGGAGAGAGAGTGTTTTTCATTCCCTTTCCCATCCGGCTGGTGCAGGCAGGTGAATCGGCGCACATTTTTGTGACAAGCTTGTTTGTCAAACCATTCCTGAACCAAATCACTAAGGTAGAGCTATCTCCTCCTGACTTTTTTGTCATGTCTGTGTTTCTGTCCTGTAGGTACGTCAGTGTTGCAGGTGACAGCTACAGATGCTGATGACCCCACCTACGGCAACAGTGCCAGACTGGTGTACAGCATACTGCAAGGACAACCCTATTTTTCTGTGGAGCCTCAGACAGGTAAGGCTGCAAACAAAAACCCTGAACTAGGCTTATAATTGTCTGCAACACAACAAAACACAATAGCTCAAAGGCCTTGATGTTACAGTGATGTAGTATGCACACAGGTCTAAGATCAACTACAAAAACAGCTTGTCATGGACGATACGACAATGCGTTTTCATTTTATTTTTCTGCACGGTGTTTTTGTATCACCTGGAGTTAGGATGTGTGTGTGTGTGTGTGGGGGGGGGGGGGACACAACTGCCAAATCAATAGGAATTAAGACCGCTACAAACAGTGAACAAATTTTAACAGTCGCAAAATTTTAAATTGAATATAATTAATTAGGAAAATAATCAATGCAATTGACTTTAAACTCTAATATTGTAGTGCCATCTGCCAGGCGTCTCATCAAAACTGATTGCTGCAAAAACCAAACTCAAAACTTTTTTTTTTTTATTCTTTCACATTTCCATCTACTGCTCTTAATGTAAAAAAGCCAAGAACTCTGTGCTAGAGGGATCGTGTAACAAGACATCCTTTCCAATGAAATTGGTGAGGAAAAGAAGGCAAGCTGTAGAAAGAGGTCCCCAGCGGACATTCAGCTTTGGTCCCTGCAGAGCTGAGGCCTAATATTTGGGTTTGGAAAGAGGTTAGGGCAAACACTGAGCTATGCTAGGTCAGAGAGAGTGAAGAAGAACTGAAAGTGAGAGGTTAGGGTAGAGAAGGAGAGAGAAATTGGTTTACAGAGAGATAGTTCATGGAAAGTGAGTGGTTAGGGCACAGAGAGGCAGAGAGATTTGGGCAGAGTAAATCTGGCTAATCAAACCAGTGTTGGGTATTTGACTGGCTCAAATCCATAGCTCACATTTCTAATTGGTTTGGAGATTATCAGCTTTCCATGCTGTCACAGACATACGCACACACTTTTGGCATAATATGACAACAGAAAGCCTCTCTGACACTGCAGCTAGACATGTGCAGAAAGAAAGAGAGAGATGGAAAGAGAGTAGTGGGTGATGAATTAAACAGACAAAAATCACTGGGGCTTGAAATAGATAAAAATAAGACTTCACAAATGTTCTACTAGAGTTCTTATTTATTTAAATGATGAGTGATGATGCGTTCTCTTACAAAATGAAGAATCTTGGAATAAATTCGTTGTAAATTGGTAGTTTTTACTTAGCAATGATAGTGTTTTCAAAGTGGGATTTGTTTAACATTTTCATTTATTAATTTCAACAGGTATACAATTCCTTATTGTAATTCTTAATAATTTGTAATGACATGACGTAAAATGCACATGTTGTACATGGTGTGACAAAACACGAGTACAGTAGCATATACAACACAAGAGTAGATATGCAGACATCTGCTGTTTTTTTCATCATTCAAAAATCCATAAAACCTCACCCACAAGCTTCCAGTGGTTGTGTTTTCCAGAATGGCTAAAAGAAAGCCTTATTTTAGCATTAATGTCATGTTACCACTCTGTCTGCTCAGGTATAATTCGTACTGCCTTGCCAAACATGGACCGTGAGGCCCGCCAGGAGTACGATGTCGTCATCCAGGCCAAAGACATGGGTGGTCACATGGGAGGGCTGTCAGGGACCACAGAAGTTAAAATCACCCTCACAGATGTCAACGATAACCCTCCAAAATTTCCACAGAGTGAGTAAACGCCTACGTTTTCTAGTTATCCATCGATAATATATACTGTATTGTGTAGCTGTACGTCATTTTCCTTGGGTTAGGCATTTCCATTAGAGGTGTGAAAGTGTCAGACCTTTTACCAAATGACAGCAGAGCTATTACACTATCTGAACTTCCAGTCTGCATCTTCCTAGCCTTTTCTGCACTATGCAATAATCACCAAAGGTCAGTGCAAGGGCATTCAATACACATCAAGTGCATGGTGTCATTAGTTTGCAACTTACAAAGTAGTGAGGTAACTTTAGGCAAAAAAAAAAGAATTATTTAAAAAGAGTCTTTATTGGGATCCTGGAGTATCCCCCAACATGTATGACTGTCTTTGGATACTAGCTAGAAGTTCCCTAGGGCATTGGTTGAATTAGATATTAGCAGCGCAATGAAAAAAGCAGATCTCTGGATTTGTGAAGAACAGTAGATTTGATGCGAGGAAGGAGACAGAGGCACAAAATTTGAATATTTTTTAAATTCTTTTTTTTTTTAACATTTTTTATGAGAAGTTTATATTTTTATCTGAATCTATTTCTCTGTATGAAAGATGACACAGAACTGCCAATGATTCTATTAACTGATAAAAATTATTTTATTTTATTTGCTCGGTGACAAAATACCGATTTGTCCTCGGTGACAAAATACACAACCAGTACAATGATAGTGAGTTCTCTAGTTCCATTTAATACTGTACAAATTCAAAAAATGCCCATCTGCTGTAAATCCATTCTATATGATTTGGAAGTTTTGGAAATGGACTTCTAAAACTCATCAACCTTACCTCGTTTGGATAATGATGATCTCCCATTCAAGTTTTGCGAAAGTCTGTACCATTTCCACCACGGTTGCCATGTCCTGTCAGGTTACCTTTTGCTTGTGCCTCTGAGTATCCTGCTGGATCCTCCAATGTGATTTAAATCTCCAGAAGTGGATGCAACATAAATATGGAGAGGAGGGGCAAGCGGTGAGCAAATATTGTGTGGTAAGTCCAAAGAACTCCTGCATTTTCAATGTGCTCTGTGCTGGCACATAATGGCACACTGACATGCACGACAGTTCAGACCATTTCCTCTGAATGTTTCCCCCAAATGCCTCAGGACAATACAGTAAAACTCTGTGTTGACAGTCTCACCCCGAGGAACCAATTATTGGTGCACAACTCTGTGAATGCTGAAAAAATGATAAGCATTCTCTGGGTCTTGTTCCACACCCAACGTGCTTCCTTTAGGCTTGGGAACTCAAGACTTTTTCACGGAATCCCTTCGGAGAGCCAGCTCTCATCAGCAGCAATGATCTTCCATAAAAATTCAGATCAGTTTGGAAACAAAAGATAATGTTTGTCATCTGTGTAAGTTTGGGGTCTACAGTGCAACAGCAGAGTGCACAGTGTTGTCCAAACGGGACCTAGAGAGTGCAATTTATATTTAAAAATGGCAGCCATGCTGGAAGTTTTCTTTGATGCCTGAGAAGAAGTTGAAAGAGAGATTGGCCAAATTTATGTCAGGTAAGGTTTTTTGAACTTTCTGATCACATCTCATGCACAGCCAAATAGCAAATATTCATAGAACGATTTAACCTCTCTGGTTCTCCTCAAAGAGAAACATCCTAAACCTCAGCAAGGATTCACACCAATGCATTTTTCTTTGCAACCACTTCCCAGCAGACCTTCATGTCCACCTTTCCATATTATATCCAACTTTGCCATTTTGTGCTATGGCTCTTTTTTCCTTCATCGTTCTGTCCTTCCCTCCTATAGCGCTGAGCAGAAGGGCTCCTGGCAGAGATTCTGCAGAAAGCCTCAGGAATGTATGGAGAGAAGAAATGGGGAGAAAACAAGAGATGATGGATCAGGATTTAGCCTGTGGAGAAGCTGAATAGGCAAGAAAAGGGAGAGACATGAACAGAAGCAGTGAGGGAGATAATGTAAAAGACAGGGAGATGCAGAGAGAGAGAAAGTCAAAACCACCACTCCAGTTCCTGTATATTATAACAAGCTGACAGCTGTGTTGCAATGCAAAGCTGAAATGTGATGCTGTAGACCACAACAAAAGGACATTTGAGGGAGTTTAGATGGAGAGTTTTATGAGCAATGAAAAACTGCTCAAAAGGCAAGACTTCATCTCCAGCACGAGAAGCATATATAGAAGTTTCCATACTGGCATATGCATGTTTCTTTAATAATGCCACATGTTCTTACATAGAAAATGAAGGGAGAGCCTAAAACCGTAAATGGCTGATTTGCTGACGCAAATTTTGTAGAAAACTCTAAACAAAAGACTAGTAACTGACCTAAAAAAAAAAAAAAAAAAAAAAAAAAAAGTAACCCACTTCATAATCTCCTTTAAGCCAGCATATGTGCATTACCAACCATGGAACGCTTTGCAATCCACTTTTCTTCATGAGCCAGGTGAAAAATATTCGGGAGACAGGATCAAGTCACACACATAGGCCACATTATATCTAAATAACCACATTATACTTGCCTGTGCATCACTGGCAGTTTTACATCTGCAATGCAAGACAATGTACCAAATAACAATATGTTGTGGAACTCGGTACCCTTGTCAAAAAATAAATAAATAAAAAGTAAAAGCAGGACAACCACCTGCAAGAAAATTCTCCCAGATGGTGTGAATGAGGACAGTGATTACTTATTTAGTAGTTGGGCAGAGTGAGAGAGAGGAGAGGAAGAAAAAAAATGGAAAATGAGATAAGAGTCACGAAACAAAAACGGAGTCTGAGAGACAGCAAAAATAAAACAGATACAAAGATGGAATAAAAATAAAAAAGATAAAAACACACCGAAAAATAATGCATATATATGGCACAGCTAGACTCCCTCTTGTTGTCTAGCAGCTTTTCAGCTTCCATTCAAGCTGCTGTATTTTTTTCTTTTCGCTCTAAGGCTTGATATCTCTTTCTCTCAGAGACTTTCTGTCCCTGCAATTCTCTCTCTTTTCACCTCATTATCAAGCGTCATTCGTTTGCAGCCTCGAAAAATCCATCACAGCACAGACAGGAGTAGGAGCAGAAAAACAAAGGCAAATAGCAATTGATTGTTCTTTAACTCTCTCTGACTTCAGTCTTTATTAGGCTGACATGACAGAGATGGTTTTGTTAAATACTGTTAATATATGTCAGCTGCAGTGCTTCTCTCTCATTCTTGTTTGAACAGGAACAATGGAGAACAAAGCAGATAATAAAAAGGCATTTGAAGTGGTGAAAGATCTTTTGGGCGATATCTATTTGCACATCATTTACCTTCAGTGACTTCTATTACAGAACTGTCTATTCTCATAAATCTTGGAAAGATTAAACTCACCTTAGAACTTTAGTTTTAGCTCTTCTCTCAGATTTAAGTAGAATAGAATGCATAACTTTTTTTAACTGCTTTTCCAATGTGGGCTAGCAGGGGGCTGAAGCCTATGTCAGCTAAGACGAGTCAAAGTGTGCAGAACACTTTAAACACGAATGCTATGAAGACTTTGAGTGAGTTTAGTCAGGAAACAGCTGCATTGCATCACACAGCAATAGTGATGTGCCCCACTCTCATCGTGTCCTATCCAAATGTGGTGGCCTGTTTAAGCTGCAGAGTTTCCCTTCTCTCCCTCTGCCATGGCAGCACCATTGCTGCCCACTATTAAACTCCTCCACAGTCCCACCAGCCACCTGTAGGCTCCAGGGGTTAGTGTTATTGTGTTACCATTCCCCAATCCCAAACGCTAACTATATTCTGCTGCTCTAATAAATCAGTAATTTCAAATGCAAGTTGTTTAAATGAAATAAAGGGCCCAAACACTTATAAAAATATCAGGAGTGACAATATTTTGAGTAGAAATCTCCTCAAACGTGTGCATAGGTGGGATTACTGTTGATAGTTTAAACAAATATGCTGTTATGCAATTTGGTTAATCTTTATAAACCCAGGCTTTATGTGCTCTTTAGGCACAGACTATTTAATTGAAAACTCAGTCCACACCCACCACGATATAATTAACCACACCACAGGCATATTTATTTTTCAGACATCAAACTTTGCTTCTGAGTTTAAATTCCATATATCGCAACACATCAAAATCACAAGTCTGACTAGGAAATTACTGAGTAATAAAAGACATCATTGTTCTAAAGTCAGTCATCAGATAAAATTCCCGACCCAAGAGATTGTGGTCATTACACAAATTACATTTATTAGATGTTTCATTAGTGTTTATATTTGAACATGGCTGGTTTATGAGCTTATAGTCTGTGGGAGTAATGACAGTAGCCGAAATCTCTCTCACTCTCTCTGGTATGGGAGACTAACCTGTGCCTGACTTTTTGCAATAATGAACTCAGTGAATTCCTATTTGCTTCAACTGTCATCTTTAAATGTAAATGTACATTTCCTGTATGTGACGCGCTTCATTTTAGCCTGCAGCCAGGTATGCCAAGCTGCCTGTGTGTTCTGTCATACAATGTTTAACTCATCCGCCAGAAGCCATTGATGTTAAGCTACTTAGCAAAAGCAAGAATAGAATGACAGGAGAAGAGAGAGAAAAGGGGCAAAGTGGGGGGATAGGGATGAAATGAGCTTTTAGCCAAAATGGTACATAAAAAGAGGAGGAGAAGAGGACAGACAGGGATGCGAGAAATGGAACGATGAGGGAGGAGAGGTGAGGATGAATGACGAGATTTGGGAGGATGGAAAAGGGAGAAGCACAGGAGAGATAAAGAGGGCAAAGATCTTAGTAAATAGAGTCAAACAGCACAGAGGAGTTTAAAAAGCAGGGACAGAGATGAAGACGAAAGATGGAGAAGAGGGATTTGGTGAAGATCGATGGAGATGTGAGGAAAAAGTAACAGGCCTGAGGGTGGCAGGAGGGATTTAGGCTGAATGGATCAAGTCCTGTGAATCGCTCAGAAGCCACATGACAGACTGAATTTCATGATTCACAGGTTTGCCACACCTGGACGAGCAGGATAAACACGCTAACGGTGTACAGCCCATAAATGTAGAGTTTACTTTGTGTTCAAGGCCCAAATCTTGGTGTAGGAAGGGGCAAAGAAGAGGCGAGGAGGAATTGAGAAAAAACAAACAAGAATAGTAAAGCGTGGAAAAGATAGAGGAAGAAAGATTTGGGAAGAGAAAATAAATAAGATAATAGCGCTGAGAGGAGAGCGGGGGGGGTTAGGGGGTTATGAAAAAATAAGCAGAGGCTAAAGTAAAATTAGATGAAATGGGGATGAGTGGTTCAGGTTGAACTGAGGGGAGAGATAATAAGAGCAGAAGAAAAGGGAAAAAAACCAGGGGAGCGAGTAGACATATGGTCATACTGTTCTCATTCTTGAAACCAGGTGTCTGCTTCTTCACATACCCACACACACACAAACACACACACACCTGACACTACAGGGGATATTAATATCCTTTGGGCCATATGAGACAGATGGTATAGTTCATGTTAATCCCTCACTGCCCTCCAAAACTGACCCTGCCTCAGATAGTAAACACAGTGGCAACCAGCCAAGAATTGAACAGTGTTGAATACAAAAGCAAGCTGTGACCAAAAGTCATCACTATCATCACCAAGAAGCCGACACACATATTTTTATATTCCAGGTGTGTACTCGATGTCCGTGTCAGAGGATAAAGTCGCAGGAGAGGAGGTGGGCCGTCTTAAAGCTAAAGACCCCGACCTTGGAGACAACGGGCTGGTGAATTACCGCTTAATAGATGGAGACGGAATCAACATGTTTGAACTGACCACAGACTCCGAAACCAGAGAAGCTGTGATTAAACTGAAGAAGGTAAGAAAAGAAAGAAAGAAACTTAGCAACTTAAAACTGCATTTTCTCCCTTGGATTTGGTCCATCAGATGGAAGTTACTCATTTATCTTAACTATTTTGCCATCTCTTTAGACCCCAACTAATTCTTAAAATATTTAGCCCTTTAGTTATGCTGACTGTATTTGCTGATTATGACAGTTTAGAGTGGGTTTTTAGTAGTTTTTCAAAGGAGTAACGCATTGGTCTGGACAACCAAACAATAGGGTGAAACTCAATTTGAAGCTCAGTGGATTCTCAAATGATTCCCATGGGTTTATGAGTAAGCTCATTTTACTTTATTAGATTGTGGTTTATCAAGTGATAAAATTAAAACAAAGTTGGGGCAAAGCAATAGACATGATCAGCAACAATTCTCGAGTAGGGTGTGTCATTTAAGTTATAATCAGTTGGTACTAAGAGGCAAATGTGCGAGGAAATAATTCCCCCACATCGCCATCTTACATCACCATCACCAGTCTGAGCCAGTTAATACAAGGCAGGATGCTTTCATGTTGCCTATGCCAAATTCCGTCACTACCTTGGTTATGACAAATCTTTTTTGGACTGCTTTACCCAGTCTGGCCATTCTCCTGTGACTTCTCGCATCAACAAGCATCTTAACCCAGAAACTGACGCACACTGGATATTTCGTGCTTTTTCGACTATTATCTATAAACCCCAGAGATGGTTGTGTGGGAAAATCCCAGTAGATCAGCAGTTTCTCAAGTACTCAGACCAGCCTGTCTCAGACCAGCCATGCAACATTCAAAGTCACTTAAATCACCTTTCTTCCCTCTATTGTGAAATTTAGTTTGAACTTTAGCTGGTTGTCTTGACAACCTGCTGTAGTTGCTCTCATGTAACTAGCCAGTTTGCTGTTACATGCAGCTGAAAAGGTATACCAAATAAAAAATGGCTGATGAATGTTTATTTGATGTAAGCAGTGAATTGCAATGCATCTTATCAGTATGTTCAGTTTGATACTGTCGTGCTAAAAAAAAAGGAAATTTCCTGTGAAATACATCATCTTTTGGTCCTCTAAAGCCTTTTTAATTAGACAGTAATAATGGTGCCTTCACAGGAGGGCTGCAGTTAACCAAAGAAAATAAAAAATTGACTGAACTCATTCACAGCTGTTCTAGGGGAGGAGTGGGAAAACTGGAGTCAGCATAGTTTTGACATTTTTACTGCCATCTTACCGGCTGTTGAACTATGTTATGCAAACTACTGAAGAATTTACACAAGTAAATGTACATGCGAAAAAGTTAGACTAAGCACTTTCTGTTTGGGTAGTTGGTAGTAGGTTAGCCTTTTGGTATATCCTTCCTTCAGTACAGAGATACCCATGTGTACTAATAAAGTAATCCAGATCTATCACCGGTGCTGGGTTTAGAAATGGGTGCAGATAATAAGCCCCAAAATCCCTGTCCTTGTGCTCCTCCATGATCTCCAAAAACACTTTCAACTTTTATTTTTACAGTTGGATAGTTTCTCACTTCACCCGAGTTCATCTTCAATGTCCTTCAAGATATAGGAGCAGCTTTTCTGGACATTATTTATAAACAGTTTTTTTGCATGGTTGAGTTGAGTTTTAACTTACATTTGTGGATGTAACATTAAACTGTTTGCTGACAGTGAAATTCTGAAGAGTTCCTGAGCCCATGCGGTGATTTCTGTTACTGAGCAGTGCCAGTTTTTAATGCAGTGCCACCCAAGGGTCCGTAGATTATGGCCATTCATTATTGGTTTTTGACGTTATGTTTCCCTACAGAGATTTGTCTTGATTCTTTGAATCCTTTAATGATATTATATAGTTTAGATGATGAAATCCCTAAACTTGCTGCTAATGGTAGATTATTACATGTTCATCTGGAACTATTTACCCATGCAGTCTTATACATAGATTTTAAGCATTTTAAAGCAATGAACATTTTGGAAAATGAGAATGACATTTCTCCTTTTCAACATTATTTGTTTTATTTTCAATTAAATACAAATGTCTAAAGGATTAGAAAGTTATTTAACTCTGTTTTGCTTGCCTTTTACACTGAAAGTTATAGTTATATGACTTTCTGGTAATGAACGTTTTGTCAAAGGTCTGTTATTTGACAGTGGCTGCTTCAACAGCTAGCTCTTATGGAAACTATGCGTGCGTCATTGCACACTTTTCAATTTGCCAGCAGAGAAATGTAGTTGAGGCAGCACTTTTTCTATAGAAAAAGCAGTTTAATGTTAACCTCAGCCAAGCCAGACTTAAACCACTGTCCATATTTGTGTGTTGAAGTACTGCATTAGGAAATAAGTGAAGCCAAGTAAAGAGAAAAAAAGAAATAAAAATATCAAGCAAAGGGTTGAAGCAGCTCAGAAATGTTGTTCTATTCCCTTCTCTGAACCTTCACAGTTTCATATTGTTTGATATGACCACCAAAGTCCATGGTTGTGTCTGTGAGAGTGAGAGTGCATTAACTTTCATGCTTCCCTAGGCCACAGAGCTCATCTTCTGCACTGTTACTGTAACCCACACATGCACACACACACATACTACAACTGTGGCTTTCAGTGATCCAGCTCAGCACACACAATTACTTTTTCTCAGTCTCTGTCTTTCTAATGCCTGCACACAACCAGTCCCTTATTCTCTCAACTGTACCCCGTCGATCCGGCCATCAGAAATGCACACAATGCTCTGTCAGACACGCAGAATTTCACTCATTTCTTCTTTTTCTCTCTCTCTTTGACGAACAACACACACACACACACACAGAAGCATTGTTGTATATGTAGCTTCAGGTCAGGATTATGAGCTGAATCTTCCACTGAGCTGTACTAGTCTGCTTCTCCCTTCTAGGACATCCGACCTCTGAATCTCTCAGTTAAAAAAAAGAAAAAGCCTTTATGGTCATATTGTTAATGTGTCAGGAAAAATAGTAATGAAATGTACACTCAAATCTCTCTTTGTTCAGAATGGGACAGAAAGACTTTTCTTCCTAAATTCCAAACCAAGTCCAAGTTTAGTAAAAGACTTGATATTGAAATATGTAATTATATGCTTGGATGATTTACGATGCCATTTGTGGTAAGTTGCATTCCCTATCCAGACAGCAATGACGTTACTTAAAAGAACAGCCACCCTTAACCCACAGTTCGCTTTTACTGATGCTGTGGGAAAATCTCTGTGTGAATAAATCGATACAAGTCAGTTTCATGTTTTTTTTTTCCTCCCTCACAATCGTCTGCATGAGTGAATCCTTTCCAAGTCAGAACTCTAGGATGGCATTAAGACTGCCAGGGTTAGGAGTACTCTTCCCACTGGTGTCACTAAGACTAAGCATAGAAATGAGTGAGTGATAATTCTGCTCTCCTCTCTTGATAGCTACCATTCGTGTTCCCTGAAGCAAAGCAGTTAACTCACAATTTAGGCATAACCTAATAGTATACAAGTATGGTTATGACTGAAAGCTCTCAGGAGAGCATTATTAGATTTGAAGAGAATCTGAAATACAGACTGGAACAGTCAAAATACTGACACTTTTATCCATGATTCCCCCAAAGAAGTTGTTAGAAACCCCTGGCTGAGCGGACAGATTAGGAAAAAAGCAAGGGATTCCAATCAAAGAAATGAGATCAACTGATTACACTAAAGTGGTGCACTATGTTTGCGTGGGTGCAGTTGTGTGTGGACATGTGTTTGGCTTTATCCAACAGCAAGCCCAAAGAACCCTCTCTGCTTGTGAAATGCTAAAAGCGATGGTAAACATCTTACTCAACACAGCTGAAAGTATAGACAAGTGACCTCATTGTAACAGCAGTGTTAGACACATATGCAGATGTGCATACATGTGTGCAAGAACAGAAAAAGACACAGACATTCCGAATTTAATCTTTGTGACACAAAAATTAGACTCATTTAAATACATGAACTTGTTTAAACAATGACTGAATTTAAATAAGTTGAAACATTTGAAGGCTTTGCTCATATTTCCATCCATCACTTATCCAAAATAGGTCTACAGTACCTGCGTGCTAGGCACAATGTCTTTCTACCCAGCAACACTTTTTAGTTACTCCAATGAGATAAGATATATAATCTCTGCTCTGTCATTGCATTTGACAGACAGATCCTCCCTTTGCTCATCATGCCGAAACACCAGGATAGCAAACAACAAAAATGCTCAGCTTGAGAGTTCACAATGGGACTTCGCTAACCAGTGGGTGATGTCATGGTGACCGTCTTTTATCTACAATCTGTGGTTAAAATGTCCAAGTAAACTAAAAGCAGATTTTAAAGCCTGGTGCTAAAATAATGTTGGCCTCCATGGATACTTTTCCCCTTTATAACAACCGCACAGACACATATGGTTTTAACTGTGAAACTTTGATTGACAGGTGTGAAGACATAGGTAGCTATCATCAATGGCTGTCAAGGTCTTGTCAATGCTAATGCCAGTAACTGCCGTATTTGTATAATTTGTGGAATTATCCCACGAATAACAAGGTGCAGACCATGTAACCAGTTTATGTTTATGTTTTGGTGAGTGAAAGTCTTGTACTTTATTTTGTTACTTAGCACGAATTAGTGGTTGCATGTGTCTGTGAGTTCGACCCACACAGTTTATGAAGCTAGCTTAGCACCCAACCCTGTGATCAAAATTTGGTCACTTCTGGTTCCAACAGCCAATGCAATGGCAGCCAGACTGCTAATGTTGAGACTTTAACATTAGCAGTCTGGAGTCACTGTAGCTGTGCCAATCTCTTATATACAGTTTATGGCCTTGAGCTAATCACAGTTCCATGCCCATTTAAATGCTGTTTGTGTGCAAGGCCACTGACTGACATGAGCATCCTTTGTCACAGTTCCCTGTGTCTCTTGGAATAACAGCTTAATAGCCTGATGGTGATTTAAACTGAGCATTAGGACAAATGAGAGGTGCTCTCACCTTGCTAGCCTCACTTACACTCCTCTCAATCTGATGATGGCATCTCAGCTCAGGGTTTGTGTAGTAATTTTGTGTACGTGCACGTGCACATTTGAGATTATTGGGTCTTGATGCCTCTCGGGGGAAATCAATGCCTTTTGCCCCCCGAAGGCAGTGCCACGCAAAATTAAAGGCACTCATTTGCACACACAAGAGCACGCATGCAGACTCACACGTCAAGAGTAGCCTTCGCTAATCTCTATTCTCTCACTTTCTTCACAGACACACACACACACACACACAGGGATGAGCTTTAATCAGCTATTCTCTTTCAACTGTGTCCTGACGAAACCAGTCCACAGAATATTAAGAAGCTGTGTGTTTGCTTGTGTTTTCAAGAAGGCAATAGGAAGGGGGGACAGTATAGTGAAAATTATTATTATTATTATCATCTCACACTGATTACAAAAGTAGGGAGAGAATGAAAATACTGGATGTGGGGTAAAAAAAAGAGAGTGCACAAACGAGACTGTGAGAGTGTGACGCAAAAGGGAAAATGAAAGAACTGGGTCACATCTATTCTACTACTATTGTACCTATCATCACACTAAACACCTTCACTGACAACAGCAGTGGAATAGTACTGCAACTGAATGAGTGTGGAAGAATCCACTGAGAGAAGGTATTATCTACCTGCCTCCATGTTGGATCACAGACCGCACTTTGGATTTTATCCCTTCAGTGCGATATTAGATTCGGCAATGTACCCGTGATAAGTTGGACTGCCTGCCTTCAACACACAGCAAAGGATAATCATTTCGATCAGCAGCTTAAATCCGTAATATTTACTTTCGGTAGACTTGTTTAGCATCCAGTTTGTCAACCTCATAAATCTCTAGTAGCTTCTCTCTGCTTTTAACGGTTCACACTGTGCTTATGAGCCCTCTCTCCCACTGGGATTTCATTAAGTGTTGGTAGCCTGAAAATGAAAAGATCAAGCTTGCTCCTGGGACTTTGCCAGTTTAACGTCCCCATACCAGCTGGAAAAATAGTAGCGAGGGAAAGTGGTTATTATCTGGGTTTATAATATAGCAATGATACCCAGAAGAGTGTTACTACTATGATTATGGCTACGACGGGGCTGCAGATGAAGTCACAGCAAAGTGCTGTTGGCAACACACGAATCCTCGTAATAATAGCAGCGAAAACCTCTTGGGTATCACAGCTTTTATACAATGCTTGCCAACACATTTGTTGACTCCAAAGTTTCCCCTGCAGTAGCATATAGCCTGTACATCAGAAAAGGAGTCAGTAGGATGGAGAGGAAAATTCATTAGATGCATACCATGAGGCTGACTGTTTGGATGAGGGTCATGGCTTTATAATTGATGTGCTAATTATTTAATGACTGAATGGAAATGTGATGAGAGGAAAATGTACGCTTTGGACATTGAGCATAATACCTCAAAGCACACACTCAAATCAATTCAAAATCGAAGCTATTAAAAGTGAGTGGGTTTTCTACCAATACTCAGTAAGTGAGCTGAAGCTGAGTTCAATAAGAGCGTATTAAATCTAAGGGTTTTACATCGGCTTGCCAGTGGTATTGTAAATCAATGACAGTGACTTTAAATGGTAAAGTAAGGCTTAATTTACCTCTCTCTATCTGAAGGATGGATATTTAGATGATATTATTATAGATAAAATAATCTAACTGTCACCTGCCTGCTGTTCTTTTGGTCTTAGATTGAAGCTTCATCTCCTGCTTTCCATTCCCTTTATCATGTGGTGTCCCAAAATCCCAAACCTAATCCCAGCTCATTAAAGGCAGACAGGTATTGTTTTCATCTGGCGATAAAAAAAAAAAAAAAAAGCCAGGAAAGAAACAACCCAATGATTCATTCTGGTCCCAAAATAATCATATCATATGCTATATCATGGATAACAAACCATCTGGAAATTAAAGTTGGTATTTGGATTACTTTTACTTTTGTTGGTCCGTGATAGTTGTAGTACTGCAACTAACGTGTCTGCTGTTATTCGTGCAGCAACAGCTCCCCCTATCACAAGGCCTTAAAAGTGCACAGTGCGCACATACGCTTCACAAAGCAAATGATGTAATGTGTGTTTTCCTGCAGATAAAACTAATTAAAAGACAAAAAAAGAAAAGAAGGTTTCAAGTGTTTACAGTTAAAAACAGGAGGGGGCTGTTTTAATAGCTTCTATTTCCTTTCCTTTTCTCAGATGGTGGACTTTGAGACAAAAAGGTCATACACTCTGAAGGTGGAAGGATCCAACCCTCACATTGACCCCCAGTTCCTTGCCTGGGGCCCTTACAAAGATGAAGCCACAATAAAGGTACAGATAAAAACAACAAATATATGACACGAGTTTGAGACTTAAAAAAAAAAAAAAGACAAATATCAGAGAAACTCCCTTACAGGTTGTTGCTTATTGTGTGTTTATGCTCGTAGATATCAGTGGAGGATGCAGATGAGCCTCCTGTCTTTATAGCTTCAAGTTACACTTTTGAGGTCGAGGAGAATGCCCCTCCAGGCACTCCGGTGGGGCGAGTTCATGCTAAGGACACTGATGTTGCCAACAATCCTGTCAGGTAACAGAGATGTTCACGCTATAAAAACACACAAACACATTAATTAAGACAGGCTTGTGGCAGTGAAAGAAACTGCCTTTTCACTGTGGAACATCACAAAAATAAAACAAAAACTTTCAGCCTTCATTCAGCCACACTGAGCAAACAATATGACTCACATCAGCCTAACATCATATGATGTTAGGCTGTAGAATATTTTATTTAATATTATCTATTAAAGATGTTTTCAACAGAGCAAGGATGCAAAATAAGACAAAGGCATAACAAGACTCATTTTGTAAAAATGGATTTAGACTATTAGACTCTCAAAATAGTACAAAACGAAAACACTGCATGCTATATGTATTTCGTATTGTAGTATATATGTATTTTGTTTTTAATCTATTAGTTCGTATGTGTAATGCCGATAACTCATGAGTCCTAACTTTCTGTATAGGTACATGATCCCTCGGTACACAGATGTAGAGCAGTTCTTCAGTATAAACGCAGAAGATGGCATGATAACCACAACAAAACCACTGGACAGAGAAACACAGCCCTGGCATAATATATCTGTGTCAGCTACAGAGATTGGTATGTATGCACTCTGAAATACAAGACAACTGGGACTGATTCTGATGTGTGGTAAATGAGTCCCTATAGATCTGTTAAATATGGCCTACACAGACACACTTCTATTTATCATTATATGCATAGCAAAAGTTAATATATATACAGTTTGGACTCATAGACCCTTATGATACAATTGAATGTGAAGTGAAACAACACCTAAGTGCAAATTTTATTTTATTTTCAGCCATTCTGGGAGTTAATGAGCTTCTCCCTGTGTTTGAACTTAGCCTTTGTGTCATTTCTGTTACTGAAACCACACACGCTGATGTAGTATGAGAAGAAAAAGTCAAACAAGAACAAACAGATGGAAAATTCCCAGATAGCCACCAGGCTGTACATTTGCTGGCATCCGAAGCCCGGGCTGTCGTCCTGTGGTGCTGGATACACTCCATGACATCTTATGTACAGACTTTAAGTGGATTCAAGCTGCGGGCTGTAATTTTTTTCTCCTCTTGGTGGGACTAAAGTTAACCCTTTTGCTATGTTTGTCAGCAGCAAAAAGCCTAAATCTTGATGAACTAATTACATGTCTGGAATCAGAGGGGGTGAACTGACTTCACGCTTTACAGCTGAGACTTAGTGGTATCATTCTGATAAGTGTACCCATCTATAACTCAGTGGAATGTGTCTAATGTTAGTGTATGCAACTAGCCAGAAATGAAAACTAAGATCTGCTACACTGAGCTGGCTTTTGATAAATGTTAATTGTATAAGGGGGCAAAGAACAAGTAGAGAAAAAAGGCAACAACAAGACTTTAACTATTATTATTATACCTAAACTGTTTTCCTTAATTTTAATTGTTTTTTTTAAATGAGCTTATTTTTTAGTTTACTTTACATGAAAATTAGAATTTTGGTGAAAACTCCACAGAAATGAAAAGAGAAGTAAATACAGTTAAAGCACCGCTATAACTTTTAATTATGAGCTCCACCCTAACAGTCTACTGTAGTGCATACGTGGGGAAGAAACAGGGGAGATGCCAGTCAACCCACAGGCCCTCTGGAGCTTTCCCTCCCTGGCTTTATCCCCAACAACCCTCCCTCAAGCCACAGAGGCCCCACCCTGGTATTCTGTGGTTGGGGCTCAAACTAGCAGAGTGCTGCGTGGTTTCCCTGTGGTGTGCTAGACGCCAGACGGACAGATGGAAACGGACTTGCCGCCCACAATGCTAGGACCATTGCAGGCTATGCTAACCACATACAGACCCTGGGAAGCTAAATAAATGCCTAGTAATGACAGGGTAGTGGAAAATCACACTGACTAAAATTGCAAATATGCAAGGCAGTACAGCACTGAAATGGATGGGTTTTCTTTTTTAAAGATGAAAAGCAAGAAAAGTGCACTCCATCTTTCTGAGTTAATATTCTGGATGTTGTATTTTTTGTGTCTATTTTGGCTGTTTAGACATTCTGTCTGCATCACTTTTTTTTTTCTTCATTTAATCTTCAGCAGGCATAACTTGACATTTCTGGGAGCTGCAACTAAATGAGTGCCATTCTGTTTGAGTGTATTTTTTTTTGATGTCTCAGAAACTCGTCTATAATTTTTGCAAATCAAAATAATAAATAGCTGGCTGAGTGGCTGACTGATTGACAGGCAATTTAGATGAAAAATATTCACAGTCTTTCCATTCACTCGATGCCAAATGCGGATTACAATACAGACACACAGACAATCACAAATAATTCACATAAAAATGACATTGTGGCTTTAGTAACTTTAACACTGCTTCGAATTTTTATATGGAGCAAAATACTGATGATTTTGCACTGCACTGTGTGTACTATACATGCAGGGGGCCATCACCAAGACACCAAAGTGCGGGTTAACATCAAAGTGAAAGATGTTAATGACAACCCTCCAGAGTTCGCGACCAACAATGAGGTCCTCATGTGTGAAACTGTCGCACCGGGAAAGGTGAGGCTTTCTGTGTGAGATGATAAATTTTTTTTAAAATGCACGTGTTTGGTGGGATGATGGTGAAGCTAAATGTATCCAGAAACAGTATTTACATTCATTTGTTTCCTTCCAATTGCATTTTAATTTGTTTGTATTAGGTCATCGAAACATTGAGCGCAGTGGACAAGGATGAGATGGCTTACAGGCAACACTTCACATTCAACCTTGCTCCAGAAGTTGCTCATAACCATAACTTTTCCCTCAAAGACAACAGAGGTAGATGACCTTTAAAATATTTTCTCCATCCCTTCCAATTCTTCGCTTCCCCCCCCCTGCTTTTTGATTGTTTCCCCTTTCTCTTTCCATTCTTTTCTTTAGCCAGTCTAACCGTTTCTTCATCTGCTGTCTCCTTCTCGCTCTCTCTCCCCCTTTCACTCAGATTAGATCAAAGCATAACCAGATGGAGGCTTACAGTACCTTGTAGAAATCAGCAGGTGCTCTGAATTTCACACGCACATGAATGCACACATGTCCTGCGGGCTGTATTAATTGCAGTGGGGTCTCTGTCCGTCTGTACATACATCTTTGGGGGCCAGCTGATTGAATTAAGTTTTGTTAGTTCTGGGAGCAAGATGAAAAAAAAGGAAAAGAGAACGAGGTAATCCGGAGAACACTACTATAGATTTAAGCCACATGATACTGAAAAAAAAGCTTGTTTCAATAAACTGCAATATGGAAAATACAGGTATTTTAGGTGGATGAGTAAAATTACATTTTAAGAATAAATCACTCCAAAATAATTGGAGAGACTATAGTACATATGTAAAGACCTTTATTTAATCCCATAACAACCTTTATTACATTAAACACTGGAGAAGTTCAAGTGTTTCTTCAGTTCAATTCAATTCATAAAGCACCAAATCACAACAGCAGCCACTGGAGGTGCTTTATAGAAGTAAGGTAAGGTAGGAGACCCTAGAATAATACAGAAAACTCCAACCATCACATGGCCCCCTGTGAGCAAGCACTTGAAGACAATGGGAAGGAAAAACGTATTTTTAACAGGAAGAACAACAGGCAGAACCAGGCTCAGAGAGGAGCAGCCATCTGCTTTGACATGTTGAGGGTCATGGAAGGAAGACAGGTCAAAAAGAAAAACACGCTGTGAAAGAGACTGATAATAACTATTAATTTAATGCAGAGTGGTGTATAAACACATATTTATGAAAAGGGTGAGTGGACAAGAAACACTGAGTGCAACCAAGAGAGAATTCAGGGTCACCTGATCCAGCCTTAACTATATACTTTATCAAAAAGAAAAGTTTTAACACTAATCTTGAAAGTAGAGTCTCCCAAATCCAGACTGCAAGCTGATTCCACAGAAGTGGAACCTGAAATATCAAGGCTCTGCCTTCCATTCTACTTTGAAATATCTCAGGAACCACAAGTAAACCAGAAGTTTATTTTTCATTTGAGGTATCCGTCTCATTTCCTCAGGAAAGGGGCTGTTTCTTCCATCAGCACTGCTCTATGTAGTAGTACATAGAATTCCACTGTAAGGTGGAGGCTCACCGCAGACCTGTAATGTGTAGCCTTTAATCAGCCTCCTCACTGAATAGAGTAGGGGTGGGATGCACAAACGGACCCACTCTGAATGGCTGTGGGAAAGCAGAAAGAGTGGAGAAGAGAGAGGACAGGCGAAATGCACCCCGTGCATTTCTTGCATTCTCAAACTAACCGAGCCCGAGTCCAATCTAAACTCACCTCACAGACCCATACATTTCTTTTCAACTAAATGTTCCTTTTCTGTGATTTTTTCCTGTTCTTCACTCATTTCGCCAGCTGCACAGAGAAATCAAGAGTCGTAGCATGCGTTTTAGTTTTCCTTCCTTTTCACTGCTGAAATTACATATTGACCAGCCCTATTATTTATGGAAGAAGATGTGAAATACTGAAGTACAAAGCAATAACAAGTGGAAATGTGATATGTGTTGAACTAAGATTTATATTATCAGAAGTCTAGGTGTGTTCTTAAAATGAGCAGCTTGAAATGTGTGCGATTTCTATCATTGAAGAACACTGCAAAAGGGTGACCTTTTCAGTACCACACGGTAACAGAAACGCAGACAGACAGAAAAGAGTCCAGAGCCTCTCAGAGGACTGAGAAGCACGCACCTGCACACTGCATCACACATACAACTTTCAGACAGTGGCTGTGTTGGCAGGAGGCAACAAATGACATCAGTAACAGAAAGATGTTTCTATCGGGGAGTGGGGTTTGGAGTAACTTTCATAGCTTTTGGCTAGAAGTTATGAACCTTTTTTTTAATCTTCCTTTTCTTTTTCCTGTAATGTACTGGAAGTGACATGTAACATGTTTTTTTGCATGACTCAAAGATTTTATATTGTAAATCTACAGTAAAGCTTACAGTGAGTCACCATTTGACTTCTTTGTAAACTCTCTGGAAATGTTAAGAGATTTCACGGAAGTATAATTCTTAGATTGTCGTTACACCTGATCACACGTAAAGAACAACTGGGAAGCATGAAAAGAGAAAAAAAATGATGAATTTAGGAACAATCTGCATAACCTGTAGGTTTTTAGGAAACACAAAGCAAAATGGAAAAATAAAGGTGGATTATTAAAAATGACATGCAGTGATAAAAAAAAAAATAGAACAGAGCTTGAAAAAAATTGCTGTCTGTCCTAAATTTTGTAGGTTTTAGGGTTAAATTCATACTAAATTTAACCTCCAAGAGGAGATCTGTCTGCATTTTATACCTTATTATTATACATCAGTAGTTTGTACATTTTTAACCTGTATGGCTTTGTTATGTATTTTAATATACAAGTTAGACACTGTTTTTCCTGCGATATAGCCTCTGAAATGCCTCATATTGTGTAATCCTCTGTTGGTAATAAAATATAAATGCGAAAGAATGGCATGGGAGGGATGGAAAAAAGGCAGACAAAAGAGGGTACAAAGGCAGAGCCAGCAAGTTGGTGTCGTAACAGCAATAACTGGTCTTTGATTACTTTTGAACTGATGAATGGACCCACTATTAAATATAAATCTAATGTCATCAAAGTCACACCTCATTGGCTGCTGTGTTAGGGCAGCAATAGTTGTGTGTGTGGACAATGCTAAAGAAGAAAAATGTGTGCAAAGGTGGATTATGTGAGTTTTTGCACATAAAAGCCAAAACATTCAGCAGCATGTGTTTTTTATAGTCCTTTGGAAGTTGAACAACCTTCCATCATTTCATCACATTCACCACCTTATTTCTCTCTCCATCTACAGACAGCACAGCCAGTATTTATGTGCTCCGTAAAGGATTCAGTCGTCTCACCCAGGATGTTTACTACCTTCCCATCGAGATAAACGACAACGGTATTCCCGCTATGAGCAGCACCAACACCCTGACCATCAGAGTCTGCTCCTGTGACAGCAAAGACACAATTCTGTCTTGTAATGTGGAGCCCTACGTCCTTCCTGCTGGTCTTAGCACTGGAGCCCTGATAGCTATACTGGCTTGTATTGTCATTCTGCTTGGTAAGGAACAAAATTCTTAATTCTTGAGGGGGGATTACTAAAATATATGACATTTATTCATTCCTGGATCAAATTTTAGGGAGGCCACTCTAAAATTGCATAGGGTGTGTTTATAGACTGAGCCATTTAACGGCAAACCTTTCTAGTAATACCAAAAAGGTTGACATTTACTTTACACTGAGGTGAAACATCAGCAATTGACTCAGGCCGCCTCCTATTTTTGACTCCTCATTCAAACTGTGCTGCATCGTTTGATCTTCTTAAGAGTAGAGGTCAAGGAATCACTTATGTATAAGCACTTACAGAATCACTCTCATACCCCATCCATGCATAATCACTTAGTGTGGGTTCGCACATTGTACTTGGAAATGTTGCAATAGCAGGGCTTGACATTTACTTTCATCTCCAAGGACCACAGGTGCCCCACACTGAAAAATTTGGGAGTACATGAAGAACTTTAGTAGTGCAGTAAAAAATAAAAATGTATCCATTAAAGTAAGATCAATTATTCACAGCCAAATTATTAAATTAATTTGAACTGTTTTTAATATGTAACTATTTATATAAAAAGAAACTGTACAAAAAATATTAACATTTGACTTTTAATGTTTTTTAGCCTTTTCCAGAGGTTTCTGGAGAGTTTAGGAGGCAAAGCCACAGGGATGCGTTTGTAGGGTTTTTTCATAGTCAGGGTGTACCTATTAGGTGGATGGAAGAGCTTGAAAGTACCACTTTTGTCAGTGTTTAAGCCTGCTGAAAAGGTAGTTTGGTAAAGGCTTTTTTTTAGCCGCTAAGGTTTTGATTGTGCTTACAAGTAACAAGCGCAGCAACTAAAAAAAAAAAAAAAAAAAAAGAACAGTATCTTTCACTTCAATTGGTCTCCATTGCCGCCTCTTTGCTGCCTACTGTATGTGTCAGACAGAAAAGCTGCAGCTCAATCATAAGAGAGCAGCGATAGTCGCTGTTGTATTGTTATCCTTTATGCGCAGGATACATATATATATATATATATATATATATATATATATATATATATATATATACACATACACACACTGTCTGCTTGGGTTGAAATTTTTTTTATTACAACACACATGCACACAAGACAGTTCTTTAGAGTACACACACACACACACACACACACACACACACACACACACACACACAGAAACACATCTATTTTTAGCCTTATATCTCATCATAAATATGCTTTCAAAACAGAAAATCTTTCACAAGCCATTAGCTGATTCTTCAACCTTAATTTACACTGCATTTTACACAGAGTACAACACATTTGAAAACCTTTGACGAGTTTGACATGTTGATGACAATTTAGAATTAAAATGGCATGCGTGTATAACATAATACAATAATGATATGAATTAAAATGTCCAAGGTGCAACCTCCCACAGTGCACACTAATTATCCACGATTAACTTGTCTACTACCTGTAATCATGAAGGTTTTTGTAAAATGTTTTTTAAATGGAAATATAAACCCTTGCATTTTTGTTTTCTATTTGGCAGCAATAGTAGTGTTGTTTGTTGCACTGAGGCGTCAGAAGAAAGAGCCACTGATAGTTTTCGAGGAGGAAGACATCCGGGAGAATATTATCACTTATGATGACGAGGGAGGCGGTGAGGAGGACACAGAGGCTTTCGACATTGCCACACTGCAGGTAAGGGTGAGAGGACGAGTGGCAATAACCATCTTGGTATTAAAGATAAAAGTCTATGGGGAAAAGAGGAAATTGAGGGTCTGCTGCTTCAGCCTCAGGCAGGTCAAAAGCAATCTGTGACTGTCAGTTTCTGCTTATGCATATAAACATTACACTAAAAACCTACAAGTACTTAAGGTGGAATATTAACCAGATTTATCTGCCAGCAGATAAATACAATTCTTACGTTTGTTCATTCTCTGCAATATACATCTGTAAGCTTATAATTGACGGTAGTGTCCTTTCTCTCTTTCTCTGACTTTTCAGAACCCAGATGGTGCCAACGGTTTCCTGCCAAGAAAGGATATCAAACCAGAACTTCAGTATCCTATCAGGCCCGGCATTGGCCGTCCTGCAGCCAACAGCGTTGATGTGGATGACTTCATCAAGACTCGAATTGCAGAAGCTGACAGTGACCCGACTGCACCTCCTTACGACTCCATTCAGATCTACGGCTATGAAGGCAGAGGATCATTGGCCGGGTCATTGAGTTCCCTCGAGTCTGTCACAACAGAGTCCGACTTGGATTATGACTATCTGCAGAGTTGGGGGCCGAGGTTTAAGAAGCTGGCAGATTTGTACGGGACCAAAGACTGCTCCATTAATGATGCTGATGATGGTGAAGACTCTTAACAGTGGTCTCACTGAGTGGACGCCTCCCCGATTTCTGATTTCTTGATTCCATGAGGATTTGTTAACTGAGGGTTAACACTCCCCAGTTCCCAACTGTTACCAACTACCAACTGATCAGTTCATGCCAATTAGTCAACAAACGTTAACAGCTCCCCCTTCCATGGCAACGCTCCAGTCCTCCAAAATGATTTGTCAATGGACACATTGTGAACACCTGGACATGAAACACTCCCGGTTTTCCCAAATCTTCCTTGTCCTTTCTGTGTCTCTTTCCCTCCTTCTATTTCTACAGACTTGAACATTGCAGGGCTTGGAGATTTGCTATGTCAGCAATTTGTCTGTTTGGGAGTAATTTGATGGAAAAAATGTTGCTGTATGGTCAAAATGACTTGCTTTTAGCAAAATGTTTAGTTTATTAGAGGTTCTATATACTTTTGTGGACTGGATTCACATTCTTCTTTTATGGTTGTTGAGGGAAATTTTATTCCCTTGAAAGGTTTCTGCGTGGAGTACATCCCCTTTGTTGATCTCTCAAAGACAAAGAGGAAGGGAGAGAAATAAATTAAAGGAAGAGCTTGTTTGGATTCCAGCAACTGCCTGATGTTATTAAATAGAAATAAAATGTACAGATGTGTTAGTAGGGTCAAAAATCAAATGGAATGATTTTGCCGACGTGTCGTGTGTGCCGAATTCAGCAGGTACTGTCGTTTTGATGGCATGACCGACTCTGGGTTGTTGATACTGTGAAGATGCTCACAGCATCTTCACAGTATGGTGGCCTTATAATAAATAAACAACAACTCCAGGGGTAAAAACACAACAAGAGTAAGGAGTAAGAGAATGCTATCTTCAGTAGCTACACAAAGACAAAGGAACACACAAGGACTGAAAATGCTACACAGATACAATTTTTCTACTCTCAAAAAGAGACAGACTCAACAAGGATTCAATTTTCAAACTGTGGATGATTCTTTGTTTTCATTCTTCACTGCAGAGAAGACCTGAAAAGAAAAAGCTGCCCTTCTCCATGCCCTCGCCCTGTGTCCCCATTCCTCACGACAACAATCACTCCCCATACCGAGTCTACCAACGAATGATCACTTCCTCATTTGGAGTCCACTGATGATGATCAGTCACAATGAGTACAAACCTGTGAGCTCTAAAAATCGCCTTAAACTTAATAGACACTCTTGCAACGCAGTGCATTCTCTTTTTTTTTTCTCCTTTTGTTTCTTTTTGTAACTTGAGACGTATATTCAGAAAGCAAACTATTCTCCATGTTAGGTGTGTACAGAGCAACGTGCTGACGTGATATATCACTTTGAGGATCCAACCTGCGCCCCGCACAGTCTTTAGATGGGATGTACTGAGTCTGCCAGCACAGTAAATGTAGATTGGTAAAATGTGCATTGTGTCTTTTTCCAGTACCGTGCACGGCATGTTGGCGGCAACATCTGTTGTATCAACATGTGTTGCTATATAGAGATAACAACACTGGAAAATAACATAAGTATGTTTTCAGAACCACATTTGCTGAGGCTGAAACCAAAACATCCTTTTTAAATGTGTAGGTTCTTGGTCAATCTCTTTTTTTAATGTTATTATATTATTATGATTATTATTGTTGTTTTCTATTCTTATTGTTATCATTATTATAACTGTTCTTTTACTGGCTGCAGCTACATGGGAAGAAATTTTGGTTTAACTCTTTGCAGCTCAGATTTACTATCTGTACAGTTGCCTAAACGTGGAGAGACTACACGGTATTCTAGTCTCATTTTTAGGCGGCCGTAAGAAATGTACTGCTTAAAGTTAAACAGACTTGGTTTATGCCTGTGTCCATACAACCTCTCATTTCTTTCATTTTTGTTTCTCTTTTCATTGTTTGGCATTTCTTTGTTCTTTCTCCCTGTTCAAGAGGAAAACTAGCAATCTGTGTTTGTTGCAGTGAGAGAACGCCTCGTTTTTATTCTCTGTCAAGTTTTATGGTACCAATTTGTACAATTTTAAAAGTTCTTATTTTAGTATACATGCAGAATATTCCAGTATTACAACAAAAACGTGTTAAGAAGATAAAGATTAAAAAAAAATGTTACAGCATCACACTTATATTTTCTGAACATTGTACTGTTGCTTTACTATGTGCTTCAATCTCCGAAGCAAAAAAAAAGAAAAAAAAAACCTTTGAAATAAATGCTCTTTTTATAAAATGATACTGGACTGTGTTTGGGAGTCAACTTTGTGTTCACTTTGGAAACTGCAGTCCTTTCTTTTTTTTTTAAATTAGGAACATGTAGTCTTCTAAATATGTATATATAAAAACAAAATCACATTTTATGTTTGGACCCACTCAGTTTGAGTCAAATGCACAAAACTCATTATTTCTATGCTTAAAAGAAAATAAATGAAGTCATAATTGTAAGCTACTCATCATATTAAAAACATATCTTCAGACCAACTTCAGTTCTATTTCAGTAAAATCCTAATAAAGACATACCTAAAGCTGGCTCAACTTTTGCTACTGACCTACAAACAGATGTAGTTGATACTAAACCACAGAGCTGAAAAACACACTGCCACAAACATAAGTTCTTCTGTTATTTTAACTTTATGACTTGAGAGTAATAACATGGTAACAACTCTCTAACAATGCACTTAAGCACAATGGTGCTTGGAGCCCAACACTTGGACCTCATTCATTATTATCAGGAATTGATTAGTATCACCCATTGGTTACTGAACCCCATCCTAAAACTTAAAGCAGTGCATTCTAGCCTTTGCCAGATTAAGGTCAGATTTACTAAACAGAGCAAATTAGCATGAAGTCCCAAACACACTAATGGGAATGTAAAGTCCTGTCATGGGACCTACTAACAACGCACTAATTTATAAACACAGACATGGCCAGCTCATTTCAAAAACGACCATTGTAGACAGCCGAGAGCACCCCTGATTAGCGGCTCAAAAATGACCTGACCAAGGAACGAGCAATCTGTTTATCAAAACAACATAGTACAAGTATAGATTTTGCATGCATGGCAATACAGATCAATGTGACACCACTGAAGGGAACAGATAAAAGCCAAAGTCTTCAATTGGACAATGAGGGATACTGTCTGTGGCCTTGGACCATGGGGTGCTACTCTCTGTATAACTCTGACAGCTCCATATTTTTCCAAAGAAAGGTAAACATTTAAGGTCTTATCATGACCAGTGTTCAATGTAATGAAGTTACTGCTATAATCCTACATTTACACTGTGCACATTGTTCTTCCTTTTTATTTTTGTTTTTCTCCAACAGCAGTTTACGCGCACTGATACTCATTTAAGTCAACGAGAAGAATTTGACTCGCAGCCATTTTAATGGGGAACTATTCTCCCTCGCCCAGCAACACTCCACATAAACTTTTGTTCTTTTATGACACTGAGGACTAGAAATATGCAAGGCACAGCTCTAATCATTTAGGCTTAGGACTCAGTAAAGAACTACAGGACAAAGACAAAATTATGGCACCCCACTAAGAGCTCCGAGCCATCCACCCACTGCAATTATGTGCTCATTCTGATAACGTCTTGCTCCAGGAATTATCACAGCTACAGCAGGCCCAAAAAACATGCTTTAGCATACACTGTGTAATAAAGTGTTACCAAAAAAAAAAAAAAAAAATCAGTTTCATTTAAAAACTCACCTTCATAACAAACACATGTACATTCTTCTCAGCAAAGATGACTGTGACCAAACCTTTCAGTTCAAGTTTAGTGTGCACACAGACAGCAAATCTGGCCCTTGGTCTTTTAAAACTGCATGTGATATGTGCAGGACAGATCGGAGCATGGAACAGAGTTCATACAATAGTGAATAGTCGCTTGCCCTTAGAGACGCTTGCCCTCACATATGAACTTGTTTTATCTACCTTTTTTACTATAATAGGAAACATAAATTACAAGATGAACTTTATTTTAAATCAAACACAACCTTTGGAAAGACAGTACTGTATTTATTCACAATCAAAATCAAATGGCAAGCACACATGCAAACACATACACTCAAAATATACAGACAAACATAGAGAGAATTCATTCACCAGCTCCAAAGGGAGCACCACTGGGAAAGGTCAGGCAGCACTTTGGATGAGCAACAATGGAGAGGGCATACTGTGAAAACAGAGAGAGGCACAAGGATGACACAAAGGAAGATGAGAATTAAAAGCAAGGAAATAGATCAGGGAATGACAAGGGTGGAACGGAAAGGTCTGGTGCAGAAATGTTATACCTTAGCTGTTGCAGATGCAGTTTTGTTATCGATATCTGTTTAGACTAGACGAAGAGAACCGACATTTACATTTAGAAAACCAATAAGAGATGTTTTCATATTTTGCAGAAAAATACTAAAAATATTGATTTGTTATAACTGATGGATACTGAGCTGAGGGCACATAGGGAGCTCCATGTATGAAGGCAACTGCTTCAAAATTTTTTCCAGAAAAGAGACAAACTCAAAGATAAGGACTATCAAGTTTAGCTGGTTAAAGCAAGAAAGAACAGCAAACGAGCTAAATGTGCCCTTTGTCAAGCATGTAATCAGATATGTTAGAAGTTTAAATAACCAGAAGAAGAACAGCATATCATCGCCCTATGTAGCTTCATACACAAATACATTTAGTAGTATGTGTGCAGTATGATGATGATTAAGAGTACTGACTTTGACTTTGAGGTTACTAAGATTCAAACTCCTTTTTTTTTTGGTACCCTACCTTCTGTATTTATCTTTTTTTTTCCTCTTTTTTTGTTGTTGTTCTATTTTGTTGTTACCCCCTACCCCCTGTATAGTGTTTAAAGAAAAATAATAAAAAGAAAGTAAAAAGAAAAAAAGAAAAGAAAAGAAAAGAAAGAAAAGATTCAAACTCATCAGAGATTTTTAGTGGATGCACAAATAATTAGAGATGGCACAATACCACTTTTTTATGTCTAATACAGCAGTAATTTGCCTTTATCTGTGAAGTCCTATACTGTGAAAACTAAATATGCTGACATTAGTCGGTACCCCTTGTTTCCACCATGCTGATACACTAAGGAATGGTCAATGGACATTGAAGCTCTGCTAGCAGAATTGCAGAGCCACACACTTTGGGCAAAAGACAGAAGCAGCAGTTAAAGCAGAGTGATTGATTGCAGTTAAATAAGTTATATTTATGATATAAAGATTGGTAATATCCTCCTAGGCTCAAACAAATGAGGATTAAAATCAGTGAGAAAGACAAATGTGACCTTCAGCACATTTTGGTTGAAGGTAATTATTGTGTGCAAGTTTAATTACATTTTGATCAATACTATAGTACAAGTCGCAATTCTTGTATATTGCAAACATACAGACATTAGCTGCCTCTCAATGGCATTAGCTCATTGGTCCAATGCCTGGATGAGCTAAAGATTACAGTTATTTAGAATTTCAGACTGTGTGCATTATTGACTCGACTGACACGCTTTGCTTTTAAATACTAGCATTAGTGTTATAGTAGATACACAGTTATTGTGACACCCCTAGAAATAAAAACAAATGACAAAGGGATGAGTAACTTGTGCAAAAAATAATTCTTATTTTGATTTCAAGTGGTTATCCTTGTCGTTTAGTTTGTCTCCACACAGCAGGCCTTGTGCTGCAATACCCTGGTCATTTGAACACTGTGGGAATAAAAAAAGGATGATTCAGCAGCTTCAGTGAGAGAAGAGTGGAAAAATAACTGCAAATCACTGAATGTGGTAGTCCTAGTTCACACGCTTTCAAATAATATTTTCCCCTTTCATCCCATTTACCATTAAACTTCTTAGATGAGCTTTTGACCTACATGTGTAATTTTAAAAAATATCTGATGGAAACATGTTTGAGCTGAGTTTCAATCTGCAGCTTAACCAAACATAAAGTTGCAATCTTGCACAAGATTAACACAGTGTGGCTAAACGCTGGAGCTAAGGTGAGAAGATATGCGTTATCACGATAATTAACTGCTTTAAATTTTAGGCGTTGCACACTTTTACTCTTCTCCCCTCTGTTTACTTCCCTTTATCTTGGTTTTAAGAACTTCTGGCATCTGACACAACCCCTGCTTTATCTCAGTTTCTTTATTATTTTGGCTCGGACCACTCACCTTCTCCTCACAGTTATGTTTTTATCCTCTTCTTTATTCTCTTTTATCCCCCTTCTCTTTCTATTCATGTCTCCCTGCCGCTCGCTTCTTACTCCACAGTTAAGATAATTACAGTTCATTCTGTGTCAGTGTGTAGGGGGATCCCAGCCTGGCTGAAGCCTGATTAGTTTTTAATCATGAAGTGGCACTTGAGTAAACAGGGAAATATTCTTCCCGTCACTCCAGAGAGGAGAGATGTCTGTGAGTGAAATAGTTTGTGTACAAGCTGGATGGATGTCCTTGGGTACACTACAAACAGACAGACAGTAAGTTAATTAACCAGTCACACAGCCAGTCAGTAATGTAGTTATTCATTCAGTTTGCCAGGGCGTCTGTAAGTTGGTTAGGTGCATGGGGAGTGTTTTCTATCAGCTGGATGTCCTTGAATGCACTGAAAACAAGCACACAGTAAGCAACCATTCACATGTAAAATTAACCCATCAGCCAGTCAGTAAGGTAATAAGTGAAATGCTAATTTAGTTAGTTATTTAGGGAGGCCACCAGTTCCTTGATAATTAAGAGAGCTTCTACATATTCAGTTAAATTGTTTGAATAGTCGTTCAGCATAAACTTTCACTCATGCTGAAAAACTGGTCCAAAAATCAAACCTTACCCCTGTCACGGTTCTGGGTCATGTTGACCCAGCTTTCTGTTTTTCATGCTTTGGTGTTTTTCTAGATTATGATTTATGATTTGATTAATCAGTGATACTGTTTTGATTATGATTATTATTTAGTAGGCTTTGGTCAGTGTCAAGTCTGTCTCTCTCTGTCTAGTCCGTGTCTTAGTAAAGTGAGTTTTGTTTCCTGTTTTACTTTGAAGGTTCTTGTTCCTGTCTGATGTCAGTGTTCCGGCTTTGCTCTCCCTGTTTCGTTAGGTCTTATTTCTCCCAGCTGTGTTCCCCTTCTGTCTCTAATTCCTTGATGACTCCCTCAGTGTATTTTAGCCCAGTGTGTCTTTGTGTCAGTGTTGCGTCGTTAACGTCTGTTCACCCTCGCGTCCTCTGTGTGTTCCATTTGCCAGCATGCCAACCTGTCTAGTTATTCTGTTCACCCAGTTTAGTTAGTGTCTTTCCTGTTCAGTTTCATACCAGCAATAAAGCTGTGTGCTTTGAGTTACTTCCGCCTCCGTGAGTCCTGCGTTTTGGGTTCTCTCCTCCTGCCTGCCTACACACAGACATGACAACCCCCCCTCATTAACAAAAAAAACAAAAACAACAACAACAACATAACTTTACCATGGTGAGCGGGATTTTCTAGGAACTATGTTGACAATTTTCTTCTGGTACTGCAGGGTTACCTATGCCCAACTGGTCCTGAGTGAGGAAAGCTTATGGGCCAACAACAGGTCACACTTCCTAGCCTTTTTGTCCTAGCTTGGGAATTTCATTGCCTACATGTTGTTCTATTGTTGGACTGCACCTTTCACAGATTGTCCACAAAAGACCATCATTTTCGAGCATAAAACTGTGCATTTGGTACCAGGACACCCTAGACCAGCGGTCCCCAACCTTTTTTGCGCCACGAACCGGTTTATGCCCGACAATATTTTCACGGACCGGCCTTTAAGGTGTCGTGGATAAATACAACAAAATAAAACTAGTACCGGTACCGAAAAAAAGAAGATTTATTCATAACACACGTGAAAAGACCCAGGAAAACAGAGTTAACGATAAAAATGATAACAAAATAACGCTGAAAACTGATAAAAACCCTTAAAACCATACATTTCACACCTGAGCCTCAACTCTCGCGGCCCGGTACCAAACAACTTACAGACCGGTACCGGTCCGAGGCCCGGGGGTTAGGGACCGCCGCCCTAGACCATAGGTTGATTTTGTAATTCCATCACAAGACCTATGACTCTAGTATTGGACCCTAAGGTACTGCGCTGTCAACCGATCAACTCCTAATGATGAGATGTATCAAGACGAGGATCACAAAGTGCTTCACAACAAAATAAAAGTGCATAAATAAAGTACTGATGCACTTTTGCACAACATAACAGACTATAGTCATGTAAAACACAGCAGACCATATGCAAGATCCACTAAGTGATTTAAAAGAACATGTCTCTCAATCTTGTCTTCTTTTGCAAGTATCCCACTGTGCCAAGCTGAAATTTATGCTGTGAAAATGGCCCTTAGTGCTCCAGCTACCGAAGTGATTTTATGCAAACCTGTAAAGAATTGGTAATAAATAATCATTCAAACGTTATTTCCAGGGGCCCACTGTCACATTAACTGCCATAATCAACAGCAGCTACACAAGCAGTGTTGTAACATCATGACATAAATTCAGACAGAAATAAAAAATTAAAGCACATTTCTGAGTACGTTTACACTTATAGCTACAGGAACTACACGTTAGAAAATCAATTCAGCGTTGCTAACCACAACCCTGGGATCCCAATTTCTCAGCATAGTCTTGATCTTAAAAGATCAAAATAAAAGCCTGTGCTACAAGTAGGAACAATTTACAATAAGCGAACCATAAGTTGACCATTATAGTTGTTCCCAGTTATAACAGTAATATAACACTTATATCATTTTTTTTTTCCAAAAACCTCCAATGTTAGCCATTTATGACAGCTACTAACAAAATAAACATCCTTAAAGCAAGTTCACTCGCTGGGCCCATCCTCATTTTAGGTTTTATAGTGTTTTTATTACATAAAGGTGAATGGCTTAAACATGAATTGAGCAGCGGTTTGGGCCTAGCAGATCCCCATGTACTAATGAGAAATGTATAAGTGAAAGAACTGAAAATGGGGATTGAGGGTGGGGCACGGAAATGAGAACGAACAGCTTGTAGAACTGGGGGATCAGATATAGATCAGAAGTGGAGGGGGCATGTTTGGAGGCGTGGTCCCGCTCCTGAAATTCAGATACTTTAGCTTCAATATATAGAAATCAACTGTGGTCTGTCCATCTGAGCCTGCCTAGCATCAGCACAATCACCAATATCAGCCAACTAATATCATACTTGAATACTAAGTAACACACCACCTGTTTGTAAATACTGAGTGTGAGTGAAAGCCTTTGAGGCTGAGCTCAGGGTTAATGAACCCCTGATTTAAAGACAACTCTCACACATTTTGCACATATATGTAGGTCTGTTACAGCAGTAGTGTAGCAAATGTGTAGAAAGACAGCCAGTTAATGATGACTGACTTTGAGCAAAACTTTAAGACTTTTCAGCCATTACTATCTATTCACACATACAGATTTATTTACGCATTTAAAAATCTGATTAAACACACATTCTGAACACACATTTGCAGATTCACAAAGCTCTTTACAGATTTATTCACACATTTAAAATCTGACTTCACACACAGATCACAGTACACACATGGATTATAATACACAAAGAGAGATCTGAATACACACAGATTGAGAACAACACACACACACACACACACACACACACACACACACAATTCTTCTACAATAACAATTCCATAATATCCTTAATCCCACTTACACAGATTCTAGGCTATTTGGTCCCTTGGAGTCATAATAAGACTGTTGCATTGTTAGCATTAGGTTTATTTCTGGGTGTAGGACCCAGTCAGAATTAAAGATTCTGCTCCTAATTTTTATGGATTGAATTTCAAGGAACAGCCAATGGGTGGGGGTGTGTCATATTAGCAGGTCTAACAGTCCTGAATCAGCTTTTTGCAGATGATGTGGTCCTATTGCCTTTATTAACCCTTTAAAGCCGGTCGGAGCGGGCACGCTCTGTTTTACTATTTTTAAATCCCGGTAGCTCTGCAACCACGTAAGCTAGCGCAATAATTTTTTTTGCATATGAAACCGGAGGAGTTGTACTTACATCTTATGCCATCAGCTTGTCCTAGGTCACGGTTTCCTTCCACATAAAGCTTTGCAAAAACTGCATAAAAAGCGCTTGCAGGAACAAAAACATAATATTCCAGAAACACGCTTTGCCGATCCGATCAGCTGTTCATAACACTTCCTACGTTGGAATAGACGTCAGCGCAAACTTTTGCATGTCCGCCATTACCTGCCGAAACCGGAAGTGACGTCATTTTTGCGGAAATGTAGTCTTTTTTACCATCAGGGCCTATACTGGTCTTTTTAAAAGTTATGTTTGACTTTATGACTTTCTGTGTTGTTTCTGGGATGCTTAGGACTCATATTGCACTGCTGGAAATAGTTTATTTTGATGCATATGCTGCTTTTTTGCAAATTTGCAGTATAATATTTATTTTCGTTTTTCCTGCAGTGTATAAAAATTGGTGTATTTCAAAAATAAAACCATGAAGACACTCAAAATAAATTTCCTGTGGTGGGAAACTATTTTGTGCAACTTTTTTGTATTTACAGTTTTGAGGGATAAGCCTCTTAAATTTCTCTAACTAGAAATATATGTTAAAAAAGCAAAAACGATTTTCAATTTTTTTGTATTTTATTGCACTTTTTTGCAATTTATGTAATTACTATGCACTTAATGAATACATATTATTAAAATCTGGGCTATAATTGTTGTATTGATGTATAGCAACTTGAAATGCTCCCAAAAATGGCTCCACAGCATGTAAAAATATAATATAAGCTCTGGCGGACTTGGTTCTATAGTAGGTCTTAAAGGGTTAAATTATTTCTTCCCTACAGTCAGTACGAAATTACCAATCAGTTATGCTAATCATTTGTATTTTGTCAGTGTCCAACACTGGTAAACCAAGTTGTTACAATGCCTCTCTCTCTCCACAAGCCAAGGTTATGCATGAGCAATGGAAAAACTACAGTATTTAATAGAAACTAGCAGTCTTATGTAGGCTTTGTCAACAATAAATTCACAAATTTGTTATCACGAACAAACATATTCAGGTATGTTTGCAATTCAACAGAATTCTTTTATAATAAAAAAAATTCAATTGATCATTCAATAAGCAAAACTATGTCTGTGGTGTATATGAAAGATTGAGGAAGTCATTTTCTGTCTCAAACGTTGCATGTATGGCCAATCACAATTTCTATCAAAAATATTTTATTAGAATAAAAATAAATACAGTAAACTGCTTATGCCAGTACCGGTGCAAACTCTCATTATGTTGCTTTTTTCCGAAAGTGTTCCTTCTATTTAATGAGTTTGGATTCACACATTCAGACATTTGATGAAGGTGGCAACTGCTTCTTGTTGTGGAGACAACAGTCAGTATTGTTAGTAGTCTCACGTATTACATGAAAACATGTTGGTGCCATGGACACATGGTTACAATGTTTCTATCTTTTAGGTATTTAGATCTCAAAGGGTGGCACCTGTGAGAAATTTCCTGCTGAATATTCTGTACAAACTCCCAGAAATAGAAACTCCTTCAAAAAAACTGCTGCATGTTTGTCATGGACATGTAACCTTTGTCTCTCTCCTGAATGTTGCGGAATTTGCAGTTGGTTTGTTTGAAGAGAAAGGCTGTTAAACCTATAAATAATGTTTTGGAAAACTGGAGGCAGAACAATATTCTGTTATTTTGTTGTTAAGAAAAAAAAAAAAACGTAAATGCTTTTTGTTTTAGTTTGTTTGCCTGTGTCAGATCAATATTTGTTTTATTTCTGGGTATTATGTACACATATTTATGAAATTCTATTGGGTTAGCCCATGGATGAAGAAAATTTTCTTTCTCTTTAGCCATCTGATTTTCCACCATCTTCTCCAACTAGTTATTTAATTAAGTCTAATAAATTTGCTGATGTTACCCTCTTATAGTACTGTTTCACGGATAAAACAACATTTAAATAATGTTTGTGACTGATAAAAAATAAATAAATAACTGAATGGTTTATATGCAATGTCATTGTGGAGTGAAAATGAAAGTATCACATATTCTCTGTGAAAAATGTCTAAAGTTACATTTTATTTAAACAGACAACAAGCACTTGAAAAATTCCTCGTTAAATCTACTTAATAAATGGTAAATGGTAAATGGCCTGTATTTGTATAGCGCTTTTCTAGTCCCTAAGGACCCCAAAGCGCTTTACACAACCTGTCATCCACCCATTCACACACACATTCACACACTGGTGATGGCAAGCTACAATGTAGCCACAGCCACCCTGGGGCGCACTGACAGAGGTGAGGCTGCCGGACACTGGCGCCACCGGGCCCTCTGACCACCACCAGTAGGCAACGGGTGAAGTGTCTTGCCCAAGGACACAACAACCGAGACTGTCCAAGCCGGGGCTCGAACCGGCAACCTTCCGATTACAAGGCGAACTCCCAACTCTTGATCCACGATAGAAAAGGAGTATCTTTGGCCATTTAAAATTATTTTTACATTTTATTAATCTGGCAGTGAGTATGAAAAAAACAAAACAGCAATGACAAAACTATCCGGGTTAACATGTGAGTCTAGCAGTTGAATATCTCAGCTTCTTTAGTGGCAAGCATTGTTGGTCAAATTACTTGAAAAAAGTAATCAGTAACTAATTACCGATTACTTCCCAAAAAAGTAATCCTGTTACTTTACCGATTCCTTATTTTGAAAAGTAATTAGTTACTTAGTTACTTTAAAAAAAAATGATTTACAACCTGAATAGGTAATAAAGCGATAGATCTTTCAGCCCAATTCTACTTTTTCTGCATAATCCATCATATAAAATGTAATCAAATGGAAAAGTCTCCTTTTAAAACTTGTTTTATCAGTTTTAATCTTTTAGCTTCATGCATCAAGCAAACATTAAATTATATGCAACATTCTCTGACTGGAAGAAATTTGTTTAACATTTAAACTTATTTTCTGCACATTCCAGCACATAAAATAAAATAGTTTTTTGTATTTACACTTACTCTTTCAAATAGATGCAAGTAAAACACAGCAGAAAATAAATAAAATCAAAGACTCAGCAGTCCTGTTGCTCTCTTTTCACCTGTATAGCAGGAGTGGGGCAGGCGGAGGTTTGCCCTGGTGCAGGTGTGCTGCAGTGGTCAGTGGAAAGATCTGGGAGTTTCTCTGTGAATTTCACGTTCCAGCGGCAGCGTACTCAGTGCTTGCTCGGACGTTTAGGGGTTTTTTTCACTGTAAAAAGAAGTTTTCTTCGCACACAGTGAACAGCGGACGCTAATGTTTTTGTCACTTTTTACGGAATCAAACTCAAAGGTCAGTACTTCCACGCTTTAAATGCTGCACGCTCATATGCTCTCCCACACTCCTTATATTATCCATTGTTGATCTGCACACAGCTGTTGCTACGAATGTCCCACTTGCTTACGTAATTGTCATGAGACACTCTCACAAAAAAAAAAAAAAATCACGGTTTTAGTAACGCAGTATGCTTACGGGAAAGTAACAGAAATCAAATTACTTTTTTTGCAATAGTAATCCCTTACTTTACTTGTTACTTGAAAAAAATAATCGGATTACCGCGTTACTGCCCATCTCTGGTGGCAAGTAAGCATGAACATCAGAATTATAGTTTTTCTATTCAAATAACTAGATGTTATTAACAACTATTGTGTGTGTGTGTGTGTGTGTGTGTGTGTCTTATTCAGTTTTGTCAGAACATGAAACTGAGCAAAACATAGCTTTTTATTACTGACTGCAATGATGTCCCCATGCAGTCAAAGTTTCTACCAGATGAGGTCCACGTATAGTACTTATAGTCACATAAAATTCTAATCATCTTTATTCAAAGATAAACAGAGACAAAAAAAAAAAATATCACCAGGCAACACATCCCATGCTTGAAAAAGAAGCTTTGTTTGTTTTATAAATTTGTTGATGCTGAAAGGGAAAACTCTTTGTTGATAATGATGTTGACTGTCAGGCGTAGCCTCAGGTGGGAAACTTTTTATTCGCAAGGATCAACACAGCAGCCAATTCTGCCCCAGTTGTAACATCTGTGTGATGCACCTGCTTCATGTCCTGAGGAAAAAAAGGGGGATCTCATACAATTATAGAAAAATTGAAGGTTGTGTTGGCAATTAGTTGAGTAAAAAGCTTATCACTGTTTGAAGCCACCAGATGGACTATTGTGTGTCAGAATCAGGGTTTGTACTCAAAGCCGTATCACGGGAAGATTTAAAGAGGTCCCCAACCATTTTGAGGTCCAGCTAGAATTCAAAGCCTATTGGCAGAAAATTTTTAAAAATGTAACATTGAATGATGCAGCATGCATGTAAGTCTTTGTTTGTCAAATAAGTTAAACACGTGCAGTCTTTATAAATTCTACAGGCAAGAGCAACAAACTTTATACAAAAGAGGGATGATAAAACACTTTGCTTTATCATCCTAGTGGCCATATTTTGGGAAATAAACATAGCACAGTATTCAATAACACATAAAACTATTAATTGAAAATATTAACTGAAAACAGGAAATTGTTGTTGTTGTTTTTTATGCCGGCAGTCATTTCCCTAAAGACATCTACCCTTCTTTTTGCAACTGTAAGTCACCCCTTAATGGCCATTAGAAATGATGTTGCTTAATGCATTTCTACGTTGGCTTTGCTTTTCTATGACCATCCGGCCTAGGCAACCGGGGTGCAACGCAGGAAAATAAAAATAAGGCAAAACACACGACAAAAAAAACTAAAGCTCTCCACCAAAATCCCGAAACGAAAATATCCCATGACGAAAGTATTTACAACAGACTATTTATTTACAACAAACACACCAAACTATTTACAACACGGGGGAGATCGCGACCATGACATACTGAAACACAGGGTTTAAATACATAGAAGGGGCAATCAGGGAATGGACCACAGGAGGGAAACACAGCTGGGGCAAATTAGACCTGACGAGACAGGGAAACGTAAACTGAAAACACTAAGATAACAACAGACTTTCAAAGTAAAACAGGAAACACATGACAGTCACGCAAAAACAAAACACTGACAACACCGAAACGTAACATTTCCCCCCACCCAAAAATCAAACATGTAACCCCAAGTGAAATGTTTGATCAAAAGCGGATGAAGGCTGGAGCGGTCCCACGGACCCTCCAGCGAAGACGGATGAAGTCTGGAGCGGTCCCACGGACCCTCCAGCGAAGGCAGACGAAGGCTGGAGCGGTCCCACGGACCCTCCAGCGAAGACAAACGAAGACTGAAGCGGTGCCTCGGACCCTCCAGCAAAGGCAGACGAAGGCCGGAGCGGTGCCTCGGACCCTCCAGCGAAGGCGGACGAAGGCTGAAGCGGTCCCTCCAACGGACCCTCCAGCGAAGACGGACGAAGGCTGATGAAGGCTGGAGCGGTCCCACTGACCCTCCAGCAGACGACGAAGGCTGGAGCGGTGCCTCGGACCCTCCAGCGAAGACAAACGAAGACTGAAGCGGTGCCTCGGACCCTCCAGCAAAGGCAGACGAAGGCTGAAGCGGTCCCTCCAACGGACCCTCCAGCGAAGACGGACGAAGGCTGATGAAGGCTGGAGCGGTCCCACGGACCCTCCAGCAGACGACGAAGGCTGGAGCGGTGCCTCGGACCCTCCAGCGAAGACAAACGAAGACTGAAGCGGTGCCTCGGACCCTCCAGCAAAGGCAGACGAAGGCTGAAGCGGTCCCTCCAACGGACCCTCCAGCGAAGACGGACGAAGGCTGATGAAGGCTGGAGCGGTCCCACGGACCCTCCAGCAGACGACGAAGGCTGGAGCGGTGCCTCGGACCCTCCAGCGAAGACAAACGAAGACTGAAGCGGTCCCACGGACCCTCCAGCGGAGGCAGATGAAACCGAGGGAGGCTGGAGCGGTCCCCCTGACCCTCCAGCAGACGACGAAGGCTGGAATGGTCCCACGGACCCTCCAGCGAAGGCGGATGAAGGCTGGAGCGGTCCCCGGGCCCTCCAGCGAAGACAGACGGAGGCTGAAGTGGACCTCCCTCGGACCCTCCAGCAACGGCGGACGGCCGAAGCGGCCCTCGGACCCTCCAGCGAAGACAGACGGCCGAAGCAGTCCCTCCCTCGGACCCCCCAGCGATTGGACGAGCCCCCATATGTTACACCCCGGCCTAGGCAACCGGGGTGCAACGTAGAAAAACAAAGATAAGGAAAATAAAACCACGAAGGCTCTCCACCAAAATCCCAAAACGAAGGTGTCTCAAACGAAAATATTAACAAACCCATTCACAACTATTTACAACAGACTATTTATTTACAACAAACACACCAAACTATTTACAACACGGGGGAGATCGCGACCATGACATACTGAAACACAGGGTTTAAATACATAGAAGGGGCAATCAGGGAATGGACCACAGGAGGGAAACACAGCTGGGGCAAATTAGACCTGACGAGACAGGGAAACGTAAACTGAAAACACTAAGATAACAACAGACTTTCAAAGTAAAACAGGAAACACATGACAGTCACGCAAAAACAAAACACTGACAACACCGAAACGTAACAAAGTCTATATCAGGAACTTATGACATTAAATACAATCAATCTTATTTATGGATTTACAGTACTGTCCTCTTTAATGAGACACATTTATTGGTAGGTGAAGTCACAGTGGGAAGCCTCCACCAGAACATTTTCTCTATTGCCTTCTTGGTGTTTTGAAACTGGATGCGACAAGCAAGGGGTGGATCTGACTGAGAAACTAAGCATCAACGCAAAATTTGCTGAAGACTTGCAACCGACAACATCATCATTAAATAAGAATAGCCAGAATAATTCTTCTTTGTGACTAATAATGACTATAATTAACAAGATGTCCTTAATGTTCTATTCAATATCACCTTAAACTAGTGATTGAGCACATAAAATAATCAGGAAAGTACTTACTAAAGTTACTGGGAAAGGGACCTGACAAACATTTTCCCCAGACACATTCAAACTATTAAGGAAGTCTATTTGCAATGAAGAGTCATTCCCAGCTGCCCCTTAAATTTTTTAAAAACTGACAACTTTAAACACATTTTTTTTGGCTTCAGTTTCAAACCTATACCCAAATCTATACCATAGACAAACAAATTTTCCTTCTTCTGTACTATGTTATCCATAAAGTACATAACATCAAAACATGCAACATTATAAGGGACATGTCTCTTAATTAAAGTAGTCTGTAACTCATTCTTCCCTTTTTATTGCACTAATGCACTATTACTAAGATGAACCTTCAGGCACACATGCCCTGTGCTCACTGCCTGGCGCTGTGGAGCCCAAGTGGCATTTGCCATATGTAATATATATAATACCAGAATTGCCATATGTGATATATATATATAATACCAGAATTGGAAGGTCCACCACTGGTACCCTGTGCTTTTATACATGAGAGCAAGTTGACCCAGAGCTCATGTGACACACTTAAAAGGGTCTGGACAGGCCACGGAGAACATTATGCAGCCTGTAACATAATTCAGCATGACCGGTTTGGTGGTGGGTCTGTGATAGTCTTATGAGGTATATCCATGAAGGGATGCACAGACCAGTGCAGGGTAGGCTGACTGCCATTAGGCACTGGGATGAAGTATGCAGGCAGTTCCTGGAACATGAAGGAATTGATACCATTACCCTACCCCCACAGCCACCTGACCTAAATCCAATAGCACAGATCTGGGACACTATTTTGCCAAGTTGCACCTCAGACTGCCCAGGAGTTCAGTGATGCCCTGGTCCAGGTTTGGGCAGAGATCCTGCAGGACACCATCCATTATTTAATTAGAATCGGGCCCTGACATTGTCAGGTTTGCATAAAAGCAGGGTGGGCTATACAAACTAATGAACTAGCCCTGCCACTATTTCACTTTACATTAAACATGAAATGTAAGTACATACCATCTCGGGAACTTTGAAGCTATTATGTATCCCAAAGAAGTTGTTAGCTAACAATGACTAAATGAGACTAAAGAGGCTGTTGAGGATATTAAGGCAAATACAAGTTTAGCTGAAGTGATCCTAAGTCATATGATTTAAGTATAGTTGGTTTAAAAGTAATCATTTCACCTGGAGAGGCTGTATCCAAATGAAAATGAGGTCTCTGAACAAATTGTGTAAATATCACAAACTGATTTCTCATAGAACTATTTTATTTACCAACAAAACAGAAGTCTGGAAAAGTTCCAATGACTGGCACCAGGGTGATGATAACTTCTGAGCTGGCCTACAAAACCGCATATCCTCTCGAGGGCACGCTATAGAAACAACAGCATTACACCCGTACAAAATTATGCACACAGAGAATTGACAGCAGGCTCTCTTATGGAGCATTATTGACCTCTGGGGTCTCATGACTCAATCTGCAGCTGTCCGCGCTGTGTGTATATGGCAGTGTTTTGTTGTGTGTCTAAAGCTCGACACAACAAAGGAGAGGTTGGAAAGAGGGCACTTTTACACAGGAGAGACGACACACAATGCACCGAGAAAGGCAGAAAATGTGTGTGTGTGTGAGAGGAAGAGTGACAGAGCAAGCCTGTGTGTCTGTGAATGAAGGTTATGTAAAAGCAATCAGTGGCCTGTTTAATCTTTCAGAAAGAGAGCTTGCTCATTTCCATAATCATCATCTCTCTTTCTCTGATCCCCCACACTTCTTTGCCGAAAAGCCAACAGCCCAAAACAGAGAAACAGTCTATGTGGAATCTAGTGGGACCACCTTTTCCTCATCTCTGGATCTCTTCTTACAATTTCTGATACATTAAAACTTTCAGTGGTTTCAATTTTAATAGTCAAAACAGTGACAACATTTGTGTGTGTGTGTGTGTGTGTGTGTGTGTGTGTGTGTGTGTGTGTGTGTGTGTGGATTTGTAATTTTTTATGAAATGTCTTGACATCGTGCTTGCCTACAAGTGCATGTCCAAAATATACTTTGGATTTGTGAACCACTGGACCTGCATGAACCATTCAAATGAGGATTTGTTTTTCTTACAATGTAACAGCTCAGTGTGCAGCAGTTTATTTGCAACTCTATGCAATGTTCTGCCCTTGTCTCCCACTGTCACCAACACAAAGATAACAATAGTTATGCAGAGACCTTGCAGATCTTGCATTCCTTGTCTTTTTCTCACATAATTCAGCTCACAAATTACCTTCCTGTCTTCTAAGGAAACAGCTGTCGGTTTTCTAGTCTGCAGTTACATTTTTCCTTTAACTTTGACTATCATCCCATCACACCAGCATGGATGAGGTGACAGGTCATCATATTTTTTCCCCCCCTTTCACCTCACGCTGTTATTGGATTTCCAGAACAATACATCCAAGAACCCTGTTTGCATTGTGATAAGCAAGTCTTGGTACGTTTGCCTGAAAGCAAGCCAAAATGATTTAAGAATGCATGGACACAGACTTGAAGACATACTGCCAATACCATTTTGGCAAAATGAGGGCACACACCAATGATCTCTGCAGTTTAGATCAACATACCAAAAGTGTATCTGCAGTCAGATACACCTTTGTTGTTGTTTTTTTGTTTGTGTTTTTGGATGGGTTTTTTTTTTTTTAGCTAGCTGTAATATGAATGAACAAACAAGACATCTCCTTCATCTGACAGGAACAATTGGACCTTTGTTGTTCAATTTGCCAAATTCAAAGCATCCTGATTGGACCAACTATTGTGGGTGACTAGCTGTTTGTACCCAAAGCCTTCTGATCAACAACTGGACAAATTATTGTATTCAATGAGTGAAAAGGCTCAAAGGATACCTCTGCATAATTATGGCTACATATGACGCTAATTCTGATATAAATGAAGACTCGCAGCCATTTGACGTGTCATCATGCTGGAACCAGAAATGTCGAGAAGGCAGGAGCAAAGAGGAGGGGAATGTAAATGGAGAGGGAAAAAAGCTAGATTAACACCCCCCGTCACCATCATCACCACACACACACACACACACAAAATATTTAATGCATTTTTAATGAACTGATTTTTCATTGCAAATCTAAAGCTAATTCGGTGTGTTATGAATCCACTGGTTAGCCAATGTGCTAAAGCTGACAGTTGCTATGGTATGTGTGCGTGAGCCTGCGTTAAACTAAGGTTGTTTCGCTGATCTGTGTATGTGCCAGTGGTTATGGTGTGTGTATTAATATGGCCTCGGCTATGCCTGCGTGTGGCTCACAGATGGCTTGGATATGCAGACTGGGCACAGAGGGTCTGGCTGAGCTACATGCCATATCAGCCAATAGCGTCATTACTCACAATTAGATACTAAACAGATTAAAGAATAGGGTGACAACCAGTGAGCTAGGCAGTCACATGGAAAGAAAGAAATTGTATCATTATTGGCGCTGTTTTAGTTTGTCTTTTGTGTCGCTCCTTCCATCTGATCCCAGAACCACAAAGTGCTTCCTTGTTCTTATTCATTATGATGCTTTTAAGTCATATTCACTGTATCTGCCTTCATAACATCGACTTCACCTCTAGACCTTGGAGTTGTTTTAGTTCTAATGGTTACAGATAAATGCAGACTGGAACTCTCTCTTAATATTAGTATTATCAAGAGAGGCTAGTAATTTGGTTTTGCCTGTGCTCACCGGTAATTTTAATCAGCCATCCAGATGGTAAAATAATTTAATGAAGGTTTATTGATAACCAGGGACGCTGCACACCACAATGCCAACACTACAGCTAAAAAGCAAAACTGTAATGACTGTTGCTGCTCAAATCAGCCACCAGTTTTATTGTACCATGTTGTAACTTGTATTATGCCAGCGAAAGAAGTCAGTAAAAGAGTACAAAGTACAACTCCCTGACGACAGCTCAGATTCCCCCCTTGAACGTGTCCAACAGGGAGGATTTATACACCTATGAACTTAACTATAAGTCTTGGGCTATCCAGTTCAGATTGTTGTCATTCTTCCTCTTTGTCTATCTGTCCTGTTCTCTTTTCCTTCTATCCAGTTGTTACCATTTACCTTTCTGGGTTTGGGTTTCTACCTAATATTTATATTTATTTTTGTTTCTTGTTATTAATACACAATTGACAGCCAATCTGATCAATGCACTTTTTAACCTCATAAAGAAAGAATTGTCCAATTTTGCTTCTTCATCCATGACGTTTCTTCCTTTTGGCCAGGGTTGTACAGACTAATTACTGGTAACCTAAAACTCCTGGATGTTTAAAAAGGTAGAGGTTTTTCAAAATAAACTTTCGTGTACAGTCATGTAGTCATTATCCTATTCATTCCTCACTTTACTCAACTCGTCCTCTGCAGGGAAAGAACAACCATTAACCAGCTCAGGCTTCAATCTATGAAGTGGTTGAAGTGTTATATACTATTTATATGTGGTGTATATTTATAGTGCATACAAATAGTGGATAAGCTGTCATGCCAGAAAAGCATACCTATTCCATCACTCCCTTGCATTTCTTTTTCATTTGTCAACTCTCTACATATATTTGTTTCTAAAATAAAGTTTGTACTCCTATATAATTAGTATTTTTAAAAAATCAAAATTTTAAATTTTTTAACTAATAAATATTTATTATTTACATTTGTGTAGACATAAAACTGCTGCTCTGCATTTTTGTTGACATAAAACGGTGCTGCTCTACTAAAATCCATATTTTATAACCACCAGGTGGTAAGACAAAATTGCCCCCAAAGCAGAGTCAGTTCAAGACAACAGCTGTGCTACCTTACACTATACTTACATGTAATATGATCACTCGAGTTCCTTGCTAATTTCTGAACAAGTCACTTTTTAACTGATTTTTGATGGCTCTGTGAGAATTAAGCAAAGCCTCTTTATTAATCTCTTACACTGACACATAAATGTGGAGCTGCCAGGCAGAGGAAGACCAAAGTGAAGATTAATGGCTGTAGTAAAAGAGGACATGCCGAGGGCTGATGTGACCGAAGAGAATGCTGGGGATGTGGCAACCCCTAAAAGGACCAGCTGAAGAAGACGACAATGGCAACATGCAAAAACATAACCTATAAATCACCTTAGTTCTGCACATTATATCCAGTAAAAGTAAGGGAAATGCATTCAGTCGGAGAGATTAATTGAGAACACACAATGTCTCTAGAGGTTGTGGTGTGACAGGCTATACTGACATCCATAATTGAACCTTCAGGCACAGAGTACCTGCAGTTAAGACATTCCTAATTGATTTGTCATAAAAACTGCAGAATGAATAAAAACTGGTCAAAATGGGGTAAATGACAGAGGACTGCTTTATGTGTGACACTGCATTAATAAGTCAGCTTGGATTTGCTTTACAGTCACTTTTTCACAAGTCTCTAGGTTCAGCCAAATTCCCTGTCATAGGCCCCGGATATTCACTTTTTCCTTCAGGTAAAATAAAATGAGACAGAGGCACAGCAAAGTTAGATACTTCTAAATACTAAGGATATTTATTTTGGTAATGTAGACTTGATTGAGGTGGGTTTTAAGATGGGTGAGTACATTTTAAAAATATATACATAAAGGTCAAGGACTACCATTCAGATTTTCAAGTGCACCGAATGTCTGACTTTGCTCTTTTAGCTTTCACAGTGACTTTGAAAGCAGGACATGTATGGAAATTACCTACTGCTGTTTAACAGTTATCTATCATTTCAGTCAAGGACCTTAAGACACAGAAAAACTATTTAGCGCTGCCTCTGGGAACATGATTAGGCACTGTTTAGCTTACGCTGTTTGATAATAGATTTCCCAATGCCCTTTGAGAGCTGTGATTCATTTCCACTGTAACATCTGGCATAAATGTCAAATTGCACAGTGCAAAACTGTATTTTCCAGTTTGTCCTGAGTCTTGAGCCACCCCTCGTTTCCCTGAATTTTGTTTCCAGGGAACCACGATTTCTTGTTATGTTTAATGATATCGTGAGCAAAAGAAAATTCCAGGATGTCCAACTGTCTTTCAGACTCTGCCTGTCATCCAGGCCTTGTATCCGAGCAAAGCAGACAACTTAGCAAAGAACCTATTTTAAATTGCCATTTTGTTACTAGAAGCCTGTCATTAAAAACACATCATTTGCTCCATTTTCTTTCAATAATTTAACAAAGTAATTCAACAAAGTGACCCCAATGAGCTATTAGCTGAAAACCTGACAAATGTCAATATGGTGTCTGGTGTGTCCTTGTAAGACAAAAAAAAGAGAAAATTAGACAAATGGAAGAAAAAAGGAATGATAGACCTAAAAAAACAGAACTGTATCTGAAAAACATGCCTTTAAGAAACCGGGGGGGGGATCCAGCAAAGACCTGACACGTGACCCTATCACGCCAAAATTAATGGAATAATTAATGCAGAAAAGTTACATTTGCACATGCTTCAATAAATCAAGGCACCCATTTTCCCCAAAAAATAATCAGAAGTGAGTTGTGGCTCGAGACATTTACACAGTACAGTACAAATGATTACAAAGCCTTTGGAATATCTGTGGTAGATGTTAGTCTCACTTGTGAATTGTGGATACCTGCTGAAATCTGCTTTACATGCAAAAACCACAAACTGATCTTTACTCACTCACACAGAAGTGAACAGGTAAACACATTTTTTGCAGTTATTTTTCAAAATTAAGGCAGCCCAACAGAGACTAATACTTTAAAAATATGAGGAAACTGAGGATGGAGAAGGTATTAAATCACCTAATTTCTTTTCTCTTTTTGAGTCCTTATTCTTTTTTTCCCTGTTACTTTATTTTTCTGTAATTTCCCTAATTTTCCTATTTCCATTTTAATTTCTCCTCTTCTCATTTTCTCCTTTTTCATCTCTACTGTTAGCCCATCCACCCTCCTTTCCTCTCCTCTCTATCTCATCCTGTTCCCTCTCCTTCATCGTCTGTCCTCAACATTTCCCCTCTCCTCTTCTCATTCTCTCGTCTTCCTCTCCTCCTCCTCTCCTGACAGAGCTATGAATAACAATTAGAGGATATACAAGTCACAGAGAAACCGTTTAAAAGTTTGAAATCACTTCTCTGTAAAGTATCAGCCTGTTTCAGCCGGAGGGAGGGAGGGAGGACGGGGGTTATGGCTAAACCAGGCCCATTGCTGGGGATACTGCGAGAAGGGGGGGAGGGCAAATTATTATTTCTCCTTCGCCTTGCTGTCTGCCAGTCCTCAGTAAAGAGGAGATTATTTATCAGCCGTTCCTGTCTGGTGCTCAAAGAGTTCTAGTTATCATGTGAGAGGCGCTTGAACAGCAACACAAAAAACTCCTTTGATTGTTGTCGTCATGCCGCTACAGCTTTAATAACAAGCTGGTAACAAAGAAACGTCTTTGGCTTGCTGCTTATTAAACAAGCAGTCTTGACAATGCACATAAAGTCGAGGTGAAGGCGGTTTTATTTTCGTTTGGGATGGGATCTTTGGAGCAGCTGCCCACCTTTCAATCTGTGAGCAGAGTATATAATCAGCACTGAGAAAATAACCAACTGCTGAGCAGCTTTGTATTTTTAACCTTACATAATCTTAGGGGATTACTCTAATTTAGTAACAATTAGATTTGTTTTATCTTGAATTAATACAGAATTGAATTATCATTGCATGTGGCAGACTAAACATACACCAATGTGAAGATTAACATTTTATTTTAATAATGCCCTATAAGGTTATTGAACATCTGTATCATTCAATCCAAAATCCCTGCAGTTACAAGTGGCAACTGATTAATTATTTAGCATAGTTGAAACACTAATTAATATGCTACTTATATTTTCTGAGAATGTTTTTTGGCATGCATCTGTCATGGTTCTCCTCCAGTGACTGCTGCAATACATTCCTGTGCATACGCAACTGAAAACACAGAGGTCCATGTGAAACTCGATGACAGGAAATACGTTTGACCTCTATGTATCAGCTTTTAAAATCACCACAGCAACATTTTCTAAATATTTTAGGATGAATTCACAAGTATTCATAGATGTGGGCCAACCATTTAATGCTGGTTTGGCATCCCTAACAAGACTTGAGATGATCTATTAACAATGGATTCTTATGGATTCTTCCCCGCAGTCATTTCAAGAATTTCCTCCCTTCAGCTTTGCTTTGTTGTTTTCATCTCTGGGTTGCTCAAGCTTTTTAACTCCTCCCAAATAATTTTGATCATCACATTTCATATCATCGCTTCAAGTCTTTAATTGTGTTAATGGCTCTGAAGCTTCCAACAGTCTCCCACTGAAACAACATCACACTTTAGAACTGCTACATCTCAGGTCACACAAGACCACAAGTATATTTTGTCCATTATGCTTTAGAATTAATGAGTATTACGTTTAAACTTTAATCCATGGAGTGAATAAAAAAGATGGTCAGAGCACTGTGGCGTCTCTAATTGTTTTGCTTTTTTTTTTCTTGAAGCACTTTTGAAACCTCGAATGAGGTGTTTTGACTTTTCAAAGCCGGACATCATGAGCACCAGGGCAAAGCTGACTATTAAATCGGGGGAGACTGCTTCTGGTCACCCACGGGAACCATAATTTACAAAATTGTTATATGTAATAAAACTTAAAACACAAAACCTATACCCACAAAGCAGCACAATCTTCTGATATAGGCTAATAGGATACTTCCAAAGCAATTTATTACAGCTTTTAAAAGGGGACTGAAAACAGCTGAAGTTGGTATTAAGCACAAAAGCCACATCTTTTCAGAGCTGTTCTGCTTCCCAAACGCCACACAATGCCCCCACCCTTTCCTCCCACCACCACCCCTATTTTTGAAACCCCCTCGACTAACCAATTTCCACCACAGTCACCTCTGTCCCTTGCACTGCCTCGCGCTGGCTAATTGAAATTGGCACATTTAATTTTGCCCCACAGCGAGCTTCATTCCAGTGATGGATGGCAGTGGATGAATGTAATTGAACTTTGGAGAAAAGAGGAAGGAAGCAAAGGAGGAGACATCAATTAGCATAACCTGACTGGCCACTTCATTTATCAACAGGGACTGAGGGCTTGGAATAGAATAGAATAGAATAGAATAGAATAGAATAGAAACTTCTTGGGTTTTTGTAAAATTAGAAATAAAGACAATTCGAAAGGTCATAAGAATAACTGACGCTTAATATTTCTGAATTACATTTCATCTGAGCAGTGGAGAGGGGACACTGCAGTTCTATTTTATTAGTTCCTTTTAAAGGCAGTAGTTTTTGGAGTTGAGATTTCTGTCAAGCCACTGCTTTCTTTGTGTATGCATTTAAATAGTATAATTTGTTTTTATTTGTATTTCATCTCCCCCCTTTATTATACAAGCTATGACTACTAATCATCACACACTGTACACCAGAGCATCTAAAGTGTGTAATTATCTGTCCTGACACACCCTGTTCCCTTATTTTATCATTTATATATGCCTCAGCCAAAAGATTAAAACCACTGACAGTTTAAGTGAATAACAATTATTACCTCCTTACAAAAGCTCTTGAGTTTATATATGAGGCAGCAAGAGTAAAACATGGAGGCATGGAAGTATGCAAACTTAAGGATCTGCTTTGGGCAATAATATGATAACGTCGTCTTTTACGCTGTAAAACTTGATGTGGACTGGTATGAGAAACATGAGCGTTCAAGGTGTTGACTTGCCAAATGATCTTGATCTGCTTTTAAGGAACCGCAGCTAGAATATTATTGCTTTAAACCACAGACCACCTTTAGCAGTCTTAGTAGCATCAATGGCAGATCAGAAAAGTTTCAGTGGAACAAGTTCATTGAGGTACACTGGGTTTAATGTTGTATTTCAAATCAAAATCAAATCAAATCAAATCACTTTTATTGTCACATCACATGTGCAGGCACACTGGCACAGCACATGCGAGTGAAATTCTTGTGTGCGAGCCCCACAAGCAACAGAGATGTGCAAACACAACAACACAAACGAGCAAAATACAAGAATGGCCAACCTGAAACTAATAAATATATGTACAATATATAATAGTGTATGCATTTCTGGATGTGTATACTGAATATTTTCCTACGTGTGTGTGTGTGTGTGTGTGTATACACATTTTTACAAATTAAATAGTAAAATTAAAAAATAAAATAAAAATAATAATAATAATAATAATAATAATAATAATATTTTGTCTGGTTGCTTCATTTAACTCAAATTAAAAACAACAGCGTGTTTTCCTTGTATTTACTATTATGCTGTGTTTTCATATACTGTTGTTTAGTTGAAAGCAGTCTGAGTCTGTGTCAGGGTTTTGGTGCAGTAAGTCAATTTACATTTTCTTTATATTATGCATAGGTGTGCCTTATAAATAAATATGAATTTTCATTAAGAAATGCATAAATCATTGCAGTGTCATAGTAAATCCTGCAAATTGTCCTGTAAATATTTTACTCAATGGTTAAAGTACCTTTTTTACTCTCAACGTATTCTTTATTATAGATTTTCATATCTGTGACCGTTTGTATTTATTTTTTGCTTAAATGTGATTCATGCTTAAAACATGAATCACATGCTGCATGATATCTGAAAGGGAAAAAGAGCATCAGGTTTATTGTGAATTATTAACTTAATATTATAAACTACTGTAGGTACCAGTCAATCATTATATTAGTTATACCTTTACTGGGTTTTGCACTGTTTTACTTACAGAACTGCCTTATTTTTTTTTATTTTTCACAGTACAGATTCAGCAAGGTGCTGGAAACACCTAGGTTCAAAACGTCATGTTAGAATCACACAGTTTCTGTTGCTCAACGACATGGCCATGATGGAAATCTTCCATACCTCCACATCACAATTATGCTCTACTGGATTGAGATCTCGCGGCTGTGGAGGCCATTTAACTACAGTGAATTAATTTCCATGTTCACTAAACCAGTTTGAGATAATTTGAGCTTTGTAGCATGGTGCATTATCCCGTGGTCATAAAGGGACACAGGCATGGTCAGAAACAATACTCAGGTAACCTGTGGCATTTAAACAAGGCTAAAAAATATATATCCCGCACAGTATTATGCCACCACTACCTACATGAACCATTGATAAAAAGCAGAATGGATGCCTAAATGACAGAAATTGATCAGACAACATACAGTGGCTTGCAAAAGTATTCGGCCCCCTTGAACTTTTCCACATTTTGTCACATTACAGCCACAAACAAGAATCAATTTTATTAGAATTCCACGTGAAAGACCAATACAAAGTGGTGGACACGTGAGAAGTGGAACAAAAATCATACATGATTCCAAACATTTTTTACAAATAAATAACTGCAAAGTGGGGTGTGCGTAATTATTCAGCCCCCTGAGTCAATACTTTGTAGAACCACCTTTTGCTGCAATTACAGCTGCCAGTCTTTTAGGGTATGTCTCTACCAGCTTTGCACATCTAGCAACTGAAATTCTTTCCCATTCTTCTTTGCAAAACAGTTCCAGCTCAGTCAGATTAGATGGACAGCATTTGTGAACAGCAGTTGTCAGATCTTGCCAGAGATTCTCATGAAAGAATCCGGTCGTTAAGTCTGACGTCACTAGCCGTGTCTGGGCCTAAACTCCGCTGCAGGTCCATATATCAAACGATCACTATGGCATTACTGAGAGTTGAAAAACTGTCTAAAGTCTTTCATCTTTAATAAAATGAGCAGCGTTCTGCTCTACCAGGTGTAACAATTGAGTTTAACATTCAGGCATCCATGAAAACGGAATTTATGACATTTAACGGAGTTAGAAGTTAGCAGGGAGTTAGCTCGCTAGCTTCTATCTAAATACAATATAGCATGTCCTGACTGCGGGGTTTTGGAAACAAATTAAAACGTACAGCTCTGTTATCACTTCCAACATAAATGAAGACAGAAAACTAAACAGCAGTGACGTTTCTAGGGTTATGCATGGGCTGGACTGTAGTTACATCCTAACGTTTTAAAAACTGAGCTTAAATAAATGATTAGCGGTAATAAAAGCCGAGGGAGGTCAACAGTGATCACTGACTGTTTTAGGAGCCTTTTGAGATTAAATAGAAGAAAATACAAAACATTAAACATGTTAACAACACAAAAGCCATATTAAACGCAGACTACTTTAGGCCCGGAAGTAGGATTTGTCACGTCATCACTTAACGACCGGATAAAGTTACGTTGAAACCAAGCACACCATTGTTTTCCTTCTGACATTACCAATAAGTTTGATGTGTCACATGGCCCTCTTCCTATTGAAAAAACAAAAGTTGTATCCAAGATGGCCGACTTCTAAATGGCTACCATGGTCACCACCCATCTTGAGGAGTTTGCCCCCTCACATATACAAACAGGACTTTAATATCACCAACCATTCCCATTTTATTACAGTGTATCCATATAAATGGCCCACCCTGTATTGTTTGCATTTTTGACAACAGAATGCATAGGAAGAAGTAAAGTAACTAAAACATCTGCATTTGCTTTTACATTAACCAGAGATGTAACCTGTGTAAATGAATGTGCGGATGTACACACCACATAAAATGCGAATCACGCAGAGAAAATTCCATACACTCAGGAAGTACTTTACAACAAACACTGTTTGAAGTGTGTTTACAAAGCTTCCAGGCAAAACATGACTTCCACACTTCTGTTCCTTCCCTTTCTTGATAACATTCTTGTTTCACCCTCCTTTTTCCTGCATCTCTCTCTTTCCTGCTGTTCTCCTTTCCCTTTTTCATCACTCCATCCTTTTTTTCCCCTCTTCCTCTCACTACGTCTGTCCTCTGGCTAATTAGATCAAGACATATAGTGGCTGTGTGACAGTATTCTCCATAGAGTGCAGGGGCAATATGAATAATTGAGAAGCTATTATCCCCTGCTATTACACGTTGAACAGTGCAACAGGGTTAGCTGACATGGATAATACCACAACCGCCATCATTTGTCATCATTTGTGTCCACTGCTAACTAATGAAAGGACATCTCTTTTCTTTCTTCTATCCACATTATTATTATTGGAAACACTGGTATTCGTGTCAGCACTCGTGCTTTTCTGTTTGTTCCTGTCATTATCCCAAATAGAAGCACTCACCTGCTATTATTTTGAAATTATATGAGTTCCTGTTCCCATGTTGATATGTGTACCCTCCAAACAAACAAGTATAAAAAAACAATTAATAAAAAATATATATCAGTGTAACTGCTCCCAAGATCACAGACTTACTTTGTAATTTTTTTTGACATTCCAGAGAGCAAATTAATTATTTCAGTTCACATGAACATTTGTTAAGGTGCCTGCTAGGCTGGAGTAATTTATTAAAAATGTAAACTAATAAAAATACACAAAGAGAGACAGTAAGGTCTAATATAGAAGATGGCAAGAAGTATTATAGTATATTACATATCAGTATATTATTTGTAAAATTACCTTTGTAAAAGAGTGATACATGAAGCAAACAGCATGGTACAAAATGGGTGTCTTCTTAACAGCATGATGGTATTGTGTTGGTTTGATATATTTATGTGGGAGATTTAAGTCAATTGCTGGAAATTTGATTGAATCATTCAAAACAAGATTGGATTAGGGAGTATGGTAGTATGATAAGGGCCGTAGAGCTAGTGGGTGATCCATGATTTCTCTAACATGTTGTAAAACATAAACTCTGATGGTCAATTACGATTAAATTGTAACAAAACTATATAATATGCACATGAATCCCACATCTCCAAAAAGTTTAGAGGCTATGTAAAATATACATATGACAGAAAGCATCCATCCTTGTCTTTAACTATATTTAGTTCAAGGTTATGTGGGAACCAAAGCCTATCCTAACACAAACTGGGCAAGAGGAGAGGTATGAGCAGTGATGCAAATTATTATTATTTTTTAAAGGGAAAGATATATATACATTTTTGAAACTGGGGATTTTTCTTGGCACTTGAAAACTATGATCCTTGTTAATCATTTTTACTAACAATATGTTCAGTAAAGTTGAGACAAGGTAATGTCTAACACTTGTTGGCATTATCTCTGCTGAGACCAATATCTGTACTTTTCAAAGCCAAATGTTTTCCTGTTCCATCTTAGGATTTCAGCTGTTCCACACTTCAGGGCTCGCTTTGTCATATTTTCCCTTTCATTATGTTCCAAACGGTTTTAATGGGCCACAAGTCTGGACTGCACACTGGCCAGTTTTGCACTCATACTGTACGCTGCAGCATATGGCTGAGAGGTGAGAATATCAATTTAACTGGCCAGAACAAAAGAAAGTGAGACAGAGTATGTGTATATGCGTGTGTGCTTCTGTGGGTGAATGAGACAATGAAACGGGTCTCCAGAACCCATCAAATCCACAGCACTCCCTCTTAAAGAGAAGCCATGCATAACCAAACAATTCTTTGCCTATAGACAGAATCAGACACACAACCAAGCCAGTTTATACACAAGTAACACCAACCTATCCTATGTGTGGTCACAAACACATAGAGACAGAAAGAAAGCTTATTTTATTTGAGTCATCTTATTGAATGAAAGAGACAGAGTCAATGAGTTCCATATGCAGCTTCATATATGGATGTTGAGAAAAACTGGAAAACGCAGTGCATCAGATGACTGGATATAGCATCTCTACTCAGATACAAATTTAAACCTGGTATCTTTTTTTCAACATGCAAATAGTCTGGGTTAGTCAGTATAGGCTAAAATCATCTGTTTTGGTTTCTCTAAACTTCCTCAAAATTTCAAACCATGACATTCAAGGTCAAAAGCATTTTACTCAGAGAACATCCATAGTATGAAGTAAACCTTTGCAAGGTAAAGTCATAGTAAAAGAAAAACAGCATAGTCTGAGGAGATCACGTGGGAAGCAGGACTTTTTATTTATTTCCCTAAAATGACCCTTTTGTGCTTTTAAATTAATAGACCTTGGCAGGACCTGAGGTACATGTATGTAATGGTCCAATAAACAATCCAGTTCCAGGTTAATCATTCAGTTGAGTATCTCTGTTCTCACTAAGGTGATATATGCTCCATTACACATAACTGTAGCCATAGTGCAAGAAACAAAAGACCTGGCTGCTGTTTTAAGTAGCATATATGCAAAGTGTTTTCTGTGTCATGTTTTCAGTTGCTAGAATTTCACCTCTAGTACATTCAAAAATTTTACATCTTTTTATTTAAAAAGAATTACAAGAAATTTAAACAATAACAAAATAATTGTGACAGGCAGTCAAATTTACAGAGCAACACCCTGATGAATAAATGTGCAGGAGTCAGTAGTATCATTTACAGAGTTGTTAAATGCACCATAAGGAACATAATACATCATGTGAAGTAGCGCAGGCTGCATTAGTATTTCCTGATTGTTTAAGACTCTTTTTGTGCCAGTGTTTTATTCTCCACTTAGTTTTTTTTTTTGGGGGACATCTTTGCAAAAGTATTTTTTGGAGATCACAAAACCATACAGTGTGCACAAAATATCTTACCTCAGTGCTAATAGTTTTTACATAGTTGAAAATGTCAACTTACAATTGACTGGCTAACTACAAGATTCCTTTTTGTTTTTTAAATACATGAGAGGTTTAATTTTCAACCTAGTAAAAACTTTGTAAATATGTAGCTATACTTAAGGATTGGGGATCATTATAATATAGTGGAAGTCAATTTGGAAATTGCCCCAGGCTGTTACATACACAATGTTTTTTTTGTTGTTGTTGTTCCTGTGAATATCAAAACAGGATGCAACAGTTTTGCAGTTCTAAGGAATAGAGTTGTATATATATACACCTGCTGAAACCCACAGGTCACTTGGGAGCAGATAAAAGTAGGGCAAGCAGCGCTAGTTGTACCTAACTCTCACTACTGAAATGTAGAAGGTAAAAAAAAAAAAAAAAAAAAAAAAAGATGTGCCATGTGAAAGGATTATTTCTGTCACGCCACATGAGAACTGCAGTATGAAAACAATTAGTCTCATTTCTGCAGGTTTGATTAACAGTGTACCTAATGTTTAAACCCTTAGGCCTCAAGGCCACAGGAGACGACACTAATTAAAACATATATCCTCAGTCTTTCGTGGCTGGCTAATTAAAACATATAGCACCTTCAATCGTCAAAAATAGCTAACTTAATCATAAAATGTTTTCTGTGTTGGTTGCTGCCTAATTAGATTATATTACCTTCAGTCATCATTGCTGGCTAATTAAAATATACACCTCTGTTCTTTATATGTGGGTGTTCTTATGGAATAGGGATGTCTGTATCCTATAATCTGTGTCTGAACGTTAAAAAATATCTGTGTAGCGCAAAGGCTGAACCGAAGGCAGAAGGACGTAACACTTTGAGTCTTTTCCCAGTAACAGACAATCAAACTAAAAGAAGTTAAAAAGCAGTATCTGCTGTCACTGACTTGGTGCAGGTGTTTTAAGATATGCATTCTGTGTGAACTTTATTCAGTGAAATCCATGGGGCCAAATTTGTGCAATGAACATGTTGCGGCTGCTGACAAAAGTAAAATTAAAAGTAAAATTGGATATAAAAGTGAACTGATCTACGCCGCAGCTGTTGTTGCTACTTCATAATGATGGATATAGCTGAAGCTTGGTGATTGGATGTTTCTTGCCAAAATGTATTTTGGGAGTCTTGGTTCATTCTTTTCCGTAAGATCTTAGGTATAAAAGCTTGAAACTAATCAGCTATCTTAATGAACTGGAGACATTTAGTAAAGTAATGCAAATCACCACAAAGATTTTAAAATAATGTGGCAACAAACAAAGAGTACAGATGGGTGAATGTGATGTAATGATGTGGATTTTTGTCCTTTTCATTTAAACTTTAACTTACAAACTCACAGACAAAGCAAGTTACTCCGACAAGCTAATGCCAAGCCGTGTAATCATAATTTCCCTTAAACCTCAATAAAACTAATAACGCTGTGCTGGTGGTCTATGATCTTCCCATCAACTTGTTTTTTCCCACTAATGCATTCAATCAAGAATATCATTGTCACTATAAGATTCCCATTTAATGTGTTCGCCTTACTTTTGCTATATTTCAGAATCCCTGCATAAAGATGACACTTGAGACACAGATGTGTCCGTAAGTTCATGCTCATGTCGCTGCTGTCTTGAAATGAATTTGCATCATTTCAAAATATGAGAAGACAGGTCTGTAGGTTCAACCTCTGGTTTCGTGTGAAAGACACCTCTTTGTGTGAGGATGACACGGATAAAAGTGGAGGAGAAACATTTGAGCCATTTAACACATAAAAAGAGACTGAATGAGATACAGGAAATATAAAAGTATAAGTTTAAAATACAACTTAAATCATTCATCAGTGTATGTAAACAAGACACCCCTGCTGATCCTGCACATGTTCGCTCTTTCCTGGAAGTGGGGAAAACTATCCAGAGGTTTTTCTCTCTTATGCAGCAGGATAAGTGCTGTTAGGATTGTTAACCACACCATCTATGTTATGAAGGGGGGAAGTATTGCATACACAGTGCATTAGTGGTGCATGGATCGATACGGAAATATCAATTCTTCTGATACCAGATATTTTTGTTCATAAAATCAATTCTCATATTAAAATATCCACATTTTGGTAATTTGGAGTAATATTGTAGTTTATGATTATCAGGAACACAGTGGAAAGTAACGAAATTATTGGGATCATCTCAATGATTGGTAGGAACTCCTAGTTCTTCTGCCTGTCATAGTGATATGTGAAATATGGCTGTATAAATGCATTACGGCTCACATGTGTTCGCTCACTCAGTTGATGATCGTAAACTGAGTCATGTGTGGAGCCATTTCAGTTAAGACGCGATTTGTGACACATCTGGCAAGGACACAAGCCTTGTCAAACACAAGCAAAAGTAAATCGTAAACAAATTATGATGATGAGTTTATGATGAGGCAAACTGAAGGAGAAGGAGAGGGACAGATGCTGCCAGGGCTCACGGAGTCCTTTGGTGCTGCAGGCACTATCCAGGTACAGAGGGAGAAAATGTAATAACGTGTAGCACTGTTGCTGAATTTTGGAAAGTGACTTACGTCTGTGTTTAGGCTTTTGTGTCTATGTTTAAAAGACGGAAAATCACTGCATCCTTAAAACTACAGAATCTCATTCAAATTGTAGAGCATTTAAACGGGATTACATAGGTATGATAAAATATACAGCATACTTGCACTAAAATAACAACTGTAGGCTTTAAAACATAAAAACACAACTACAGCTTTATTATTATTTTCAATCACTCACATTGTTTTTGAATGTTTATTGAATATTTTAAAATGCAGTTACTGACTTTTTTGTATGATAATTTTTCATAATTAAACAATAAGAACAATTATGTCTTGTATTTATTATGAAGGTATAATCTGAAATACACTACTTTTGATTTTGATTTTCCAAACACAAAACTTTGTACTATGTACAAGGTTTTGTACAAAGTGAAAACAAATCCTATAAATATTAAGATATGAGTAATACTTAACAAAAAAGCTAGACTACTAAGTAGTAGATCAGTCTACTTTTATTTTATGCAGGTGTTGCATTCAACATCATGCACATGTTGCTTAAAAAACTGTCCACCATAATAGAACCGGTAGTGTCCTGATCCTAAAGTTTCATAGAAATATCTCTGCTTTTTTTCCCTATATTCTGCTGTGCTGTTGGGTTTAGCAATCATCAGGACAGCAACAACAGAAAGAGAATATTTTTTAATCATTTGTATAGAAGAAGACCAAAAACACAATTTATCTGATACAGCAGATAATTAAAATCAGTTATAAGTTACTTGAATTTTAAAATGACCAGTGTGTGTTTTCAAGTAATATTTGTCGACAAGTAACAGCTTTACATTTACTATTTTCATTTTCTCTTTTTTTTTTCCCCTTTCTCCTCTTCTTCATCTGCCTCCTCCACCCCTACACTCCTGCTCATTATCACATCCTCTTCCACCTCACTTGCAGCCTCACTCTTGAACTGAAGTTACGGTTCTAACATAAGAAATCCAACAGGAACATATTTAGTTATTCTCAATACTGTTGCAATTAGTTATTCTCAGCAGATCAGACATGCAACCCACTCATTGCTGGACAGCTGACAAGAGCCGAATAATCAATAACAATGTCTCAAGCCAACTTTAGTATTCTAAAACTCTAACTACTTTTTCTTCTGATAAACAGTTTGTTTACTTTCTCACATCACATGAGAGTTTATTTTCTACGTGTGAGTTTTCCCACTTAAAAAAGGTTTAAGTAACAGCAGCAAATAGTGAAGAACAGAAGCTAACAGCAGCTAACAGAGATGAAAAGAGCAATTAATGATGGAAAATTACAGACATCCTCAACGATTCACCTCAGTATCACTCCCATCACAAATTAGTTACGCTGATTTGTTGACAATGTGAGAGGTAATAGGCAGACACGTGTCAATATCAAAATGCAATTAAAATAAACCCTGTAAATACCTTAGCAGTGACCAGCCGGTGACCAATAGAACAGCCGGAAATGTGCCTAATATTGTATGACTGCTTCAATCATGGAGTTACTGGGGTTTCCCCCAAGAGCAGACACCTTTAATTATTTAGCTCATTCGTACATGTAGTGCCTCTAATGGTATTTTTGCACTCGATGAATCATTTCTGTTTGTTTTTCAGGATAAGGAAATTCATATCCACAGTATTGATATTAAATAGCTGAGCATATGCGATTATCTTGACTATTCCAGTTGGCTGGAGGGCTTTTAGTTCTGCGACTGTGCTTCCCATTCATCAGCTAATCATAGGCTGCAAATCACAGCCATTCATTCTAATATCACTACTATCCTTATGGAAAATAGAGAAACCATGTTTATTCAGAAGCTCTAATGCCCTTGGAAGTTATGAATCTCTCTTATGAAGGTTCATCCATATCCAGTTCTTCTAGGTTTTTCTTAGCACTGGCAGACTGCATATACATTTATTCACTTTAGTCATCTCGTATGCTAAGATCCTAGTCTCCACACAGTAGCATCAGATTGTCTAAATTCCTCAGCTCAAACTGGGAGCAGAGCATTTTCTTCCATGTGTTTTGAAAAGAGATGGAACAAGCTGAAGCGAAAATGCATTGCACGCTTAGTGACAAATAACTTTTGACCAACCAATATAACTGACATTATAATCACTTCTTTACCACTCTGGCAACTAGTTGTTAGCAACTTGTCCCTTTTCTCTTTTTGTTGATTAATGGCAGCTGTCAAATAGTTACTGGTAACTTTGTGTCCACGTTCTGGGTCTGAGACCCAGCGTTTATGTGTTTGGTCTTTTGTTTCTGGTTTATTTAATATTCTGAGGTTAAGATTCTGTTCCTGTTTTGGTTATTATAGTTCCTTCTGTTTATAAATGTAGTCGTAGGGCTTCTTAGTTTTGTCATCTAGTATTTAGGTTTCTGTTACCATGCCTCCCCTATGTTGCAGCTTCCATGTTTAGTCAGTCTTGTCTTCGTGTTTGTTTTTCTCTCGTCTCCATGTTAGGAGACAGAAAGGGAACACCAAAGTCAGTAATGTTTCCATGTCTGTTTCTCTCCGGTCCCAGTGTCAAGCTTGTGTGGCTCAGTCTTTGTCTCTGTGTTTAACGTACATTCAGGTTTATTTTGACAGTTTTTTGTCCTGTGTACAGAGTGTTTAGTTTTTTTCTTTCCCCTGCCCTGTTAGTCTGTATTAGTTCCAGCTGTATTCCCATCTGTTGCCCTTCCTCTTGTGTAGTTTAGTCTTCAGTGTCCCTCTGCTCATTGTCACGTCGTGGCCCATTTGCTGTGTTTCCCTGTACTCTGTGGTTTTCATTTTTCTAGTTCCCAGTTCATAGTTTCTTCCTTATTAGAGTTTCTTTGTAATTATTTTTTTTTTTTGTATTTACTTTAAAGTTCCTCCTTGAGTGAATTCCCTTGTCTCTGAGTCCTGTGTTTGGGTCCTGCCTTGCCTGACACACAGCCGTTCATGACACTTCTGCTGGTAGAGCTGCATTACATCCTATCAGATTGGTAAAAACAAAAGTTAAAAGCACATACAAAGTAATCAGAAGTCAGACTCATTTAAAAGCCCAAGAATAAAAATGGATCTGCATGGATGCGGGGCTGTGAGCACATGTCCCACTAAATAATTTAGGGTTATCATGCCACCTTTATTGTGTCCAATTCTGACAGTTTAGTCAGAATTATGCACATGACTCCTGGTATGTCTTCCACACTCTTGAGGCTGTGCTGAGAGACACAGCAAACCTTTATGTGACAGCACATATGGATGTGCCCTTGAGGAGAAGCTGCATTACCTGTGCAACTTAAATGGGCTTCTGTGGTACCAGCAGTGACAAGGACACAAGCAAGAAACAAAACTAAAGCACAATCAGTCAGGAAGGATAAGGAGAGAACAACGTTCTGTGGTCACTTCCTGCAAAAGCATTTGTTTTTTGGGGATCATCTTGTTGCACCTGTTGCCACTTTTATTTGCACCAAAGAATGTAAAATTGACCTAAAATGGTTTACGCTTCCTAATTGGACAGACTGATATGCATGAAGAATAACTGACTTTGTGACAGAGGTGGGAAGTAAGAAAGTCCAAATACTTCGTTGTGGTACCTAATAACCCGTTTAATCCCCAATTTGTCTTTGCAAAATAAGTACATGCATTTTACTCCTTAGACTTCCTCTACACACAATATGTTAAATTTTGTTAATATAAGAGGCGTTTTTTTAACAAAGCAGATCTGTTAAGGTTCAAGGAGGGCAGACATGAGTTTTACACAGAATTGAAGATGGGAAAAAAAATGCATTTCTAAGGTGTCTAATTTTCCGACATGTTTGGCTTCCATGCATTTTTTTTTTCTATAATGGGAAGAGGGTGCTCCTGCCTGGTTTGGTTTCCAGACTGCAGTAGCGAGGTAAGGGGATTGAATTTCACCTGATGCTGCAGGCCAAGGCAACTGTGGTGGATGTTGTGAGTGACCCAGTGTCCATAAAAACTTACCCAGCTACTGAAAATACCACCTTGCCATTTAGGACATGGAATGCGAATGGCCAAGTGTTAAAGTGCTTTTTACCACAGGCCCTAAAAGGAATTTTCGTTTGTCCTACCTGTCTTCAAGTGAACTAAAACTTACTGAGAAAACTGAGTTTGTGCATGGTTGTTTTTGAGGGTCCAGACACAAGAACTTCAGTTTCACAGCAGTAATGAATAGATGGATAAAAAAAAAGACCTGGAAAAGGCTGTTCTGTATTATTCCATTAAATCATCCCAATACTGTATACTTGGTTATCCACGATGGCCTGATAACATAAGTAGTCACCTCAGATTTGTCACTTACATATTTACATGCTGTGAGTCTATGGGTTTACAGTATTGCAAAGGTATACTAGATAGAAAATCTGCTGATAACAAACTCATCACAGTGTCCATGAGAGTAGCTTGAGACAACCTTTGGACATCCAACTCATAACAACATTTAAGCAATGATTAAAAGGTATAAGAGGCCCAAATTGTGCCAACTAAATAATCTCTACACTATTACACCATCACCAGCCTGTGCTGGTGATATAAAGCAGGTCAGGTTCATGGATTGGTGTCATTTTACCTTAATTCTGAACGTTTCTCTGCAGACACTGTGATAAATTAGATATGGAAATATTTTCACCATTCTCCAGCTTTCTAGTTTTGATGAGTCTGAGCCCACTGTTGCCCCAAATTGCAATTCTTGGCTACCAGAGATGATTCCAAACATGTTCTCTGTTTATTACTGTTCATTGTCATCATCATCTATTTATGTGTTCGCTTACACCAAAGTTATTACAGAAAAAAAACACTTTCTCTATTTTTTAGACAATCAAATTGCAGGTCATGTTCTTTTTCCACCTCTCTAAATACAAACGAAAAACAAAACGGTGCACTCATTGTATTTGCTAAAATGTTATGTTTTCTTGCAGGGCAGGCTGTATCCAACATTTGTAGCTTCTATTGGTTTTCACATTTTACAAACACATAAAAATAATTTTTTGAACACCTTGAAACATTGGTTCTCTCAAATGGATCTCATTTCACATTTATTGTTTTTCGTCCATCTCAGTAACAACATACAGCTCTGCTGTCTGTTTACACAAGTAATTTGGATGACTATATTTAGAAAACACCTCTATGGAGTATTTATTATTTCTTAAGACTGCCTATAAAACTATTTGATTTGAATAACATTGCTACAAATGAGCTATTATATATTTCCACAGGGAATCCAAAAGTATTCTCCAAGAATTGTGTTCATTAACCTTTTCTTCACTTTGTTTTCCCTGCATACATATCATTTGTTCTTTTACCCGTTCGACTTCTTTACCAGCAGAACTGTCTTTGTTTTGTTTCAAAAATATTTTGAAAGCATGTTGTAGATATTACAGTAAATTTTCAAAACAGCCTAATGCCGAAGAATATAAATACAAAATTGCAAAATCTGAGCTGGAATTGATCAAATATATAAAAAATTAAGCTCACATTTTCCTCTTGATGATCTCAGACGTTCGTCACAGTGTACCAGCTATTTGAGTAATTTAAGCTCCAGTCCTGCTGCGCAAAGAGTTCAGTGAACATATCTTTAACAATATCAAGACGTTGATGAAGTCGGCATGAATGCTCATTTAAAAATAATTTGAAGTAAGCGCTGATTAAATCAAATATTCATTTTGTATTGCAGGTATATGATGCATACCATACGATCCAAAGATACCAGAGGGAACCCACTTCATTAAACTGGAGCTATGGTTGTGCAGATGGGAAGAGGTTTGTGCCTTAATGTATTATGTGTCCCAAGCCAGATGAGTTCACCTCTGAAAGAGTCATTGCCTCTTCTCCAAGTCGAGATTCCCCATAGCATCAGAACTTTTTAATGGGAGCTGTGTCTCTTTGAGGCATGAACTCTACCCTTTAACTGGGTTAAATGAAACATACTAATGTCCCATTAAATGCACAGGAATGTATGCCTTCATATTATAAATGTTACTGTTTGTGCAAAAGAAAAATGTGATTTAATCCAGTTTTTGAATCTATCACACTGTCATCAATAGTCGGGTTAATGATGGATTCAATTAATAAGATAACTTTTAAAAAAGGTCAAAATTCAAGTTATGTGGGTTTCATTTTGAGGCAATAATATACCTTCTATAAAGGTCACCCTCGCTAATGAGCCCCATTAGCATAAGCTAGTGCCTTTTCAAAAGCACATCTTACATCCTGTTTAACCTGCTACCAATGGTAACAAGATTAATAAAAAAAACTAGGCCCTTACTGTTATAGATAGGCACAGTTCAAGGACAACCAGCTGTCATTACTTAGCTGTTAAAATTGCTTTGAAATACTTGTTTCTTGCTTGTAACATCTGTAATTAGGAATGTGTGCTAAATGTTGCTACCTTGGCACCCGAAGTACTATTAAGTTGGGTGTAATGGCATTGTAACTATATATTTATATGCACTTACGCTTTCCCACAGTGCAGCTACATAAATAGTCCATGAAAAGAATTCATACAAATTATCGACTGCTGAAAATATCTCAGCTTAAAGACAAATATGTGTGATGGTGCATCACAAAAGCATTTCAGCTGTGATTCTCCCATATACTGATTTTACTGACACCACCTGCATTCAGAAAGAAACTGAAAAGAAGCTTGCTGTTCCCATTGGATTTGAGGGTAGCCAGAGCTGTATGGCTTAAACTATCAGTCATAGAGACCGTTTTTCTGGAAGTAATGCAAAAGTAAACATTGCTTCATGTCTGGTGTGAACACAACTACCACCAGTTGGCCCTAGAGCGCCAACACCCCATTTCAACTGTCATCATCAACTTAGTCACCAGGAACAACCCTAACTGTGAAGAATCTCGTCAAACCTATCCATATAATCCATGTAAATAGTAGACAACTTGCTAAAACTTAACAATTTTATATCATTAACATTATGATAATATGCATTCCATATGTTGTATGGTGGTATGGTTTCCTCAGAACAGCAAAAATATCTTGACAGATGGAGATGAAAAGAAGAACAGATGCAACAACAGATTCATTCTAAACATGGCTAAAGTATCTGAGAATCTGCAACAAACACATCTCCGCAATGTGAAAGAAACTTGTTTATCATCATCCTTGTTTGTCAGAGCAATGTGTTGTAGACCTACTATATGTATTGCACAGGAGAAGCTGTACCATATATAATCTGCAAAGTACTGACAATGTATGAAAGCTGTGGTGGACAGATTCAAATAACTAGCTCTTGCATTGAGTTTGTGTGACAGATTGGATTCGTAGGTTGTGTTGGGAGAGCAAAGCACCGTATATTTTAAATCAGATCTCACCATCCCCACAGAACTCGCCTCACAAGCGGCACAGTTAGGAAATGACGGGAAAAAATCTGCATTGTAAAGCCTCTGCTTTATATTGTTTAATAAAAGTTTAATAAAATCAAACCACTTCCATGTGGCTGAAGTCATTCAATGTTTAAAGTAATAACTCTTCTACCAGCGGCAATACATTTTCTTTCAGCCGTGTGTGGTACTGTATGCAATATGCAGTTATAACAGAAATATGTCAGCAAGCAATACTGCAAATACCTGTATGGCAAACATTAAACACCATTTTAAAAAGCACATGGTCACCACAGGAAGGCTAGGATCATAGAAATATTATTGATCTTCAAAAGTATCACATGAGCTATAGTTGGAAACTCTAGTGAGTAACATTGCATTAAATTAAACTGATGTGCCAAAGAATCTTTTTCTGTTTAAACTGACATCTTTTGAGGGAACCTACTTACCTTACTCTTTGCCATGTAAGTATTTTGGAGCAGAGAATTAAGTGCAGGCTGTTTAAAATAAACTTCAGGTAAAGCATCTGCCACTTATGTATTTTACATGTAAATGCACTTTTAACTGCACAAAGAAATAAAAAAAATAACACCAGCCATATCACTATTATAAGAATGAGTGTACTGGAACAGAAAAAAATACATATAGGAGATTAAAAACTAGATGAATCCACAACCATAGCAGCTTCTGTATAAGGATTTTATTTAGTGTGAAATGTTTTGTGAACCGGTCTCTTCCTCAGACATCAGAAGTTTGTGTTTTTTGCTGCACAAACCCATCTTTTTGTTATTAGCTCCACTCCCTCTGTCTCCTATAAAGTTTATGGCATCTCTGCTGACAACCATGTAGAACAAAGGGGGGAAACATTCTATAAACTCATAAGAAACTAGCACTCACTCTCACTGTATTTTACTCATCGACACACACAGAAAGAGATGCAGTTCACATGTGTATCAAAACACAGACTGATGATTATACATTTTTTCTTTTTTCTTTTTTTTTTTAAACCTCCTCCCCGACCAATTTATTTCTTCCCTTCACAACCACAGACAAAATGTACGGACACGTTTTTTTCCCCTCCACCACATTTCCTCCATTTCTCATCTTGTCTCATCTCTTGATCATTTACTTGATCATTTCCAGCACTGTCCCATCTGGACAAACCATGAAACATCAAACAGATAGTTACATCTGGCCTCATCATGCTGACATCTTAGTGCATGTATGGGTGTGTGTGCGTGCGTGTCTGTTGTCAGTCCTGATGCATTGATGATTTATTGCCGTGTATTATGACTATTACTCTGTGAAGTCAAATTTGGCACTGAACACATGACGTGAACGTTAATACTGGATTCAAGTTTTTTCTCAGGAAGAGAAAAGGAAAAAACTAAATGGGTATCAAGTGAAAGATTTTTCAATAGAAAATATGAAGAACATCGAAGATATTTCCCAAAATGTCAAAAGGGCACAGCAAAACCAAGAGATACAACAATCCATGACAAAGTAGTTAGCAGGGGTGTCTGCGGATTGTAATGATTTCAGGAAGAACGCTTGAAATAAAAAAATAATCTGTTTTGTGGAAAAGCACTTGTTTTCTTAGAAAAGATGAGATATTTTGAGTTATAGCTGCAAACAAATAAAGTAAAGTCTTTCACAAGCTTAAAAAGTTCTATCTCAACTCAAAAAAAAAACCCACACCCAAACATTTTGCTAGTATAATTCTAACCACCAACGCATACTAAGGCAGAGGAAAAAACGAAAAAGAAAAAAAGAAATATATTAAACAGCAACAACTAAATTGTAATCTACACTGGACTGTTCAGTGCAAGACAGAACTGCATTAGCAAATGAAAACTCAGTGGATTTGTTGCTTTATTTCTCTTCAGTCGGACTGTCTACTGTCTCAAGTCCAGCAGATATGGGTTTTAACTAGACCACTGAGGGCTTTAATTGGAAACAAACCAATTTCATCCTCTTCTCACACACTGTGGGTTGCTAAAATAAAGACGTGCACATTTTGTTCTCCTTTCTCCTCCTCCTCAAACCTTTTTTCTCCATCTGCCCCCTCACCTTTCTTTTCTTAGCTTAGGTACAAAATCATGCAAATTGTGGTGGGGCCATCATAAAAATGTTTGTAATACTAAAGCTATTCAGACACTTGAGTCACTTTCACCCAGCTGTGCATGAAAATTGTAAAGAAACTAACAAAAACCAAAGTGACAAAAGTTAAAGCTATCCAGAGCGCAAAGCCAGCCACAACTCAGCAGCCTCAGTATGAGCAAAGAATAAAGGCAATTAAGTGGAAAATCATGGAAACAAGTGAAAAAAGAACAGAGTCAATGTCCTGTTATCTGGTTAAGTTAATACATAAAATATAAAAGTTAATAATCATATGGGGGAATGATAAAAGTAACTGACATTTGTTTTGTCATATAACCCGTAAAATGTGCCAGGTAAAGGGGTTGTCCCATAATTCTTTTTCAGTTATGCATTTATGCCTGTTTCAAGTAGCAGAGCATTTCATTTTCTTAAATACTTAATGATTGATACTTTTTTCCCCTCATTGACCTATTTTAGGATCACAAGACCTGTCTGAAGATATTATTATTAAAGTATTAATAAGCATATATAAGTATATATAAGGAGTATGAGCAATATATGGATATGATAATAATATAATTTATTTGTATCAAACTTAACAATTGTTCACCCTCATTACTATTAAATTATTAAGTTGAGTGTGTGTGCTGAGCTCACTGTTTATACAGGAGGTATTCTTTATCAGATTGAGTCATGAATATTTGGCAGTGGTACACTTTCCTTTTTTTTTTTTTTTTTTTCTTTTTTTCTAAATGACATCAGAAACAGCAGTATGCGACATTACGTGATGGCAGAGCTTCAGTTCATCCTTTGTCATTTTTTTTTTTTTTTTTTTTTTTAATAAATAGGACAGGGGGAATGAATGAGAGAGAGAGGGGGAGAGAAAGAAAGAAAACCAAAGGGGAGAAGAGACGGTGAGAAGGGGGGGGAAGAGAGACAAAAAAAAAAAAAAAAAAACAAACTCCTGGGTCACCTGTATGGAGAAAAAAAAAAAAACAAACAAACAAACAAACAAAAACAAACAGAGGAGACAGCAAACAACAAAGAGCAACATAATAATAGAGAAAACAAAGCACCATCACAATAAACTAGCTAGTCATAGATATCAGTATTTACTAAGTAATAAACGATATTGTGCAGCACGCAAGATAGACAGCGCACAGTGTGCTTTGAGGCAGCAGCCAAGAAAGCTTTAGTCCGCGTCTGTGAATACCCATGTGTGCATACCTGTGTGGATCAGCATGCTTGCATTCCAAAGGTTTCTCCATGTAATGATCTGCTAGGGAGTGTGGGGGGGCCACAGCCCCGTCCTCCAGGGTGTGAAGCGGGTATGGAGGAGATCAAAACTCCAGACATCCAGAGGCCCCCAGAACACAAGAGACCAAGGAAGACCAACAGAGGGGCAGCCGCGCCACTGTCCCAGTAAGAGCTGAGGAGAGTCCCAGATGAGGGCTCGCCCAGCAGCCGCGGAGCAGAAGTCAGGGGGAGTGGTACACTTTCCTAGATTTATAGCATTATCACATTCATAGTTTCAGCAATCAAATAGGAACAAACCAAAGCCAAAGTCCCCATCTTGGTATGCATCATGGATGCATCTAGAAGCTTTTAAGTGAAGGTGTAAACTTTTTTTCTTCAACTTGATCAAACTTCATTTCTACCAGTGTTTATAAAGGCATTTATTACCTGACATTACTGAAAAACATTCTGGAAAAAAATAAATAAATAAATAAATAAATAAATAATAATAAAACAGAATATATATATATATATATATATATATATATATATATATATATATATATATATATATATATAGATATATATATATAGATAGATATATATATATATATATATATATATATATATAGATATAGATATATATAGATATAGATATATATATATATACACAAAAGAGTGTGAAATTTATAATTATTTCTGTCACAATATCAGCATGAAAGCCCTCTGCTTGTTGACTGTGTTGATTCTGACTTTGCCACCTCCTGCTAGCTGTCATCTGTTGGAGGCTTGCTGGGAGAGAATGACTGCATGTGTCAAGCAATGTACATGTTGAGGATGATAAAAATCCATGTTGTTCAGAGCATAGGGTGAAATCTATGCCGGGTCACAGCTGGAGTTACAGTTTCCTCAGGAAGGAAGGTTGCTCAGTGTGCCAGACTGCTGGCAACAGAAATCTATATACCCATGTTCCACCAATCCTTCATATTGAAGTCTATAATTTGCACTTGTTTTAATAATAATGGCTGCCAGCTTTGACAATCTAAAATGGGGGACATTTTGTGAAAAACATTTGATATATTTCACCAATATTACCCTGCTGTTTATTCCCCTGCACAGAATACAAATGCAGGAAAGATGCCAAAACAATGCCATTTGCAGCGTTGCCTCATATGCTATATTTGTGGTCAAACTACTACCAGGAAAGCATAAATGCTCACTGTCAGCACATTAGACTACATCTCATTAAATAAAATAATAATATTCTTATTAATAATAATAATAATAAAAAAATTACAAAAAAGTACAACAACTTTTTTTTTTACGTTAACCTAGTTTGGCTTTTTACATCTGGTCAATAAGTAGGTCATGTGAAAAGCTCAGTGTTGCAGATGGCCAACAACTGAGACATTTAAGATTTTATCTAAACTACTAAAAAAGAAGATGCTGGCCTACTGCCCAAGGTAGTCAACCAACACTGCATTGCTAGTGGCGTAAGATGCTGGGATGAAGTCATGACTGTTATAGAAAGATCTTGGAATATAGCTGGCATTTCCCATATAAACGATACCTGGGTGGGGCGCCCGAGTGTATTAAAATGGCAGCAAGTACATCTGGGAGACGGACACCATCCCTGACTGATTTACTAACACAAATTATCTTGCTCTTATATTAAAAGTTCAGTTGCTGCTAACCAGGTATTGCTGGCCGTTCCTGACCTGTGTTTAACTACAGGCTGGCTCGGTGACCAAGTGCAGTCGCAAATATCAGTTAGCTGCTTTCCCAACGACTTTCTCCAACTCCACTGTTTTACACTACGTATGAGGACCAATCTAACTTAAACATGCAGCAGGTGGAGCGTTGGTATGGCAAGGTTAAAGACTACAGAGCAGAACACTGACAACAATTTCCAGCTGCAGTCCAAGACGATTGAGTTGGAGTTCATTGACAGGATTAAAGAGTCAAAAGGAAGCAGCTGATTATACAGTTCAGTTATTTATTGAAGTACTTGGTAAATAAAGAATGCAAAGAAAAAATGTATTGATGCTATTATTTAATGAAACTCCTATTTAAGAAGGTTGTGCAACATGACACACGACCGCTTGCATATGCATGTGAAGATGCCATTACTCTGCCACAAATAGAATCTAAATCTGTGGGAAACAGTGATATTTCCAAGGATAGGCTATAGCAAACCAATCTGGGAAACTGATTGCACGCTGATGAAACTAGATAGAAAGGTAAACATCTTTTGGAATAATCGTCAAAAGAAAAGCTACAGGCAATCAGTCATTTTCACTTGTACGCTTTAGTTTAGTTCACAGAGAAGATGAAATTAGTGATTGTCAGTCAGTCATTAGTTGGAAAAATGCTTTAGTTTGTCACCTTTATCCTTCTGTTTACTGCTGAGGAGAATTCACTGAATCATATAGTGTGGAAAACTATGTGACTGTAAAAAGGCATCTCGTGGATACATGTGGCCATATCCTATCATGAAATATTCTGACAAAGCATGAAATTAAATGCAAATCTCAACACAAAAAGTGAGATCCAGTAAACATAAACGACTGTAGGTGCTCTACACAATCAGTCGTGAAAGGGAAGCCATAAGTGCATTGCATGACTGACTATGAGACAGATTAATGTTCTAAGATTAAGGTTTTATGTAAAAGTAACACTGATTGTTTTTTCAAAAAAAAAAAAAAAAGTATAGAAATCAGCTCTGTGTGAAATCAACTTGGAGGGGATTGTTGTCGTGTTACACGGGACAGGATCATTGTTTAATATGAAGAAACACTGGGTTTGAGACAGGCTGGAGGCCGTTTAGTTACAGAAATGCTCTGCAAGATGAGACCCTAGACAGAACGGGGATTTAAATAAATAAATCAATAAAAATTTATGTTTTATAACATAATCAAACCAGTAACTCAAGAAAGTGAAAACACAGAATTTGGGTATTTCAGTGCAATATAATACTAAAAAAAAAGCCACATACATACTCCATTTCTGAGACTGAGTGAGGTTATATACTTTCTAATATATATTTTCCTGTCCAGAAAGTGTTACATTTATTTTATTTATTCATGTTTAGTTATCTATGAACACAAAGTGTTAAAGAAACGACGTCTATATGGTTCTTTCACCTAGTTTATTAGGTTTGGTGTTAAATGATTTGTCAGACATTAAGTTATTAATGTAGGAACGTATTCATCATGGTATGCACAAGTTTATGTGATCAATACATGACCCTTCATTTTGCCAGTGCTACATGAAATTGTTTATAATTTGCATGCCTGTCCTACCCTGTCTTACACTTTGTGTTACAGAATTGAATCAACTAAGATGATGAATGAAAGTTGGGTGCTGAGGTTTACATCCACTCGAGAGGATTATCTGAGATGCCAAGTCAGATTTTTGACTTTGATGCTTGCTTGAGATGACTGGGAGAGCATGATCAACACTGTCAACAGCTGTATTAAGATCTATAGCTAAAACAGTGGAGTCATTCATCACTTTAGGGAGAGCTGTCTCAGTGCAATGAAAAGCTCTGCAGTTAGATTGGAACTTCAAAACTTACTCAATTTAACTAACCTGAAAAGCTTTGTATGTGTTATTCCATATAACTGAAGTATCCAGAGAAACCAGAATATTTGTATATTTTGAGTGAGCAATCCATCTTCCTTTGCTCTGCTTATTTCTGGACATTTACAAGGAAAAGACTCACAAATAAACTTATTTGCTGAGCTGCTTGTTAGTGTAAATATGGTACAGAGACGACCATATTGAGGTTTTCTTGGAACCATACACTTTATGGTTTTTCCCTTACTAGCAGGATGGGTATTAGAATATTTTATTTGCACCAAACATTTAAAATTTTGCTTTTCGCTGGTATTTATCTAGTAAAGTTACAATTAAAAACTTTGATATGGAGGAAAAGTGTTTAGTTTTGTTCTTCATCAATTTGGTCAGGTTGTAATATAAGCTGCTGATAAGCTGATTGATGTGTATGTTTGTGTTGTACTCCATTGTACTCCTAGTGCCAGACCCAAGCCTGGATAAATGGATAGTTGCCTCAGAAATGGCATTAGCATAAAATCTCTGTTAATTGGGCACCCAGAATAAAATAGATTTGATGTAGTGACCCAATGGGAAATTATCGAGCAGCTGAAAATACCTCCAAATTTAAAACAAAACAAAACAAAAAACTAGCAACTTTATGTCCAAGGCTGGGCTGTACTTTCATTTATCAGTGTAAAGAAAAAAGAAAAGAAAAGAAAAAACAACCCCACCTCTACACTTTCTAATTTACAATAACAGCATGGGAAATAATATTCCACTTATCCAACTCAGGGTCACTCTGGGAGAGTATCTCAGGCCTCAAACGGCATGTATTAGAGCCTGGTACACTCTAATACAGAGAGGCAAACAACAACTTACACATATTTGAACACACCCACTGATAAAAGACGCTGCTCCCTGAATGTAACTAAACTAAAACTTTAGTTACATTTTGCAGAGTGTAATTAAAAAAAGGAAAGGCTCATCCTTTGCCCGTGCTCTACCTCCCACAGCTTATCATAAAAGTCATATGATACATAACTTTGCCAACGTACACCATCAGTACTACAGTATAAACATATCTCAGAATAATTTGGAGAAAAAAAACCTAAAGTCAGAAAATAGGGGGCAACAATTCTAAACAAGGTTCAACTTATAGTCAGGTTCAGCCTTGGTCGCCTACAGTCTAACCTCTCATGGTGACGTTCCATTTGTTTGTTTATGATTCCAGGAACTGTAATTAACTTTACTAATAGCATCCTGAGAATCTGATTCCATGTTCGAGTAATTCTAAACATGATTAATGTTTAATAACTTACAATAAACATGATTAATGTCTGAGGCACAGGATTCAATCTCTGTACCGGTAACATATTAGGACTGCAATCGCTCATGGATACAGCACAAACATAGCACATGTATGTTTTGCACAAACACGTGTACGTTCATTTACTGTCGCATGCTGCATACTGCTTTTTCTGTTTTTTGCATACAGTCCCATTTAAAACATAACTTTCTGTCCTTTTGTTTTAAAAGGGTAAAATAACAACTCATAAGATCTTCCATTCTTCCTTTCCCCCCCCTTTTCCTCCATTCTTTGTTTCTATTTTTGGCCTGATCAGTTCTGCTGGTTCAATACAACAGTACTTGCATGGTTGACTAAGCTAATCTTTGGACTGCAGTTGGCCAGAAATGAAGTCTGTTTAGAATGTGTTCCATTAGCCAACCGACTTGTTTACTTTAAAGTAAGTAACAATTGTAGCTTTGCACTTCCCTATTCTCAGAATAATCCCTCATTCTCCAGAACATGTTATTTGTCCATTATTAACATCAGTTGTATAATAATTGCGTTGCCATGTTTTCACAATTCTCAGGTCCACTCTCCCAGTATACGAACTGCTGTGGACACTGTTGCTCCATAAAGATCACCACCTATAAAGTGCGAAATACATTCTGACATTTTCAGTATGCTTTTTGAGGTGACATTGTTGCCTCCTAAACCATAAGTTGTATAATGTGACCTTTCTTTTTGGCACAGAGCTCCATTTGTTGTTCTGTCAATAATAAGAGCTGTCAGAGCTCTATGCCTGAAAGCCTATGAGGTACAGTAATACTCTTCTGATAATGCCTGTCTGTGTCCCGTGGCCTGTCTGTCTTTTTGTTTGCGACTGCCTTGTTTCTCTTCCCCTTTATCTCACTCTGCTTCCCTCTGCTCTGTTATAATTCAAGCCTCATCTTAGCCTCAGAAATTAATCTGAAGTTTCCACAATGAGCTTAGATGGCATTACATATGCAAACAAAACCCTGATATTAAAAATCCAGCTTTGCCACAGAAGGGATAGAGAAAAAAAACACTGTATTTATTTTGTGCAATGCACAGTTGATTCTCATTTGAAAATACTAGATTTGAATGTGGGAATAAATTAAATACTTATGTTTTATGTGTTTTGATTCATGAGGAGATATCGTGGTACATTCATTTTTTTTGGCTTGTTCTTGTTTTTTTGGTCCTGGTGTCTTGAATATAAAGAGCTGATATTGTGCAGTTTAAGTGTTAGAACTGAATAAAATCAGCTTAAAAAGGAATTAATAGATATGCAGAACTGTAAAATCTTATACATGCCCATAAAGCCATACTTTTTGTGCCTGAACATATGTGAATGTTACATGTTTGTCCATCACAACATATAATATTTTAATGCTTACAATCAGGCAGGTTTACCTACCATCCCACTGAGTAATAATTATAAGTTACAGTTATGTCTACTGTATTTCTGGGAAGAATTAGACATTGAAGGCCTGTGATGCAGAAGGATTTGGTGCTTAGCAATATAACTTTAGGGCTTGACCTGTGCTTTGTAGCGGTGCAAAGACAGTTTTAGTTTTTTCCAGAAAAGCTATAATTCAAGCATGTATCAAACATGTCTGTCAGAAAATGGTATGTCATCTTAGGTATCAACTAGCTAACATAATGGGACAAGATCCACACTGATAATTTTCTTTGACTTGAAAGAATTTAAACTCTTTAACTCACAATGATTTTTCATTGCATGTTTACCTTTTTTTGAACAAGAAGAGTATTTGGACCCAGAAATGGCTTGTACTGACGTCAGATTTAACAAGTAGATACTGATATAATCCTAAAACAGAGCATCTAAGCCTTGTACTAGCTGACCTCATATGAAACGTATAATTTTCTGTGATTGCGCTTATAGCTAAAGTGGGAAACCCTGAGTGGACTTATCGAGTTGATAACCACCTTCGTGTGAACACTTCACTTGATTGCTGATTTTAGAGTAACTGGAGCCAGAAGAGAAGAAGGTATTCTGGCTCTGTGCAACTTGCTTTGCAGTACAGGCTCCTGGAGTCATGTATGTAAAAGTATTCATTGCCAGCATTACTCTGTGTTGATTAATTACATTTTAAACCAAACTTTAATGAGTGCAAAATCTGCTCATATTTTTTGTCAAATTATTCCACTCTTCATTCCATATGCGATGGAATTCTGGCATGTGTGGGTCTGTAAACATGGCGGTTCATGATTTAGTAATGAAATAAAACTCAACAGGAAATTGAATCGGAAGGACTGCAGAGCTCACCACACTCTGAACTAGATAACGATTAGAGAGAGCAAAGCACAAGGAGGTGTGTGTGTGGCTTGACAACTAAGTGCACAAATGTGGGTTCTTGTGCACGTGTGTCTGGGTGATTAGGTCTTGGTGCTAATGCATTTATAACCATTAGCCTACAAATCCATCGATCACAGCCAACATATGCAAAATTAACAGCAGAAATTAGTGTGTGTGTGTGTGTGTGTGTGTGTGTGTGTGTGTGTGTGTGTGTGTGTGTGTGTGTGTGTGTAAGAGAGAGAGAAAGCGATGGAGAGTGGGTGTTCTCTTTTACTTGGGACTGTGCAGAGAAGGTAAGAGAAAAGCTACAATTAACAATTAACAGTTTATTATTTATTGTATTTAACCATTAATGAAATAGAGGACTTTGCCCTCCCTCAGAATGTAAACTTATCTAAGGTTGTTAGACTTCTAAAAGCAGAACAGAAGGCTCCTCTCCTGTGAAACCAGCTCAAAGTTAATGGTCAGTAGATACTTAACATTAGGCTTTAAACTTTTGCCTCTGATAGAGATTATAGTTGGGGCTGGATCAGCTGACACTCAACTGTCTCTCAGTTATTCTGCTATGTGCTTATTAAGTCTGTTGTCATTTCAAGGGCTACATGCTCCTTCAGTTCCCAAAAGCAAAGAAGCATTGAGGCATAATTCTGAATTAAAAACAGTCCAAATTCTTTCAACTCCAATAAAATCATAGAACAAGACACTATTTCTACTTTTAAGATTAAGCGTAAAACTTCCCTTTTTGCTAAAGCATATAGTTAGGGCTGGATCAGGTGACCTGAATGCTCCCTTAGTAACGCTGCAATAGGTTGCTGGGGGATTCCAATGATGCATTGAGTATTTCTTCTTCAGCCACCTTTCTCACTCACTGTGTGTTAATAGACCTGCACTGAACCATACTTTTTATTAATTTCTGGCTCTCTTCCATAGCATGTCTTTTATCCTGTCTTTCTTCTCTCTCCCCAACCGGTCCCCAACCGGCAGATGGCCGTCCCTCCCTGAGCCTGGTTCTGCTGGAGGTTTCTTCCCGTTAAAAGGGAGTTTTTCTCTTCCCACTGTCACTGTCAAGTGCTTGCTCATAGGACGTCATCTGATGGTTGGGTTTTTCTCTGTATGTATTATTGTAGGGTCTACCTTAAGATATATAGATATAGGACATCTGAATATCAGCTTTCGCACAAAACGAGGTTAGTCATTGAGATGTTGCCGTGAAGGTTGATTTATTCACTGTAAAAAAAAAAAAAAAAAAAAAAGGACAGTTTTGCTCACTGTGAATGAAATCTATTCAAAAGTGTCAAAATATTTTTGTCTAAGACACAGTAAGCTAATGCGAACTGGTCTACACAGTGATTTTTATTTATTTAAAGCTGAGCTTAAAGACACAACACAAGTGACCAGTGTTAGAGTAATAAACAACTGTAGGGTGATAAAAGAAAAGAACTTTGGAGTGACGTCGCCCTCAAGTTCCAGTTGTAAAGTCAGAAAAGCAGGAAAGAAAAAAGGAAAAATGCGATTTGTTGATATGTTCATCTTGAATTGTTTACTTGGGGTACCGGGTGCTCGCTCCGACATTCTGAGTGGCAAATCTGACTGAAGGAAGCACTCCAGAAAAAGCAAACAAAACTTCAGACCGGAAACTCAGAAATTCTGACTTCCAACTTATTCCGGAACACACCACAACTATCCTCCGAGTCTTTTGCTTCAGTGCCGCCACCACCGCCACCTCCTATCACCTCATTATTGTCTTCCAGTTTAACACCTCAAATCAGCGGTCCCCAACCCCCGGGCTTTGGACCGGTACCGGTCCGTGAGTCGTTTGGTACCGGGCCGCAAGAGTAGAGGCTCAGGTGTGAAATGTATAGTTTTCAGGGTTTTTATCGGTTTTCAGCGTTATTTTGTTATCGTTTTTATCGTTAACTCGGTTTTCCTGGGTCTTTTCACGTGTGTTATGAATAAATCTTATTTTTTTCGGTACCGGTAATAGTTTTATTTTGTTGTATTTATCCGCGACACCTTAAAGGCCGGTCCGTGAAAATATTGTCGGGCATAAACCGGTCCGTGGCACAAAAAAGGTTTGAGACCGCTGCCTTAAATCATACCCTCCGCTGATTGCTGCCCTTGTCCTTTGGTGCACCAGCATAAATGCCATGCCATTTCAGTGGTTCAGAGTCAGCTTACCTTCCCAGACTCACTTCTCTATGCTGATCAGCCCATATACCAGAATACTTCATAAACATGCCACCACAGCAAACACTAAAACAAATACAGTACTTTCAGTTATTTGTTTGATGTTGGATCAGGAAACAGGGTAGTTGTATCATCATTTAACAACTGGATAAACCCAGGCTACTGCAAAATTTCCCATAATGCACTTGCTTTACTCCCTCCTTTTCACTCCCACTGGATTTATATGCCACTAGTGACCTCTCTCCCATAGTTTGTGTTTTGTCCTGTGTGTTGCTTATCTGTGTTCCTCTTTTCTGTCTTCTTTTTCCCTTCTCACCACACAGACAGCTGTTCCTGTTAAAAGGGAGTTCTTTCTCCCCACAACTGTAAATTGCTTGGTCAGGGAATTGCCTGATGATTGGTGTTCCCACTCTAATATTGTAGGGTCTCTATCATGAAATATAAGTCACATTGAGATGATTGATGTTACGAAAAGCTGTTATACAAACAAAACTAAACTAAATTCAGTTCAAAATTAAAATCCAATGTAAACCAATAACGGTGAATATATGAATCAACTCTTAGACACACATCAGTCTAGCCACAGCTGATTGACAGTTCTGCCCTTTACTCTGACATCATAATCATATTTGACTGAATGAAAACTAAACTGCATGCCAGGTTCTCCTTAGTCTTTGTGTGTTACTCTCAAAGTCCTGTATAAAATCAATTTCCTTCCAAAAATCAGTTTCTGAATAAATGTGAGACGAATGTGCAGTTGCACAGCCAACCTTCGGTTTACATCTATCAAAGCTCTGGGAAAATACCAAAGACGTTACAATCGAACAGATTTACACAACACAAAACCTATTCATGTCAGGAGAGCTGGAAAGACGTGTAGAATGAGTCTGTCAATTTTGAATTTGGAGTGTAAATGGACAAACACCCAACAAGGACTTGCTTGCAACATCTGACTGCTTGTCTTGTTGATCGGTTTGTCTTTTTAATTCATATTGTGTCCTGAGAGAGTTTATTGTTTTTCTCTCTACTTTTAATCAATTCAACACCAAAGCACAGAGCAAATCAAAAGCACATCTCGTTGACAGGGACTCACATTTTTTTTTTTTTAAACACCTGTGTTCAGCACAATCATGGAGGCGATAATCAATGGGATTGTTTGCTTTTGTACGAATCATACAATCATGCTAGTTTCACTGTGAAGAGTGATGCCTTAATGTTTTCAATAAAAACTTTGAATTTCCACCCAACATGATTGAGCAATAGTTTGAGTGTTGTATGTTCACTGTATTACACAAAATTGTCTGGTTTTTTTTCCTTGTGTGTCATGCTCTGTCTCTGACTCATTAAGACTTGTGTCCAATTGTTTTACCCAAAGAAATTGCTCACATCACAGCATAGATTACCTTACTAAGAGTCTACAAAAGCTCTATATGTCAGCCCAGAAATACTACCTCAAACAAGAGATAAGTCACAGTGGATAGTGAGTGGGGTAGACGGAGAGGAGGAGAGGAACAAAATGAGATGTCAATAGAAGAAGAGAAGCTGCAAATGGCATGGTGAAAATTTTTAAAAAGAGCTACAGAGTATAAAGAAGACATAAAGGGACAGAGTAGCTGAGAGGAGAGGAAATCTGTAGAGGTAATCCCTAGAATGCAAGGCTTTGTGTACTCCATTATGGATGCATGGACAGCAGGATGAACAGAAGTCGAAGGGTGGATGAATGGAGGATAAAGTAATGGCTGAGGAAAGGGAAAGAGAGTCATAAAGAAAGAGCACTGCAAAGGCAGTAAGAGAGAAAGAGGGATAAAGTGAAAGATGGATGGATATTGGTAGAGAAAGGGGGTATTAAACAGTGCTTTAGTGAAGTGGATAGGGGCCAAAGGACCACTAAGAGCTTTCGGTTCTCTTAAAGGATCAATCCGATGGTTGCAGTCTGCTAATTCTACTTTAATTCAACTTTTCTAGAAGGATTTTCTCTATGAAAGCATGAGTGACCATACAGTAATACAGGCTGGTGTTTGGTTTAGTTTGGTTTCTATAGGATGCTGTTGTGTGCCATGATAACACATACAACATCCACTACAAGGCTATGAAGTATATTATATAAAAAAAGGATTAAATGAATTGAAAAGAAAAAGAATCACCCCATACTATGCAACTGTTATGGATGGGAAAGCCATCAATGCAGAAACACTTTTATACCAGGCTGCAAACTTTTAATGTTCTAAACTTTTTAACATAGGAGTCTGTAGGGAATTACTAGCTTTTGAGCTAAGTGCCCATTTAGATGAACTGATGTTTTTGCTGAACTTCCACATTTGCTTTATTTTTGAGCCATAGAGGTTGCTGCTTGTTGTAGCTGTGGTGGTAACTATCTGTGATCAGTTCCTAAATACGATCAGCTTTTCTAACCCGCTGTTTGCCGGGAGTGAGGCCTTTGAAATATTGCAACAAATGCCTGTTTTACTATGTTTCTAAAGTCATGTGTGTGCTTGTTAAATTCTAAAGGTGATCTTGATGACCTGCAGTGACAAGTGGCAATAAAAAGAAAAGAAAATGTTCCCAGGTGCTCTTAACCATGGTAAGACCTGATTAGAACTGCAAAAGCAGGGGCAAAACACATTATTCTCTCCCCAATGTGGCTTTATAGCAGATGTAGTTTCTTTAATGTAAGGATTTGTTTCCAACGATGATGATTAGCACTGCTATATGGCCTCTTTCTTGTATCAGGGTTCAAATGGTTTGTCCACTGGCCGATCTTTATTCATTTACTTATATTGGGAGTCATCCATCTATGGCTAATTAGATGGCCTCTCGGTGTGGCTGCTGCTAGAATTCCCACCAGAAGGAAAATCCCCACATAATAGGACAGGGGAGACACTAAAAGGAGAGATTACCAGGAGGAGGAGAGGTTGTGTGTTTGTGTGTGTGTGTGTCTGTGTGTCTGTGTGTATACTTATGTTAATCCACAGACAGCTGAGGATTTCGGTGTGTTTGTGAGTGTTTCTGTTGAGGGAATGGGAGAAGGATTCAACTAAGCTTTAAAGGCTATTTGGGGGGCGCGCGCGCGTGTGTGTGTGTGTGCGTCCATGTTTGTATGTGCTATTGTTTTATAAAGACATCTGTATTATAAGAGAGAAGTAAGGGATAGACTGATGAAGACTGGAGAAACAACTCCTTGGGAGAAAGAGGAAACGCAGAAGTTAAAGTCAGCAGTTTACAATATTCACAAAAAGTTTACATAAGGTATTTTTTATAACACATTAAGAGTCACCTCTGTAACATCATTTGTTTCCAGCCGCCAACAACTGATTTCCAGGTACTTTCCCATACCTGTTTTCATTCCATAATTAGTACTGGGGCAGCATGGTAACGCAGTGGTTAGTACCTTTGCTTCACAGCAAGAAGGTCCTGAGTTTGACTCAGACTCAGGCTGACACTCAGACCGTGTTAGCCGTCACATTGGTGACCTGTTCAAGGTGCCCTATGATAGCTGGGATAGGCTCAAACCCCCCACGACCCTGACAACGATAAGCAGAAGAGGATAGATAGATGATATAAAAGGTTAATCTAACATACCAGCTTTAATTTCCTATACTGCTGCCAAAGTGTTACAGGGGTATTTACAGTAGCTACTTAGTGGAAACCAAAAATATTTTACTGTTCACTGTGAAGAGCTGTTAACAGCATACCCTTATTGTTCATGGTTATAACTTCAGAACAATAAAAATTTGTAATTCATAGCTAACTGTCTGTAAGGATACATCATCAGCAGACATTGGATGAAGGGAAAAAGCAGCTGCAATATTCTTCTTTTTTGTGGCCCAATGAATAGTTACAGTAAAACGAGTTAAAACATAATACAAGTAATTGGAGTCTGATCATTTTACCTATCGTCTTCTCTCTGCTTCTTTTCAGCCAAGCAGCTGAATTTGTTTCCTACTGTGAAGGTCCATGGTCAACTTGTGACACTCATAACTACACAGATATCTGTGCTATATGGTGACAGACATCATCATAACTACTCCCTTCCTTCATGGTGGGTCTCAGTTTTTCTAACCCCATATGAAGGTATATGACACGCACCCTGAACAACTTACCCATAAACTATTTAACAAACATCAAAACTGCTTTGTATGAGACTGCACGCATATTATTTTAGCAAACATTTGTGGACATGCCAGCTCATAAATTGTGCAAAAATAATGTTCAAGTTGAAACTAAACTGGTATTGCTGGGCCTTATACACCTTTCCAACCTGTCTTTTTTTCCCTTTGCTGCATAAAAACTAAAAATGCATACATAATACTCTCAAGGCTGTTTGAATTATGTAGTCGTACACTCGTGAAAAAAACAACAGCAATGAGTATAGTGAAACTATACTTTCTAGTGATGCGTATTTCATGCAGAAAACAGATTAAGAAACTCAAAAAGAAAGAATATCAGAGAACAAAGTCAAAACACTTAAGATGTGTATATATTTTAATTCTGAATTAACATATACATTTTACAAAACATTATTTTCAGCATTTGGAATTACAGTGTACAGCACATCCAACAACAGCGAAACAAAGAGAAAACTGAGAGTATGAAAACAGGCTAGAGAAGGAATACGGGAACTTTTGCCTATCAGAGAAGCCATGTGTTTTTGGAGGGGGTTATACTTTCTAGTCATGCTGCTTCTGTTCACTCATCTGCTATGTGTGTCTGAGTTTCAGTGTGGGCAGGGCTTAGGCAGCAGCAATCATCTTACTCAAGGCTAAAAGCAAGTTTTACAAGGACTTCAGAATTTAAGCCAGAAACCTGGGAAGAACAACTCACAGAGGACGTGGTTTCAAAGCTATGTTCTACAGCTTCACTGGGGAAAGATTCTGGGTTTAAGCTGAGTAAGAGAGGTCATCTATTAATGCAAACAATCTGTCATGTATTCAATAAAAGGTGGCAGGCAGCCTCAGTCAAGGGCTGACTTTCTATTTGCTTACTGACAATTTTCATTAACAGTGTGTATTTTATTTATCGTTTTGGCTGTATGCTTTTATTTTATGATGGCACTAAAATGATTTTCAAATTATTGCTCATCTACTCATTGGGGTCCACACTGACTTCCCGTACTTAATGGATGCAAAAGATATCCAAATTTACTTCCAAGCAAGGGGTTTGAAACGACAACTTATGGCAACTTTTTTTTTTCCCTCAGAAGACAATACTGTCCGAGATAAAGTGACTGATGAAAGTGATTAAACGGAGTCTCCTGTTCACTTATGTTAGTGAAGCCCAAAAGCCAGCTGTGCTCACAAGGGCCTCCATAACTCCATATGACAACACCCTAAAACAGGGCAGAATGTTAGAACTGAAGAAAAAAAAAAAATGTAAATGATACTATAAACTGCTGACCTTGTTGTCTAATGACACTTTTCTCTGTAATAAATTTAAGGAATTTGATCGTTAAGTGTCGCCCTTTCTATCTCCCTCGGGAATTCACTGCGGTCATTGCCTGCACTGTTTACATTCCGCCTCACGCGGACTCGGACACTGCCTTATGTGAGCTACATGAGGCTCTCACACATCAACAAACACTTCACCGAGATGCCGCACTCATTGTTATGGGAGATTTTAACAGAGTGAATCTCAAACGGACATTTCACAACCTTCACCAGCACATCAACTGCCCCACCCGGGGCACGAGGACATTAGACCACTGCTACACCCCGTTCAAGAACTGTTACAAGGCTCAACCCCTGCCGGCATTTGGAAAATCGGACCATTCCGCCATCTTCCTCATACCTGCTTACAAACAAAGGCTAAAGCAGCAACCACCAATCAGGAGGGAGGTCGCTCGCTGGACGGACCAATCGGTGGCCGTGCTGCAGGACGCACTGGATGACGCAGACTGGGACATGTTTCGGCGCAGCTCTGATGACATCAACATGTTTACGGAAGCGGTTGTGGGATTTATCGGGAAACTAGCGGACGACACAGCAGAAAGAACTATCATCCGAACGTTTCCCAACCAGAAGCCGTGGGTGGATAAAAACATCCGCGACGCTCTGAGATCACGCACCGCTGCCTACAATGAAGGGCTTGTCTCCGGTAATATGGACCTATACAAGGCTGCGTCCTACAACGTACGCAGCGCGGTCCGAAAGGAAAAGCGGAGCTACGGGGAAAAACTAGAGTCACAGCTACGACAGTGCGACTCTAGGAGCCTGTGGAAAGGACTGCGGACTATAACGGACTATAAACGACCAGCTTCTTCAATGATGAATGCCGATGCTTCACTGGCTGATGAGCTGAACACGTTTTATGCTCGCTTCGACGCCGCAGCAATTAAAACAACAAACGGCTGCGCGCGCTCGGAGTGCACCAGTGAAGAAAATGCATTCGTCATCACAGAGCATGCCGTGAGGAACACCTTCAGGAGGGTGAACACCAGGAAGGCAGCAGGACCTGATGCAATCCCTGGCCGGGTCCTTAGAGCCTGCGCTGATCAACTAGCACCGGTGTTCACGGAGATCTTCAACCTCTCCCTGGCCCAAGCTGTGGTTCCCACGTGCTTCAAACGGTCCATTATTGTCCCTGTTCCAAAGAAACAACAGCCCGCTTGCCACAATGACTACCGTCCAGTAGCACTGACTTCAATTGTGATGAAGTGTTTTGAAAGACTGATGAGAGATCACATCACTTCTTCACTTCCTCCCACCATCGACTCACTTCAGTTTGCTTACCGGACTAATCGTTCCACAGACGATGCCATATCTCACCTGCTCCACACATCCCTGAGTCACCTGGACAGTGGCAGAGGGAATTATGTTAGGATGCTGTTCGTGGACTACAGTTCAGCATTCAACACAATAATTCCCTCCAAGCTTTTCACCAAGTTGACGGATCTAGGACTCAGCTCATCACTGTGTCAGTGGATCCTCAACTTCCTCACAGACAGACCCCAATCAGTGAGGGTAGGAAAACAAGTCTCCCCCTCCATCTCACTCAGCACTGGAGTGCCTCAGGGCTGTGTTTTAAGCCCCCTGCTGTACTCACTGTACACTTATGACTTGTGTAGCCACATCCGACACAACCTCCATTGTCAAGTTTGCTGACGACACTGCTGTTGTGGGCCTGATCTCTGACAACATCGAGACGGCCTACCTGGAGGAGATTAGGAACCTGGAGACCTGGTGCCAGGAGAATAACCTCCTCCTAAACATCAGCAAGACTAAGGAGCTGATCGTGGACTTCACTACAAAGCAGGCGAGGAATTACAAACCCCTCATCATCAGTGGCACGCCAGTGGAGAGAGTGGACAGTTTCCGATACCTGGGTGTCCACATCACTCAGGACCTGTCATGGTCCTGTCACATCAACACCCTGGTTAAGAAAGCCCGTCAGCGTCTCTTCTTCCTCAGAAGACTTAGAGACTTCCATCTGCCACTGAAGGTGCTCAAGAACTTCTACTCCTGCACCATCGAGAGCGTCCTGACGTCAAACATCTGCACCTGGTTTGGGAACAGCACCAAGCAGGACAGACGAGATCTGCAAAGGGTGGTGTGCTCGGCAGAACGCATCATTCAATCAGAGCTCCCTGACCTGCTGTCCATCTACACCAAGCGGTGCAAGTCCAAAGCTAGGAAGATTATGATGGACCTCTCCCATCCCAACAATGGACTCTTCTCACTGTTGAGGTCTGGGAAGCGCTTCCGCTCCCTTAAGGCCAAAACAGAGAGAATGAGGAGGAGCTTCTTCCCCCAGGCTATTCGGGCCCTGAACCAGGTGTAGGACTGGACTCTCCCAAACACGTCACTATAAGACTGGACTCTCACACACGTCACCACACGCACCACCACACATTTCCTATAATCCTATAATTCCTATAATTTATAATCCTTATCTTTATAATCTCTTCTGCTATTTGCACATTCTTTACTGTAAATTCCTAAGTTAATTTGTAAATTTTTGTAGTAAATTGTAAATATTGTAAAACTTTTCTTCTGTCATTTAATGGTCGGGCATTGTACAGCTACAAGCATTTCACCCCCATGTCATACTGTGTATGGTTGTGTGTGTGTGACAAATAAAATTTGAATTTGAATTTGAATATTTGCAAAACTGGAAAATGTGTTACACACGTGGATACATTTGCTCCGCCGTTAGAGGCACAAACAAACGTTTGAGTCTGTATCCGTTAAAGGAGGGAAAAAGGGTAGCATGTCACTCGAAAGAGATAGAACGTGTATAATTGAACGAGATTTCTGCAGAAAACTGGCAAATATCCCCCCATAAAGACATTTATTTAGCTGTTGACCTTGGGGGATATGGCGATGGCTTAGAGAGGCAGAAACAACATGATAAGAGCTTTTTATTCAGATAAGCCTCTCTTTTACTCCCTGTCGTCTTCCTACTCTGCATAACATTGTAGAGTGCTACTGGGTGATTTTTCAGCTCCAATTGGAATAATAACTCTGCTTGCTTTTTGGTGAAAAACACCCCTAATTACTGCAACCTTGCAGTCTGAGAAAAAGGGCAAACTACTTACTGCGACTACTTTTGCACTAAGTAGCTCTTGACTTACAACATGAATCTGCATCCTTATTTTCTTGTACTGCATTGATGTATTAGTCTACAGAAAGAAGGGTATGCTGTTGTTCCCTACAATTTTTAATCCCTCATATTCCCCAATCTGGGTATTTGCAGGACGTCCTCAGAAGTACTGCTTTCTTTACCCTGTCTGTTGAAATGTTGGATATACATCTTTTTAAGAAAGTTTTACTCTTTTTATCTTTTACTGATGTTAAAGAATATTCGTTTATATTCAATTCAGTTTTTTATAAATAGTGCCAATTCACAACAGCTGTCACTTCATGGCACTTTATATTGTGAGTGAAGTGAAGACCCTGCAAGGTTAAAAAGATCTCAACAATCAGATGATCTGCTATGAGCAAGCACTTTGGGATATTGGGTTTGAAAAACTTCCTTTTAACAGTTGGAAACCTCCAGCAAGCAGGGCCCTCCATAGACATCTGCCGCCACTGGCAAATTGATACGGAGAGTGAATCTCAAAGTGTGACCTGCAGATCTTAATGGGAGCTTAAACTACTGCAGGTGGGCCACAAATGTGCACAATAATTTTATAATGAATGGATTTTGTAATGAATAAATATATATTTTTTTTTAAAAAGGATTCAATGATAAGACAAATAAGTAAATACTTTACCGGGCTGGTGTCATAATGAGAGTTTTGGTAAAAGGTCTTATCAAATCTAATAATAATGCTGATGTCATGTTGTGTCTTAGACTTCAAGTTATCATATTTCCATGTTTTTCTTTGCTGTTCTCAAAAAAAAACAAAAAAAAAAAAAAAACTGCAGGTCTAAAAAAATCTTTGAGAAAGACCCCAGGACATTGATGAAATCATAATTTGCATTAAAAATACTGAGTACTCCTGTGATCTGGATTTCTTTTTCTAGTCTGTGAAAATTAAAGGTAATTTAGCATTAATGGAAACAGCAGTCATTCTGCTACTCTTGTATGGACACTGAAGAAACCATGCACAGTTCATTTTAAGTGCAGAGCTACTTATCACAGAGCTGATGGGACTGCTCAGGGGGCACATTTGTTGCAGTCTCAGGTTTTCCTCCCTCTTTTTCTTTCTAGATCACCATTTCTGCATCTTCCTTGCTCTTTCCATTTCCCACTTTTCAGTCTAGTACATATCTGCTTTATGGTGACAGGGACTGTCACATTCCACTGGAGCTAAAAGATTTTCAGCCCTATAATTTCTTTTTTTCCCCATATGTACAATAAGGAGTTGTAAAGAGTGAAAAAACAGGTTCCATTTTTTAAAAGAACTAAAAGACACAGGACAGAAAATGTAAAGTCCAAAGCAATACACTTTAATCTAGCTGGGATCATATTACAAACAGTAAAACTTAGGGCACATTTACTAATGATTCAAACTACAGGTTATTGGGCAGACATTCAACATTTTTACCGATATTATCAGTATTATTTTTTAAAACAGTTTTGAATCAACTCACCACTCCACTGAGCACATTAATGCCTCACCTACAGAGCCATCTCATTGGTTGCACAAGATGTGTTCTATTGCTAAAGCTGTTTACATAAAGTATGAGATGTAGACATATAAAGTGATTTTCTGCTATAACTCTTGGCAGGTTGATGGCTTTTATAAAACATAAAAATGCATAAGCCCAGAAAAAAATAGTCTAACAATATTTATCAATAATGATATGTTGAAAAAACATTGAGAAATAAAACACACAAACACAACATTAACAATTATCTTTATTTTTCTATTAGTCTTTAAATTGAAGATGTCAAACTATCAATTATTTTAGTATTAGTCAAACATAATACATCACAAACCAGTGTCATATATTGCTGTATGGTATGCAGCGTTGTGGACATACAGTGGGGCAAAAAAGTATTTAGTCAGCCACCGATTGTGCAAGTTCCCCCACCTAAAATGATGACAGAGGTCAGTAATTTGCACCAGAGGTACACTTCAACTGTGAGAGACAGAATGTGAAAAAAAAAATCCATGAATCCACATGGTAGGATTTGTAAAGAATTTATTCGTAAATCAGGGTGGAAAATAAGTATTTGGTCAATAACAAAAATACAACTCAATACTTTGTAACATAACCTTTGTTGGCAATAACAGAGGTCAAACGTTTACTATAGGTCTTTACCAGGTTTGCACACACAGTAGCTGGTATTTTGGCCCATTCCTCCATGCAGATCTTCTCGAGAGCAGTGATGTTTTGGGGCTGTCGCCGAGCAACACGGACTTTCAACTCCCGCCACAGATTTTCTATGGGGTTGAGGTCTGGAGACTGGCTAGGCCACTCCGGGACTTTCAAATGCTTCTTACGGAGCCACTCCTTTGTTGCCCGGGCGGTGTGTTTTGGATCATGTTTTTGGATCAGATGAAACGAGGCTGGGTCTTCCAACATGACGTTGGAAGACCCAGCCTCGTTTCATCTTCAAAGTTCTCACTGATGGAAGGAGGTTTTGGCTCAAAATCTCACGATACATGGCCCCATTCATTCTGTCCTTAACACGGATCAGTCGTCCTGTCCCCTTGGCAGAAAAACAGCCCCATAGCATGATGTTTCCACCCCCATGCTTCACAGTAGGTATGGTGTTCTTGGGATGCAACTCAGTATTCTTCTTCCTCCAAACACGACGAGTTGAGTTTATACCAAAAAGTTCTACTTTGGTTTCATCTGACCACATGACATTCTCCCAATCCTCTGCTGTATCATCCATGTGCTCTCTGGCAAACTTCAGACGGGCCTGGACATGCACTGGCTTCAGTAGCGGAACACATCTGGCACTGCGGGATTTGATTCCCTGCCGTTGTAGTGTGTTACTGATGGTGACCTTTGTTACTTTGGTCCCAGCTCTCTGCAGGTCATTCACCAGGTCCCCCCGTGTGGTTCTGGGATCTTTGCTCACCGTTCTCATGATCATTTTGACCCCACGGGATGAGATCTTGCGTGGAGCCCCAGATCGAGGGAGATTATCAGTGGTCTTGTATGTCTTCCATTTTCTGATGATTGCTCCCACATTTGATTTTTTCACACCAAGCTGCTTGCCTATTGTAGATTCACTCTTCCCAGTCTGGTGCAGGTCTACAATACTTTTCCTGGTGTCCTTCGAAAGCTCTTTGGTCTTGGCCATGGCGGAGTTTGGAGTCTGACTGTTTGAGGCTGTGGACAGGTGTCTTTTATACAGATGATGAGTTCAAACAGGTGCCATTCATACAGTGGGGGACAGAAAAGCTTCTTACAGAAGACGTTACAGGTCTGTGAGAGCCAGAGATTTTACTTGTTTGAGGTGACCAAATACTTATTTTCCACCCTGATTTACGAATAAATTCTTTACAAATCCTACCATGTGGATTCATGGATTTTTTTTTTCACATTCTGTCTCTCACAGTTGAAGTGTACCTCTGGTGCAAATTACTGACCTCTGTCATCATTTTAAGTGGGGGAACTTGCACAATCGGTGGCTGACTAAATACTTTTTTGCCCCACTGTACATGCAGGACTCTAGAGACAGAGGATAAACTCAAAGAGGCAGCTTTATTGTTGATACTAAAAGGAAGGAAGGAAGGAAGGAAGGAAGGAAAGAAAGAAAGAAGCGGGAGAGCACAGAGCATGAAGGGCGAATGGGACATAGAACTGGAGAAGACAGAGGGTTTAAATACTCATGTGAGGTAATTGGGGAGAGAGGACACACCTGGGAAATACGAGATGCAGGTGAACAGGATCTAACGAACGAGACAAGGGGAAGCAAAACTAAACACAAAGCACACATAACAAGGGCACTGGCAAATTAAGACAAGACCAAAAATACAAACAAGGAAAACACGCAGAGATATGACTGACATCACACAGAAAATGGTAGGGACCAAACACAGAGACCAGGACAACTGGAAAACAAAACTAACATCAAACAAGGAACGGAGAACTACAAATATAGGTAACAAAACACATAGCAATAGCACACAATAAATGTTTTTATTGTTTTAGTCAACAAACACTACAAAAAACCCTGGATTCTGACTTTCCATATTTAGTTTTGTTATCGCAAATATATACTGAAAAAAACAATTATGTAAGCATCTTTGTTTTTATCTCCTTGATTACCAATAATCAGCATCACCAATTTAATCAAATTCACCTAATCAAAACCAGCAGTGTCCATATCAGACAAACTTTGTATTAAATGTTATTTTTATTATGCTGTCTCACTGAAAGAAGACCGACTTTCATCACGTCTCTGTGCCATAATTACCCATTAAAACTGCATTTTGATGATCATCTCAAATGAGTCAAAGTGCTCAGAAGTTCAGACACTTCCAAATGTGCCACCCACTGACTTGTTTTCACTTCCACCCCCTCTCTTCTTCTGTCTGTCCATCCGTCTTTTCTCCACTTGCGGTCTCTCTGGATAATAATAACCTAGCACACTGGTCTCATTACGGCATCAAAGAGGGTCTCCATGAAAACACTGATCACTGTGTAGGGAGTAGAGCACTCAGCTCTGATTTTCTCCAACACCCACACGAAGAGAAACAGCAGAGAAAAACAAGAAGGAAAAGCAGTTCATAGTCTGTTCTTTAACAGGACATTTCTGAATGTGATATTTGTATCACAAAACTAGCTTTTGTAACTAAGTAAGTAAGTAGGTAAAATGTATTTATATAGCGCTTTCCACAGATAAAAAAAAAAAAAAATCAAAGTGCTTTACAACATAGGAAATGGAAATATAAAACAATATAACAGTAAATAAAACAATGTAAAACAATAAAACTATAAAAACAGCATAAGAGGAAATTAATCAAATGCTTTTCTAAATAAAAATGTCTTCAGCTGTTTTTTTAAAAGAATCAATGGAGTCCGTGTAGCGGAGAGACAGTGGAAGAGAATTCCACAACCGTGGTGCCGCAGTCTGAAAGGCCCAATCACCACGAGTTTTAAAACGAGTGCGCGGTACCACGAGCAGTCTCTGATCTAATGACGTTAAAGCCCGAGAAGATGAATGTGGTTTCAGCAGGTCAGATAAATATTGAGGAGCTTGACCATGTAGGGCCCTAAAGGTTAGAACTAAAATTTTAAAATGAAACCTAAAATTTACAGGCAACCAGTGAAGGGAGGCCAAGACTGGAGGGATATGAGATCTTCTCTTGGTGCCTGTTAAGAGTCGTGCTGCAGCATTCTGCACAGTCTGAAGACAATTTAAGGCTGATTTGTTAAAACAAGTAAACAGACTGTTACAGTAGTCTAAACGAGAGGAAACAAAAACATGAATAATCATCTCAAGTTCAAGCTTTGATACCATTAGTCTGCGTTTAGAAATATTCCGTAAATGATAAAAACAGTTTCGGACCAGCTGCTTAGAATGCTTCTCGAGAGACATCGAGCTGTCAAATATGACGCCAAGGTTTCTAAGGCTCGATTTTACATACGGGTCTAAGAAGCTGATATGCTGCCTGATTTCTGGGACCATGGAGCAATAATTACTTGGCCAGTCTGAATGAAAAGCTTTTTTTTTTTTTTTTTTTAAATTTATTTAGTGTTTTTTGGCCAATTATGACCATGGCCTTTAAAAAGGCTTTATACTTTCTTTACAGTCAGATTACATCACAGAGTACCACTACTTTATTGCATCTCCTACAAAAAGAAATTAGAATTGCATTGGGGAAAAAAAAAAAAAAAAGGCTTGAAATTAAATTCAAACAAAAGACGGGATTTTAAAATCCAAGGGATGGGAAGATTTGAAATTTGGAGAGCTGGCAGATAATTAGCCAATCAGGTGGAGGGAAAGAGAAATCTGATAGAAATAGATTTAGCAATTGGACTATAAGACTTAGAAAAGAAAACAGAAATTAATTACAAAGCAGGGTGTCTGACTACTAAGGCAACATGCTGTCCAAATGATTGGGTTTGAGCAGGGAAAACTAACATTGAATTCTGTGCTATGCAGTAGAGAGCCTTTTAAACCATGAAGTCCATCAATAAAATTAAAGCTTTTAAACACAATAACAGTGTCCGTAACTAGTTAGTAACTTAAACTACTAAAAATCACACTTGCTGTGCACTGTGCAAAAATTTGAATCTTCTCTGTATATCAAACTGACTCAACAGAAAATACTCCCCATTAAATTTTTAAAAATATCAAGTCCTTCATTTACCACAAGCAGCTTAAAACCAAGCAAAAATAAAAACTTATGGTTGACTTTAGCCACCTTGTTGAATGAGTCTCTTAGATTAGTCATCGTATGTCTTATTAATTGCACTTTGCTCAGCTTACAAACACAGTGTCAACGCTGCCTACTGTGGTAGGGAGCATTTTAGAACTAGTCGTCAATCAGTAGTAGAAACTGTCATTTACACCTACTTCTACTTCTACACCTACGTTTTCACAAATGCAGTATTGATAATACATCCAATTTAGAAAAGGAAAATCTTTTGTTTATTTTATTAGTGTCGCAAGGAAGCCATTTCACCTGATAAAGTGGAAGCTTTCTGCTAATGCGAGCTAATTTATTAGGATTTTAAATGTTTTTTGATTGAACCCATGTCTGACCAATAGTTAAACCACAAGCGACTGCTGGATCTCCACTCTTGCTCACTTCATGCAATCTAAACTGTGGATATCATAAAGTCTTTAATACTTATCTAATATTAATCATTTATCATGGTTGATCGTGTTTTATCTATCAAAAAATATGATGAAAATTGCCAGAGGAAAAATAATTAGACTGCAAAATTTCTGTTTTATGGCAACAGCTATATTCATTTGTGGACTTCCTCACCGGTGTAAAACACAAAGTTCAAAGAGACGGAGCGCTTGATTATATTAGAAGTTTTCCAATATAACTAACCTCAAAGTAACAAGTATTGTGTGCACTCCGTTGCAAGCTTTAACTTGTTTATTCTAACAATACAGAAGATGACTGAAAGAGAACAGACATGCAATCAAGATGATTTGCTCTTTCGTTTATGTCTAAACTCCTCTTACCCTTCACCAACCCTCTTTCTCCACATACTCATATGGACAGCCTTGATGTCAAAGAGCAGATATATTGAAATCACACAAGTAGAAATCAGTCTGAGGGTTGCAATTATCCGACATAGGTGGCTATTGAGTAAAGTGGCACATACATGCACAGGCAGATGCTCACACAAATACATAAAAATAGAGTTTAAACAACACATATCCCTTGGCATTTAAACACAGGGTAGACAGAATTTGAATTTGAATTTGAAAGGTCGAGCAAAGAGAAACAAACTGGATATTATGCAAAAAAAAGTGTGCTTAAACTGTAGGTCTCTTAGTAATGATGGTTCTCCTGCAGACACGTCAGGATATTTCCTGAGTCATGACAAATATGTTAGTTTACAGGAAGAAAACATACAATTTATATATTCATTTATGCAGAACAATTACATGTAATTATTTTCAGCCAGGAAAAAAAAAAAAAAAAAAAAAAAAAAATCTGCAGATGATACATTACTGTACCTACTTAATCAAGCTATTAAAAAAACAAAACAAAAAAAAAAACAGCATTTTGTCATCCATAATCGGGTCACATTTATGCAAATGCTCCTTACAACTTTATTTAGACGCACCGAGGACAGTGACTGTATTTGCATGATTTTCACCATATATTGCACAAGACTTGATGCACTTGCTTAAACCTAATCTAAGATACAGGTAACTCCTAGAATATGTATAATATGTGAAACTATATTTTTTAGACAGACAGACAGATCATGTAATGAAGGGCTGTCCATGCAAGAAGATTACACCCCTGCTTGTGTGTTGATCATAATGGAGGGAAAGAGGTATTCAATGGTTGTAAAAGTGTGGCAGATGGCTTTATCTATGCAATGATAAATGCATAGATCCGTGTTCTTTTAAAGTTTTTGGAGCTAAAATAAATCTGCTAGGTCAATGATGAGAGCATGATGTTTTTCAACAAATTTTGTGTACTAACCTTGCACTTTAAAAGAATGTCTTTGTGGTTAGTAAAGGAAAATTTAGTTGAGACTGAGCTCATTTTTTATGGCTAACATTTTAAATCTTCTTTTAAGGACAGAAGGTTTGAGTGTATAACACTGTTAATTATTACTTAAAATACTTAAATGTAATTGAATGTTCTATGTTACTGAATGCAGTTATATATCTTAAGTGTTAGTATAACACTTTAAAAGGGATTTTTTCTGGTATTTCATGGGGCATTTTCTTAGTCCGTGTTCTTTTAAAGTTTTTGGAGCTAAAATAAATCTGCTAGGTCAAATTTCTTATTTACAAGTACTTGTTTATCCAGTCAAAGACATCAAATCAGAGTCATTTCTAAAGTTCTTTAGGAATTCTCCTCTGGCAGTACCAATTGGGAAAATCGTATTGTTTAATCTGTTGTAAGCAATTGCTTCTTGCACCAATATTGGCAAAATTAAAATTGGTTGTAACAGTTAGAGGGAACGATGGGATTCCTTTATTTCACCTTGCTAACCCTGTGTATAAGGACTAGAAGCATTTTTCCCCAAACACTACACCCTCCAATATTATTAAAATGCCTCCCATGTGGAGAAAGTTTTTACCGGAGCAGTACAAGTAATGCACAATTATTTTTTTTTTAGCCCGTGTCCTTACTGTAAGTATGTCTGTATAGAAACATCAGTTAGATGGCTGAAACGTCAAATGGAACTGTCTACTGCAAATAACTGATTACCTGAGCAACTAGCTATCTCCATGTCTGCATTATGATTACACCGTAAGACCGTTCTATTATGCATGAGAGTGATTGTGCTTTAGCAGATTACAAGCTGACCCCATTGCCTTTGCTTTACCTGAAGTGTAATTTGGATTTGGGAGAGATGTGATGGAATGTTTGTACCATCAATCTCCAGTGTCGGGGGATTGAATGCAATAGAACAGAATAGAATGGGTCGGCTCTTAATGACGTCCTGATATCATTTTAAAACGTAATGGGACAACAACATGATGAAAATGCTTATTTCCCTAGCTGACAACAAAACCAGTACAAATGGTACCCCCAACACAAAATCATTCACGTACACACAGCCCGCAATGTTTCCATTAGAAATAGTGTTAGCATGTGTGTACACGCTGCACGTTGATGTATGCTCAAACTGATGCTACAGGAATGGATTCCAACTGACTGAGAATGCCAATTGGATATGGCTCAATGAAAATGACCTCCACTGCAGCTCTCTTAGAACCATTTTGTATGGTGTCTTTTTTTTAGGATATTCAAAGCACTAAAGGAGATTTCCACTTCATTAGGGCCTTAAATCTCTTATTAAGAATAAGCTGGTTTCAGGTTTGAATACTGAATGAACAATCATTTTTTCTCAACTGGACATTTAGGTTAAAAACATGTTTTAATAAAGTGTGCACAATTATAGTTATTGGTGAATATTTTGGCCATATCATAATTTTTATGCATATTTTCCAACTTCAAGCTGTAGAAACGTGCTTATTGGATTTAAGCATATCAGGTGATGTGTATTTGCGTAACGAGTGACGGTGTCTCAATACGAGAAACGTATTGAGAAAAAAAAAGACGCAAGTTAGCTGCCAAAGATTTGAGATGAATCAGAAGTGAAGCTACCAGGAACCCATTATCCTCCAGTGCTGTCATATTCCAGAACTGCGACCTACCCAGAGTGTCCAGAAGTACAAGGTGTTCAATACTTAGAGACATCATTAAAGTAAAGACGGCTGAAACCCGACCACTACTGAACAAAACACGCAAGTTGAAACATCAAGACTGGGCCAAGAAAAATCTGAAGACAGATTTTTCAAAGGTTTTATGCAATGATGAGATGAGAGTGACTCTTGATGGATCAGACGGATGGGCCCGTGGCTGGATCAGTAAAGGACACAGGGATCCACTTTGACTCAGATGCCAGCAAGGTGAAGGTGAGGTACTGGTATGGACTGGTATTATTTAAGATGAGCTAGTTGGACCTTTTTGGGTTGAAGATGGCCTCAAAATCAAATCCAACTGCCAGTTTTTAAAAGACACTTTCTTCAAGCAATGGTACAGGAAAAAGTCTGCATCTTTCAAGAAGACCATGATTTTTTTTTTTATGCAATGCCCATGCATCAAAGTACTCCACTGCATGGCTAGCCAGTAAAGGCCTAAAGGATGAAAAAAATAAAATTAAATAATGGCATGGCCCCCTTCCTCACATGATCTAAACCCTATTGAGAACCTGTGGGCCCTGCTTAAACCCACAGGTTAATTTATGTACATATACAAATGTATTGAACTGAAGAATATATTGCAAATTCTTGAGTTACTATTCTTTAATGACTGATCCTAAACATTTCATACACACAAAAAAAAGATATAAACACACATTTTTTCAAAGTGTGTGTTTATATCTTTTTTCCTCAGATTATCCCTTTACACTCCTAGCTTCTCATCTTTCGAATCCTTTTCTCAAGGTTTTATCACATATGTCAGCTTTTTTCACTCAGAAAGTATCGTTAAACTATTTTTCCCCCGCATTTGCACTTCAGCCACTTAAAAAGACTTGAGACTCTGGTTATGTCTTCTGACGGTAGAATATATACACTGACACATACTTTCCTTTTCTCTTCATCCAAGGTTAGGATCAAAAGGCCAGGATCTACCTGTCCTTTTTCCTCTCAAGTGTGTCTCTTTAATGTAGAATAACCACAGCACAAAAATACACACACTCACTTTAACTTCCACACAGAAATAGTCAAACACACAGAAGGCAGTTAGATCAAAGGTCTGATGTCCAGGCTGCTCTTTGTCTGATCCAGCTTCAGACAGTCACATGTTGACAGAATAAGGCTGGGTCAGAATGTAAAACAGATAAACTAGGAAACAACTTTTTGTCAGTGCAAACGTGTCCTTCTGGCTCTTAAGGTTACAATGCAGACCAAGTATCATTGTAGAAACACGAGTACAGTATCTGCTTATTAAGTGACGATCAATCAACCTCGTTTCTGGATCCAGACTATACCTCAGACACTGTGTCTGGAGCATATTCAAAGATTTACACATCATCTAGCCCAACTTCACTAACCCTCCAAACATCACAAGTATAGAGATTTTTCTTTTTGTGTGTATTCAGAGGTGTGTCAGGACTGTGGATTCATTTTGTTTAGGAAATCCAAAAAAATTTTTTTTTCCATGGAGGACTTGGCAATACAGTTTTCAGTAAGACCTGGAGGAACAGACATATTGTATATTTTATTAAAGCTGAAAGAATCTGGATCGTTTTTTAGCCCCGTGGTTGTTTGTTTTGGGGAATTTAAGGAGCATTTGGACCTGGAAATGGCTAATTATGTCATACTTATATTGTTACGCCCAGTTCGTGCTGATTATGGTAAACATAGGAAATGGATTTGGTTAGTTTTGGAAAGAAATATTGGACTATCAGTGTACCTGCATCCTCTGTAAATCATCTGTTCAAACCTGAACCTTTCTGCTCATCAGCTGGGGCCTTGGTATTGTTTTCATTGCTAACTGCATGGATCTCCTGCAAGTACTCTGGTTTTCCTCTTTGGTTATGGGAATTTATGATTCTGAACTGCCCATAGGTGTATGGGCAGAGTGTACAGTCTAATGTCTCACTCTGTTAGCCCTCTGATGAACTAGCAATCACGGGGTACCCCAATTCTCAACCTATGACACAGGTTCAAAGGGTGGACTGCGGCTAGTTAGATAAACATTTTATAAAATGGATGTCAATTCAGTGTAGTTCTTAGTGTGATTCCCCATCACATGTTAGGAGCTACAGCTTGTTTTCAGCATTCTCTAAATTGTGGCACCAGTGGGGTTTCAGCCATGGTTCATGAAATGAAATGGCACACACCTCTGGTTGTGAACTCGCTTGATGATTAAACTGTATCAACTTTATCTAGTAAGTTGCTGTTGTGTTTAACCTCTGACATATGTTGTTAGTGACGAGGGTAACACTATAAATTAGTCATTAAGAATCTATTTAAACTGTTGCAAAAAGTTGAATGAGATTCTCAAATTGTGTCTAAATACATGTAAATTATCTTAAGAACAGTCAAAGGAGCTTGCAAAGAAAAGCGTCTGGACTTCTTTAAGTTGCTTGAAGACGTTTCACCTCTCATCCGAGAAGCTTCTTCGGTTCCAAGGTCAAATGGTGGAGAGTCTCAGATATAAACCTAGTGGGAGTTTCCCCCCACGGAGGGACAAAAGGACCTCCTGATGATCCTCTAATCGCCTGAGCCAAGGTGTGAAACTGGGTGTGGGTCCCCATCAGCCAGAGTTTCGGGTGTGTTCATTGTGAAACCTGGCCCCACCTTATCATGCGAATTCCTGAGGTCAGATGGCCCAGGATGTGAGTGGGCGTTAAGGCGTCTGGGAAGGGATCTCAAAACTGGATTATAGATGGCAGAGAGTTGGTGTCGTAAACCCCCGCCTCTGTTCAAAGATGGTCGCTCACAGTGGACATAGATGGCTTCTTTCACTCCTCTTTCAAACCATCTGTCCTCTCTGTCCAAAATGTGAACGTTGGCATCCTCGAAAGAGTGTCCTCTATCCTTAAGATGCAGATGGACTGCTGAGTCTTGTCCTGTGGAGGTGGCTCTTCTGTGTTGTGCCATGCGCTTGTGAAGTGGCTGTTTGGTCTCTTCAGATGAAACCATGGTGTCCTTTGATGTAGTCTCTCTCTTCACTTGCATACCCACCACGGAGGCCGTGGAGACTGTCAGAAAACGACTACAAGAAGACAGCTCCTTGGAGGACAGGACCAACTTCACACCCGATCAGATCTGCACACTGTTAGACCTCTGCCTCACCACTACATATTTCAAATACAACGAAGGCTTTTACAGACAAAAACATGGCTGTGCCATGGGCTCCCCCGTGTCACCTATTGTAGCCAACCTTTACATGGAGGAAGTGGAAAGGAAGGCTCTTGGCTCTTTCAAAGGAAGAGTACCCAGCCACTGGTACAGATATGTGGATGACACCTGGGTCAAAATCAAGACCCAAGAAGTGGAATCCTTCACTGCGCACATTAACGCTGTGGATAAGAACATCAAGTTCACCAGGGAAGACACAAAGGACAACTGTTTGCCTTTCCTGGACTGTGCTGTGCACATTGAAGAGAACGGCAAACTCAACATCGAAGTTTACCGGAAGCCCACACACACAGACCAGTACCTCCTCTTTGACTCCCATCACCCTTTGGAACACAAACTTGGAGTAACTAGGACCCTACACCACCGGGCAGAACATGTTCCCTCTAAGCCTGAAGGAAAAAAGAAGGAACACACACATGTAAAGGAAGCACTCAAAACGTGCGGCTCTCCTAAATGGGCGTTCTTAAAGTCAGCAAAGAGGCACAGAAAAGAAGATCAGACACCAGCGAGAGAGGATAAGAAGGACAGACGCAACAACATTGTCATCCCCTATGTAGCCGGTGTATCAGAGAAACTGAGGAGAGTTTTCTCCAAGCATGACATCCCGGTGCATTTCAGACCCAGCAACACACTCAGACAAAAACTGGTTCACCCGAAAGACAAAATGCCAAAACACAAACTTAACAATGTGGTGTATGCTGTACAGTGCAGCGAGGAATGCTCAGACCTCTACATTGGAGAGACCAAACAGCCACTTCACAAGCGCATGGCACAACACAGAAGAGCCACCTCCACAGGACAAGACTCAGCAGTCCATCTACATCTTAAGGATAAAGGACACTCTTTCGAGGATGCCAACGTTCACATTTTGGACAGAGAGGACAGATGGTTTGAAAGAGGAGTGAAAGAAGCCATCTATGTCCACTGTGAGCGACCATCTTTGAACAGAGGCGGGGGTTTACGACACCAACTCTCTGCCATCTATAATCCAGTTTTGAGATCCCTTCCCAGACGCCTTAACGCCCACTCACATCCTGGGCCATCTGACCTCAGGAAATCACATGATAAGGTGGGGCCAGGTTTCACAATGAACACACCCGAAACTCTGGCTGATGGGGACCCACACCCAGTTTCACACCTTGGCTCAGGCAATTAGAGGATCATCAGGGGGTCCTTTTGTCCCTCCGTGGGGGGAAACTCCCACTAGGTTTATATCTGGGACTCTCCACCATTTGACCATAGAACTGAAGAAGCTTCTCGGATGAGAGGCGAAACGTCTTCAAGCAACTTAAAGAAGTCCAGACGCTTTTCTTTGCAAGCTCCTTTGACTACGATGACCTGGATGACTGAGAACCTTCACAGACATATCTTAAGAACATTTTGTGCAGAGAATTGAAGTTACTGTTTCAGCAATTCAAAAAGCTTTAACAATAAAGATCAGTGTTTCACTCCCCCCTCCCCAGCACCATGCTTAGTAAAGGAATGGTATACAAAAATCCCCATATTGTTTGTTTTCCTCTGTTGATGTACACTAGAATGAAAATGCAAAGATGTATAATGAAACCAATAAGGGAAAAGCAGAACAAGATGAAAAACTAAATTGTGCTGCTGTAAAATATGACCTCAACATCTCATAAAAACACAACACCTCACATCAGAAAAAACAAGCAATCAACACATAGCTCTGAGAAAATTGATATCCAAGGTTATGCTGGCAGAACAAGACTGGGATAGCATAGACACCAAAAGTTGGGGAGCAACAGATGTAACAGGATTACAATAATCTAATTTCAAATGCAGTGACAAACTTGCTTTAAGACAGATTGATTTAGTGATGTTAAAAAGCCTGAGAAACAAAAAAAGGTAAATTTCTGGGTTATCTGTACAAACTATCACCAATCCCTTTAATGCAAAGGGGAAAGAATAAAAACTGCTTGTGTTGACAGTCTTCTGTAATGACAGTAAAACTGTGCATCCACACCCCTAACTCCAGAATCCACATGGATGAGGTATTAAAATCACCCTGGTATGACAGGGGAAGCTGCCCATAGTAGGCACAAGTGCAGATGAACACATTAGCAATCACTCAGCTGACACAAGATTTCTTTTTTTGTTTGTTTGTTTTGTTTTGTTTGGAAATACAAAAAAAAAAAGAAAAAAAGAAAAACAAAAAAGCTGTTCCTAATAGTTTTGGGGGAATATCCTTTGATGGAAAACAAACCCTGCTTTTCTGAGCCTTGTGTACAAGTGTCTGGAGGGCTATGTCCACTACAGATTGGTGTCCCCCATCTTTCAGCTAATTGTCAGGGACAGCCTGGCAATTCCACAGGTAATGGGAGAGCAGCCCTCTGCTAATGGATTTCTATCTGCGAAATGAGACTTTGGAAGCAGCATGACAAAATGATTGACAGGTAGATTAAAGCACAGACAGAGAGCAAGACAGGAGTATGCACACAAATAATGTGAGAGGATGAAAAGGAGATAAGTTACAAAAGGAAGGATTAAAAAAGAGATATAACAGAATACACAGAACAGCTCTGGAACAAAAGCACTGATACAAGCAATACAGTGGCACCTCATCCAAGAGATGAACTTTAGAACAATTTCTTGAAACAAAACAAGATCGACTTTCCACTCATGTTACATTTTTTCCACTTAAGGGGCTTAAAATGCTATTTAATAACATATTGTATTATTAACCTTGGGCAATGTGAAATGAAAGAAAGGATCATCATTACAATGCCAGTCACAGAGCTGGAAATTAATTTTACAGGAGACGTAGTGCAGAAAGTTATTTAAAAAACAGTGATTGTTTTAAAGCCTCCTCTAACATCCGCTACCTTTCTTTACTTAGAAGTCATCCTAGACACATTAACTCCAGATACTTTAAATCACTGAAAGTGTTGAAAGCTACTGACTTGCATTAGATGGTGTCAGCTAGGAATACTCGTCATTTGACAGCATAAAGCTGTTTGCATGGAAATATGATAAAGGCAAACCCTGACTCTGAATAGCAATAGTATTGATAAATTAAACAACAGCTTGTATCTGCAGCTTCAGACAGGCCAGACTATATTTACTAACTTCTATGGTCAGGAAACAGAAATGCAATAATTTAAAAAGCAACATTTTGATGTGGAGAGGCAGCTGTTTCTGTGCCAGAACAAAGGATATTTTTGTAAGGAAGAGATCAGAGCTAAACCCAGACATTGGGATATTCTCATTGGATGTATTCAGTTTTCAATTTTGAAACATTGATTTTTTTTTTTTTGTTTTTTTAGGGTTTTTATCTTTTCCTTTTTAGTTAAGACTACTATCTTGGCTTGGGCAGATAATATCTTTATCAATTACAACACAGACTCTTGAAATTTTTACTGTGTTGTTGTCAACTTAAAGACTATTTTTTCTTGATTTAGCAACTCTGCATCATATGCCTGTACGGTTTTTCCCCCCCCTTTGTAAAATAACTGCATGTAGGCTCCTGCCCCACAAGCACAAGTTTGTACTTGCTAATGATAAATGATGATTCAGATGAGTGTTTAAAGGAAAAACACTAGTCGATATTCACTGTTGAACAATTTTTTTTCACAAATAATCACAATTCATCAGACATCACAGATTGCTGTAATATGTGAAGTAAAGAAAGAAAGTTTTCATTTGTTTGCCGTTTTGCACAAACGGCAAACAAATGAAAACTAGACTAGTACTCAAGAAATCACATTTCATGTGAAAGTGGAAATGCACCCATAAAATGTCAAAGGCTCTGACCTTTTATCTAAAACCCATTCGGTTATCGCTGTGTGCAAGTTTCACTAAGATCTGATCTGACGAGTAGTAATTCTTTTGAACCATGGAGGGACAGATGGATGCCTTACCACCACATAAGCTAATGGGTTCTATGCCAATTTTTAAAAAAATTTAATAATGCATTGCTCTTTTAAATAAATGAGTGGCCATTCAAAAATTTATAAATACTTACCGTCCACACTTGATAGTGTGATTTTCATGTTGAGTTAAACTTCTTCACGTTTTGTGAGCTGTCTTTAAAAAGCCATGGCTCTGGTTTCAACACATCCTTTTGAACTAAACATTTTTTAATTTTTTTAGATCTTCAACATCACAATTACAACCAAAAAGTACAATTCACTCACAATCTCTCCTTGATTTGGTTAATAGAAGTCTCTCAGTAAAAGCATGGTAGCACTTCACTCATGTAACTGGGCCTTTGACGTTGACTGATTTTGATTCCCGTCCTCATGATGCTGCAGGCCGACCCTCATTGCGCCTAGGAGGTATTTTCCAAAACACTCGATGACAAAAAGGGGATTTTCTCGGGATTGGTTCAGTGAGCTTCAGACGGCGAACACTATTACTGCTGGGACATCATTTAGACAGCAGCAGATGGAACACGCATTACAGTAAGTCTCACTACAAGGGTTGACTTGAGTAGGGGTGTTGTAACCATGATTGCGGCTTGATTGCTTTCTTTCCAACAACAAAGGAAATGACGGTTGCTTTCAGATGAAATCTTCCATGTACAAAAGGTTGGTTTTCAGGAACTGAGATTCAGATATGATAATGCTTAGACTGACCATCATCCTCTCGGTAAGCTGGATTTGTTTTGCCAATTTAAGAGCCTTCACAAAGCCAGTGTAACAAGTAAGCAAAGAATAATCCTCCCCCCATCCTAAGTATTTGGATCATCTAAATTCCCTTTGCTCAATATGTTCATCCCTCTTCCTGTATCTTTTGCTTTCGTCATCTTTTCTTCCTTCAACTCGTCTTTCCCGTCACTTCCTTTACAGGAAATAGGAAAGTGAACTGTTTCTGTTTACTGCAGTTTCTCTTTTTCTGACACTCCTTTCGTTTCCCTCTTCTGTTTTCTCTCCACTTTTGTTGGGCTTTGGAAGCTTCGATGAAATCTGTCTGTTTGCAGTCCGATTCGTGCCTTTCATGGGCCATACTGTTATGATGCCAGTACTCATCTGTCTCTCTTTTCCTCCATTCTCCCCTTCATAAAAAGATGAGGATGACTTTTTTTTTCTTGCTGTGCTCTTCAGTCAGATTGTTTTTTCGTGCCATCTCTGTTCTCTCAGTCTGCGGTCTCTCCTTTGCTCTTTCGGTTTTCTGTGCCAAGATGAAAAGATCACTCTTGTCTGCTGTTTGTCGTTTTCGCTCTGAGAGTTTTTCCTCTGGTTCTTTGCCACATGCTGCTAGTCTGACAGCTTGGGTCAAACGAACTGACCCACCACGCATTGCTAATGTGCTCCGGGGGAATCCGTTAAATTATTCTCACTGCGGGGGTGAAGACATACACTGGCATCAAACTCCTCAAGGTTACGCAGTATTTAGCCCCAAAGCTTCCAGCTGTTTACAGAAGATGAAGCACAGATGTGTGATAAATTAAAGGAAAAGCCAACATGAAGAGCCTTATGTTGTTAGGTCACCATGTGCACATAAAACTACTTCATAGTGTTTTGGTGTTGATTCTACGGGTCCATGAAGCCTTACTGGAGAGATCGAACTCAATTCTTCCTAAAGATAATCCCTCATTTGCTGATGGTGTCAGAGAATCCAGCCTAATACGTCTAGGGCTGTTTTCAACCAAAGAAAGCCTTGACCAGTGGCGTGCATGCGTGCTTGGGGGATTTTTCTCTTGATGAACTTAATCTGCTACAGTGTAGAGGTACGCTCTGCCTGCTAGCCTTTTTAGCCTGAATTATAAACAGACATTAAAAAGCTGCTCTTCTGCCATTTTTAACATTTTCTAATTTAGAAAAGTCAGTACAGGAAAACATGCATTACAGTAAGTCTCACTACAATATAAATTCTTGTTAGATTAGATTGTAACACACAAACTGCCACAAAGTTTACACTCCACTTTTACACCATCTGTTTCAAGAAAGTGCAGCCACAGAGTGAACAATTAAGCTAGCTGTCACTGTCAGGTTGCCACATGTAGATGTAGTCTGCTCGTCCCGCTGTCAAAAATAATGGAGTTATCCTGAAAGGCTATTTTAAAGCACTTTTCCACTTGTCTGTGAAGGTTCTCAGTCATCCAGGTCATGGTAATCTAAGGAGCTTGGAAAGAAAAGCGACTTCCAAGCTACTTAGATCACTTTTCCATTCATGAAAATTTATGGTGACTTTTCCTAGTGATGAAAATTTTGTCAGATAAAAACATTTTGACCAAACAGCTGTCAAGGTGAAATAGAGACTGTGGTTCTAAACAACTTCAAATACTAAAAAAAGAAATTCAAATGAATTGAACTGGGCATAAAAAGGCATTCTAGGCCATCTTACAGGGGAAACCACTGATGCCTGCCAGCCTGCCACCACAAGGTTGAAGAGAGGCCAAGGTAGCAGCAATCCACAGACAAAGACAGCTTCAGGCAATACTCCACACCAATACTACTTAAATTTATTCAACTACAAAATCCTGACAGTTTTACTTCTAGATAGTTATTGTAGACTTCAGGCTCAGTTGGTTCAAACTGCTCTAAACAGCAAGTAAATTTGATTTGAAGTGCACTGTTGTACAGGAAAAGAGCAACTTATAACACAGAAATCTCTGTAGCAAATACATTGTTACGTTCCCCCCGAAGGGGTCTAGGCATGCGAGTGAGGGGACCAGTAACAAATGAGTCCGGAAACAGAGTGAAAAGGAAAACAGACAGTTGTTCTGTATTAATATAGTTTTATTACAAATGATATAGGTTTATTACAAACGACATTAACTTAAAGAGCCGGCAACGCCGTTTTACCAATAATGCCAAAGAAACAAAGGAAACACTCGCAGCAACAAAAGACAAGAAGACTACTAAACAAAAAACGGAGGCACTTCCCACACTTCCTACCCTACTCCTCACAGCGGGGAGACACTCTCAGGGCCCACAAGCCCGTCTACTCACTAGTCAGAAGGAGGCTGTCTGTCCAAAACCTAGCACAAAACCATGTAGCGCCACAGAGGGGAAAAAACCACCCTGCTCACAGCTCATCCCCAGTTTAAATAGCCTCAGAGGTGATTGCTGACTGGAGTCAGGTGGCAAACGAGGCTAATCAAAAGCAGCTGTGTCCTGGGGAGAGAGGAGAGTGAGAGAGACAGAGGGGGTAGGAGTGGCAAGAGAGGAGGAGGCGGGGAGAGCGGGCAAACACCCCACCCACACACTCCCACAGCCTCACGGGATGTAACATACATAATCAAAAAAGTAAAAATCTTGACATAATATTTTGTTTTTGCAATGACTGGGAACAAAAATTGTAGCTAGGTTTGAATTCTGACAAATTGCCAAGACCTTTTTTTAAAAATACCTAATAGGATAGAAAAGTTTCCCCCAAGAAAAAAAACAAAGATCCCTCAGGTGAACTTTGTATCGATTTGCAGTGAGTAAGTGGGCCCACAACATGCTAGTTAAGGATTACATCACATCCAATACCTTTCAATACCTAAAATTCCTGAAATGTAATCCTATTTTTAGTTTATTTGTATATCAACTTTCAGGTATCATTGGAACAATGTTTTTCTCCATTTTCTGTGTATTATTGTAGGGTACAATACAATATAAAGCACCTTGAGGCAACTGCTGCTGTGATTTGGCGCTATAGAAATGAAACTGAATTAAAATTAAATGAAATTTACTGAGGCAGCTATTGTTCCAGGAACTTTATCCATCGGTAGCTAATGGATAAAGTACCTCCAAAATGAATGGACCAGGCATGATAGAGGAAGACGGAAGACGGAGTTTATGAAAATTGCCATTTTCTGTTTAGTTAATTTAGGATGAAAATATTGCAGTTACCTTTAAAGGTGTTGAGGCATTCAGTAAGATGAAACAGAAGCAAATCCAGGGGTTAGATATAGCAGCAACTCGCAATCACACTGAATTTACAGTACGACCTGGATCTAAATGACAGAGCCATGTTGCCATCACCATTAGAGAGCCTGCTGTACCTCAATTATTTCTGTTATACCTGCATTATTATCATCATCATCATCAGTAGTAGTAGTAGTAGCTTAGTGTGTATTTCTATTCTAAGTAGACACAAAAGTGCAATTCCCAAGAAAAGCTCTTTGAGCTCTACTTAATTGTTTGTACACTCATTCAGAAGCAGAACTGTGATACTGGCAAGAGGTGCTGAGAGAAGGAAAAAGGAGGAGGAGCTAATTAGGGAGAGGTACAGACAGAGAATAAGTGTGGAAGAAGACCACTATACGTGTATGCTATGTGCACAAGAACTAAATCTATGCATTGCAGTATCTCCCGGCATCACGGCTTTTTCATGCCACTGTATGTTATTTCAAACTGATATACACATTTAATTCTGTTCATTTGGACAGAGTGTTTTTAGTGGGAGAAACATCATCATTTATCCAAGTTACTTCTTCAGTCCAGCTGACTGCAGGCTTCCCCAACCTTATAAAGAGTACAGATGCATAACAACCAAAACTAGTATTAGCATTAGTTACCATAACAATGAGCCACAAGCTTTTATGATCATAAATGTGCAAACTGTCATGAATCATTGATCATTGGCCATGAATACTATTCAGAGGGCTCTCATGGCCCTGAGTACATAGAGATCTCTGTGAATGGTACTCTTGGCAACTGAATATGGGTTGTGGCCATGAAAAGTTTCTTGCACTAAAAATCCTGCATCCAGATGAATGGAATCAATTTTCTGGGACTTCCTTACCTGGATTATTGAGAACGCATCAAGATTTGTGTCCTACAGTTTGCCATGCCTGACTGAAGTGGAACATACACTGGTCGTTGACATCAACTCGTCTGAGGTAAGATAAAAGTTTGCTGGAATGCACTCAGCTAGCCAAGCTTCAGTACCACAAACATCAAAAGAGTTTTATTTTGAACAGTAAACACACATACTAGACATTATCTCAGTGTTATGTCTCTAGTTTAGGTCTGACAATGCTTAGGGTTTCAACTCTGTATAGCCTGGTTTTACAACAAGCTGCGATTTACATATTTAAAGAGAGACATGACAATTGTTACTTTTATGTACTATAAAAAGAAAATACAATCTGAAATGTTTCATGTCAGGCAAAATGAAAAACAAACTAGCAGACCATCTGAAACGCTCAGCTATGCAAGTTAATAAATCAGTAATAGAGCCTAAATTGGCATAGAGCTTAGTATTACATACATTCTGCTTTGTGACAGAAAATAACAATTACTGTAGATTAATGAATCTTAATTTTCTTGCTAAATCTTTATTTCCGAGCATAATTCTGACTTTGTAAGTCTAACCATCTAGACACAACAGAGCGAGAGAAAAAAAAAGAAGACAGGTGGAAGCACAGAAATAGATCAACAGACTGTCAGAAAAGAGCAGACACATGAAGCCCTGGGGAGATGTTGCGTCTAGGTGAGGTTTTACAATGTGGAACATCACAACACTTCCATATCAGACATGAAGAGGATTTCCACAGCAGCTCTCTTCCTTCTTCTGTCATTTTACTCTCTCTCTTCCGCTCTTTTGCAGATCTTTCTGCAGCCCCACCCTTCTGCTATGGTTTCTTGCCACATCTGTCAGGTAGAAGACAAAAACCAACTTTTTTTTTCCTCTACAGTGTATTCTAAAGATAGTGTTGTTTCACTGAAACTTTATAACCAAAATTACACAATCTAGCATTTTAAAAAAATATAAACCGCCGAAGCAGTGAAGTAGATTTTCATTGGTGTTTGCGTGCATACTGAGAAGTGCTTTAAGTAACCCCAAAGTAGAAAAACATTATGTAACTGGATACCATTTACTGTTTAAAACTGCTACTTCCTGTATACCACCCAGTATCTCCTGAGCAATGCAGCTTATTTGACTTGACTGATTAACATTGACAAAATAATTTGATAATTTTAAGTCTGTCCATTACGATTTAACTTAGCTATAAATTATGAAACAGTTTCATAAAAAAAAAATGTTGCTTCCCATTTCTCTGTAATTCAGTACATGACTTCCCTCATGGATCTAATCACTTTAAAATATTAAGTGTCACTATAGCAAGCCTAGCCAAGTGTATCTAATGTTACTCAATGTACTTAGCATGGGCATCAGCAACACAGAAGCTAAGAACAAATGCATCATTTTTGATTTGTATATCTTTAGCTTTGCATTGTTTTTCATGTTTTGTTGTTTGCACACTGCTGACAGATGAGGATGTAATAAATGAAATAAATATTCTGCAAAATGCATGATGTAGTGTCCAGTTTTCAGTCTTATATGAACTAACTAAATAAATAAATGAACAACAAGCATTTTATTTATCCCAGCATTGTTAGTTCTTGCTGGACGCTTTATGTTTTCAGGTTGTCTGTCCTTGACACCTTGAAATATTTTTTCTTTATAAATTTGGCCAAAATATTTACCTTACTCAAAAATGAACAGACAGGATTTTTGGTTTTCTTTGTGAACAGTTTAGCGAAATTTTAGTGAAATTGAATTAAATTAATTATCTTTATAATTATCTTTTTTTTTTTGCTTTTAAAATGTTACTGAACACATAATTTTCCATTTTTACTGTAAAAATGTTCTCTAAATATTACACTATTAAATGGTATGTCAAAGTGATAAGATAATAATGATGTTTCAGTGTGCTTACTAAGGCCAATTAACACATTGTTTTTAATGCTTACCTATTCATACTGTGAAACATCACTTGTGAATGGCCTTTTTATAAACAGCTGGTGTTTTCTAGCAGCGAGATCTGCTATAAAACTTTGTTTATTTTGAGTTGTATAATCTTTTCATAGAGGGTAAAGATTGATTTGCCCTTCTCGAGCCAATAATACGCATGAGGCTATGTTGATAATGACAGTCAAGCACACACATCATCCCCAACAGACTGCAGGTATATGGATCACACCCTAAATTGCATAGAGCGCATCTATGTATGTATGCACTCAAGTAATCATGCATTCACAATTTTAACATCTTTGTGTAAATGCCTGGTGTGAGCCCATATGTGTAATGTGCATACTAATGTGTATGTGACAGTCAGTTTTTGTGCTGCAAATGTGTGAAAATGCTGTCTGTGTGTGACTGGGAGACAAAGGTAGAGGGAGCAGAGAGAAAATACCAGCATTGTCAGTTGCACTTAGTTCAGAGCCCATGTGATGAGTTCTCCACAGTGGCTGCAGGGGCCATAACCCCATTATTCGCAGGTCGCACACGCTGACCCCTAGTGTGGGAGTTTATGGGATTGAAAGTCCGGTTGTGGTCTCGTTGTGTACTTTATGGACTACATACATCGTGTGTGCATGACTGTACGTGTATTCGAGTGAATCATGACAAAGATATATATAAGAGAAAATGTAATATCAGCTAAGATTTGACCATTTTAACTAATTTATGTTCAGTTCAATATAAACAGCCCTCAGATATGCCCACAATCCTTTTTATAAGGAGGAGAGAATATACTGGAGAATTCTGAAATGCACAAGATGACCTCACTGGTCCCAAAGAGCCAATCAACAGTCAAACTGTGAAACACATTAGCTAATCATAATGCATTGATGGATGGGAGCGGATTTAAAATAATAATAATAATAATAATAATAATAATAATAATAACAACAACAACAACAACATTTCAGCTGTGTGATGGCCAACATACTTCTGTGCTTATTATAAGCAGTTATATAGCTTGGATAATATATAGCTAAGTGTACCTTTTAAGCTTTTCTTTATGTACTGTGTCTATAACACAAATTAGCCTAGCCTTTGTTAAGTGTTTTCATGTGACAAACAAAAACGTGGTTCATGTTGACATCTGGACCAAGTGTTGTAACAGCTCTGTCACATTCATTAAGAATGTGGCTACAAAATAATAGAATCATTTCAAAATAATAGAATCATTTCAACATGGCTGCCAAGCTTCTTCTTTGTTCTAGAAGCCCTTAGTATGCTCTGTGATACAATCATCTCTGTCACCGCCTGTGTCTAGAATCTGGGGGCCATGTTCTACTTCCTACCAGTGTTGGACTTTACGCTGCTTCATCATTCTCTGTATAATTGACAATTATTATTTATTTATTTAAAAAAAAAAAACAAAAAAAAACGCAAACTCTGTACTTCATTAACCCTTTAAAGCCGGTCGGAGCGGACACGCTCCATTTTGCGTAACTATTTTAAAATCCCGGTAGCACTGCAATCACGTAAGCTAGCGCAATAATTTTTTTTGCATATGAAACCGGAGGAGTTGTACTTACATCTTATGCCATCAACTTGTCCTAGGTCACAGTTTCCTTCTACATATAGCTTTGCAAAAATTGCATAAAAAGCGCTTGCAGCAACAAAAACATAATATTCCAGAAACACGCTTTGCCGATCCGATCAGCTGTTCATAACACTTCCTATGTCCATCAGCGTCGCATGTCCGCCATGACCTGGCCGAAACCGGAAGGGACGTCATTTTGCGGAAATGTAGTTTTTTACCATCAAGGCCTCATGAGCCTATACTGGTGTTTTTAAAAGTTATGTTTGACTTTATGACTTTCTGTGTTGTTTCTGGGATGCTGAGGACTCATATTGCACTGCTGGAAATAGTTTATTTTGATGTATATGCTGTTATTTTGCAAATTTGCATTATAATATTTATTTTCGTCTTTCCTGCAGTATATGAAAATTGGTGTATTTCAAAAATAAAACTATGAAGACACTCAAAATAAGTTTTTGTGGTGGGAAACTAGTTTGTGCAACTTTTTTGTATTTACAGTTTTGAGGGATAAGCCTCTTAAATTTCTCTAACTAGAAATATATGTTAAAAAAAATCAAAAACGATTTTCAATTTTTTTGTAGTTTATTGCACTTTTTTGCAATTTATGCAAGTACTATGCACTTAATGCATACATATTATTAAAATTTGGGCTATAATGGTTGTATTGATGTATAGCAACTTGAAATGCTCCCAAAAATGGCTCCACAGCATGTAAAAATATAATATAAGCTCTGGCGGACTTGGTGCTATGGTAGGTCTTAAAGGGTTAAATCATACCGAGTTCCTTCAAATGATTTAAGTGCACTTGAACTCTAAGAACTCCACCCAGAATATTTTGGCAATGCACCAGTTGTTGTCCATCAGCTAGAGCATGCTCACAGGTATTAGCCCTGAAAGCTTCAAAGTTCTCTTTTCCTTTGTAGGACTGGAGCTTAGATCCTGCATGAAAATTTTGACACTACATTTTGATTATTCATGACTGTGGAAAAGAAGGATGGAGTTGAGACACAAAAAGTGGAGGTCATGCTATTTTATGTAAAGTCACTTAAGCACGTTTTTGTTAGATTAGGAATATAGATAATGCTTATTGTTATTATAGTGTTTACAAGTATTTTTTTTCTTTTACAGGCAGAATTTTTGCTATTTAGTCTGGTCTGTGGGTTTTTTCAAAATTAATCAGTACTGTGATTCCTCCTCTGACATGCTTTAGGGTCACAGGGAGAATTGATTTTTTTTGTACAGTAGTTATTGGGGGTCATTTGGGTTGAAGTAGAACCAGAAAATGATATATACACTTACGAACTGTAGATGTGACATGTAGGGCTGATCATGTATGTACTCTTAGACTACATATTTGAAACAAGTTAAGACTGCATTGCATATCGTAAGAATTCGAAAGTTGATACATTTAGACATAAACTCACTAAAACTATGCTTCTGTTTCTGTCAGCCCCCCAAAATCTTGTTTCCTCAAGTCTGTATATTTGCAGAAGCCAGTATACTTTAATCAATTTAAAGCATACCACAGTATCTTAAAATTCTTGAAAGTTTTATTTCAGTAAAACAAAAAAGTCATCTTTTACTGTTAAACTGATACAGAGACTGAAAAACAATATCAATGGGACATGGATTTCCATCTTTCTAACTAGACACTTTAACAAACTAAATAAACTTCTTGTTGTGTACACCAAGATGGTCATATTACCTCATGCCCACCAGGGACCAAACGTAGTAGATGTAGGTAAATTAAAAACACATCAGTGCTCTCATCTTACAAGGACAAAATGTAAGTAAATATAGTATCTCTACCAAGAATTGAGGCTAATTAAAATATACTAGGACTCTTGGCATTTAGGGACTTAAGTGATCATCTCTCACCTGGGGCCTGTTCAAGGGGACATTGGATTTTGACTTTCCTTCTCTAATAGAGTTTCTTTGAAACAAAAGAGCAAGCGAGAATTTTTCCTACTTCAAAGAATCATGAGCACAGAACTCAAAGCAGCAGAGAAGAAAGACAGGCGCATGCCCTCAAAAAAGAAAAATTAAATCTCGCTTCCTGTCCATCTCTTCTGTCTTTTGCCTTCTACTTTCATACTGTGCTATAGTCAATACCTCATGCTGTGGAGTCAGAGAGGTGAGTTACTGAACATGTTTTCTAACAAAGTCAATTTTGTTCACTGTCCCGGTATATAAGCACACAACAATAAAAAGCACAGTCTCGATTTTGTAACGATAGAGCCCCTTGACACTGTTGTATTTGGATTAATAGCATGTGGCTGGGTGATTATTTTTGTTCTTTTAACCATTTAGTGCCCTTTGGACAACATTCCAAGAAACACTATTCAGTGCATGATCGCACAAATACTCTGATATCTCGACATCACTATAAAAATGAGTGAATACATTAAGCCAAGTATGACCTGACTACACAGAAGATTTGAAAATCCACTCTTGATTTTATAAAGATGTAAAAAAAGGATCAACAACATAACTAATTTCCCCCCCATTTCAGATTTGACAAGATCGTGATTTTCAAATGTTTGAAAATAATAAGCAAAAAAGAAAGGTTGATGTGACTGTTTTTATCTTAAAATGTATAGGTTCTTTGTTTTTGAACCATCAGGTGAATGAAGTCCTGCAGTCCAGTCCAGTGTTCATGGTGTAGCGTAATTGCATGCTGCTTTACTAAAGCAAAAAAAAAAAACATGCTGAGCCAAACCTAAAACCATCAAAAAGTCTTGTGTGGAATTCCTTTAAATAATGAGCAAAACGTGGTCCAACACCCACAGCACCAGTTGAAGATAGCATGTCACAAGTGTGGGAGTGTCATTTAAGAGTAAGTTGGGGTGGAGTCTTCTAAGAACTGAATATACTCCCACTGAAAATTAAACTGTATTTTTCCCTTTTTTAGATCTTGACTCGCTCTATTGGGGAGAACATCCACAGTGTTTCATTAAGCTTCCATGGACTTCAATGCAGGATTGCTTGACTTTGAAACTCTTCTCAACATATAATGCCTCTCACATGATACTCACCTTATGTAATACATCAAAACTTTTGAAAACATTTCTGTCTTTGTAGAAAAACATTATATGCAAAGAATAACACGAAAAGGATGTGAGCTACACAACTGTCCTGAATAGATCATTTCTGTTCTCATTCAGGATACTGGATTCCTGATAAAAAAAAATTAAAAAAAAAACCCAAAAGAACAACTTTGCAAAGACAGGGTCTAATACATCCACAAAATCAAAAGCCTATTTCTTTTCCTTGACTATATGACAGCAATGAGACTGGCAGCTTTTTGACAACTGTCTCCTCTTAATCAGTAACCTCTTTCTCTGCATTTTACGCAATGGCGTTTGCTGTTACCAGTGACCGCAGTTTACTCTGGTCAAATTACCTTCAGCAATTTGCCTTTGATTTCTCCTGAGAACCATAGATACTTTGTAGCAGACTACGCAACTACACTTCCCTGAAGAGCTGAGATATGTGATGTAATACATTTCATTTTTGGTGATGGGTGGAAAAAAGTTACACAACTTCCATCTTTTGTGCTCCCTATTCTACTATACTTTAAAAATACCCAATAGTCTAGAAGACATCCACATATTTTCCTATCCTTACAAATAACCATCCTCTTAGGGCAGTATTTGTATTACACACAATCATTTATTACACAAAGCCACATTTACAGAGACCATGGCAGGATGAAATTGATTTTTTGTGCCTCGTAAGGACACTTTCAATTCTCTTGATGGTGTCTCACGACAAAGGCCTTTCTCAAAACCCTGTAAAAAAAGATTTCATTTTTTAAAATCTCTGCTTGGCTGGAATGACTATCCTTGTTTCTTCAGTATGTCTATCTTTATGTCTCTCCCTCCCTTTATGTGGCCTGTTGTATTCATGTGATAATCAGATGTTTTTACATTGCAAAATATTTAAAATGACTGAATGATGCCAGACAGAATGAGTAAACAGACCAATATCCCCTCACACAGCACTTCAAATTTTCATCAAGCACCTCAAATTGCAAGCATTTTTATTTAACATTATGTTAAACATATTTCTGTCTGGTCTTTTTAGACTCTAACCACTGGAATGTAAGCTCTTCACCAGACATCGTTTAGCCAGCTGGAGAAATCTGCTCTTTCTAATCTCAAAGTACTCAGACTTTAACTTCCAGCATATTGCATGGATGAAATATTACTCCCACCTCCTCTCATATGTTCCAGTCCAGTTTCATTCAACAGCTGTGGTAACCATCAACACCCCAGCTTGAGAAAAGAGTATATTGAATAAACACACAGTATCTGTATCTGCAATATGTTATCCCAAACAACATATTAAAATGAAGCTGTTTTGCATTTGGAGTCTTTCCAGTCCTTCAGTTGGTCAGAATAATAGCTGAGTAAATAAAAAGCTGTGAGGTTTTAAAGATGTTTCATGTGTGGAGCACGCTAGAAATACGTTTGAATATAGAAGTTTGTTTTTTGTTCCAGATCCAGTCATGTTTTAAAGTGAACAGGCCTGCCCACTCTAACTAGGTGGCCCAAACATCTATGAACCAAATCCTGTATCTTTACACACGTAGTCAAGTTAAAGCATTACATTTTTACTTGTCATCCAATTTCGTCTTCCAAACAAGAAACTGTGCAGCTTAAATTTAATCATTTGGGATGTTCTTGTTTTGACAGTTAGCTGTATTTATGAAAGATCAGTGTCAGTTAAGCCTAGCAAACACTGATGGTGTCATATTGTACTTTGCTTGCTGCGGTTGAATTTACATAAGAAATTCTGCTGTTAACCCTTTTTCAGTGCACATTCATGTTTTGGAAACTAGTGTGCAACAAAGAAAAGAAAAAATAATCTATCCTTCATTTTCCTTACTATAGATAAACTGTCAGCTCATCTGAAGAACTAAGCATACTGAGATTTTCTCTATATGTAGTGTATGTGTCTAAAAGTAGGTCATCTTTAACCTAAGTCTGGCCTTTCTATGTCAGAACATAAGTGGCTTCGTCCTTACTGAGTAGCCTGTATTTTACTGTGAATACAGATTTATTTTTTTTTCTGCCCATTTCTTCCAACATCTTCATGTGTTTCTTTGGTGTGATTCTGGAATTTACTTTCATCTGTAGGAGACAGATTATGTCTCCTTCCTGACTTACGTGATGGCCGTATGATCGAGTTGTGTTTATGTTTGCATATTATTGTGTGTGCAGATGAATAACATACCTTCAAACATTTCAAAATGACTTCAAAGAATGAACTAGACTTGTGTGAGATCTTTCTTTTGATTTCACCATGATGTCAAGCAGAGAGGTTGCACAGCAGTTAAAGAAGCATCAAACTGACTAATAATGTCTGTTAACCTGTTAGAAATTGTTTGCATCATGCGCATAAATTCTGTTTTCTCAAAATTTAAGCATAGAAAGAAAAAGACTTGAAAATAATGCAAAAATAGACACTACAGGATATTAAAACTGTTTTGGCAGAGGAAGCAATTTACCACTTCATGTGATCTTGTGGGAATGGAGATGTTAAGAAAAATGAAGGCTGTGATTCAACAACTATAACTGTAACATTAGCAATAATAACAAAAGCAGAGGCCAAATAAGTCTGGATGAGAAAGTAGCTGGGATGACAGGGTCACTGAGGGTTGACTCTTCAGCAATAAGTGGAAGTAAAATTATTTCCATGAATGTGTTTTTGCACTGCATGTTTTGCTTGTTATAAAAACTATCTAACAGGAATCAGTATTACAGACTTCACTGACGTTTAGTTAGCAACTGTATGATCTGATCAAATGAATGCATTTGGAAAACAGTTGTCTGGACCCATTTTTGTAAATTCCTGGCTTAAAACATTTGGTTCTGTCATCCAGCCTTTTGCTCAATGTAGTTAATATTTTTCATAATCCAGCCTCACAGAATCTCCAAACACAAGAGCTGAACATAGAAAAAATCTGTGCACCTTGCTGACTTTGTAGATTATCATCGCCACGTCACTTCTAGTGATCCTCACTTCCAGTGTGGAGGCTCCTTAACTACCATCTAAAGTAAAGTAAATTACAAAGTAATATGTAAACCGAGAAAAAACAGAAAACTCAAACCCAAAGTAGATTCAAATATTAATACCACCACCCCCACCCTTTTATTAATAAACAAACAGCAGACACAGAACAAAAAAAGAAACAAAAAAAAGTCATGGCAACATGCAAAGAATATTTTCTTTAAACAAATCGGCTTTTTCAAAAGATTTCAATTTGCTTAATAGCATCTCTGATCAAAGCCATTAACTTAGTCTGGTTGACAGCAAGATTACAGGAAGCTATATTTAGGTCAAAAATAAATAAATAAGATTAAATGCACATTTATTATGACTTCATAAAAAAAAGTGTACACAATAATAATTCACTAGGTTGGCTCAAATGAGCTATTGTAACCTGGTTCAGTCCAGCAGGCTGGTTATTTTTTCAAAGGAAAGAGTGTCCTTTTAATAGCTAGGCAACTCCCTCACACTGCAACTAAATTAACCTCTCATGATGCACTAATACCAAATTTCTTTCACAGCTTGTTTCCTCACTAACTTAAAATCGTGTCTTTCCCAATTAGAGCATCACGCCTGTGTGTCTACTAAATAACCTTCAGTAAGCCTTGAGTCATATTAAATCATGGTTGCTCATTTGCAGATAAAATTAGCAGCCTAAAATGAACACAGACAACATAGTGCATGTAATGTGTCACTTATCCCTCTGGGAAAACAGTTGTTACTGGTTTGTTGTGAGTTACCAGAAGAAGACCAAAAAAAAAAAAAAAAAAAAAAAAAAAAGTCCTTTTTAATAATGACAATCTTTTCAGGAATGTAGTTTTATAACATGAGATCTGACACTTCAAAGAGATGGTAGAGTGTGCAGATGTAAAGTCTTGATTGGCAGTACCTTGTCAACTGTGCAACCAGTAAAACAGTCAAATTTGGGGTAATAATTGTAGCGCAGAAATGGTTTTTTATAACTGAAAATAATGTAAATTCGCCATGACATTTGATCCTGTGATTTCTTTGAGATAGTGGCAGGCGGTTATCACCACTTATCTCAAAGTATTCTTTCATATTCCCTTCAAAGACCAGTATCAGCTTTTACAAGAAAGAGGAGAGACCAAAAACTAGATTTTGGTGTGTGGGCTCGTGTGTCCTGAACAGAATCTGAGACAGGAAGCAAAACACATAAAGACATGTGAAACTAGTGTGCCAGACAGAGAGAAAGCCTAGAGGAAATGTACAGAGTGGCAGAGAGAAGCACAGAGTTTTAGACAGGGCAATAGAGGCAAACACACACAGACACACACCCAGGGTAGGCCACAGTGCCATCAAACCCTGTTGTTTAGTCTTGTACTGCCATCTACTGTGGGCAGCAGTCAGTTCATTCAGGTTAATGAGTTATTTCAGTGAATATTTATTAACTAAATGACTTGCTACACACTAATCGCGTGCTATAATGTCAGTGTAATGCAATTCTGTGATTCTTTAAACACCACCACCTTTAAGTCCACCTCTAATAATGAACAAGTTACACATTAGTTGGAGATACAAAACTCTTGACTATCATTACCTGCATAATGACATTGACTTCTAGATAAAATGTTTTTCTGATGCACATTTAGTGCAAAGGTTTATAAAGAAAAAAAAACAAGGCATTACATTTGCTTTTGAGAAAGTCCGATTTTAGTTTTGATTTGAACGCACTGAGAATACAGTGTACACAGTCTATTTAAGACCCATTACTGTTACTGTTCATCACTGGGATTATCTGGAAGTAAAAGTTGTGTGTGCTAGGAGTGAAACTTTGTGTCTTTGGTACACTTTTAATGTGAAGTAGCACTGGGTTGTTTTGATCATCATCATAAAATTTTGTTCACTTGCTTCTTCAAAATAAATTAATATAATGGTAATGGTGTCATATTTTACCCTGTGGTCCATTCGAGTTTAGAGGTTGAGCTACATTAAATTTTTATTCTCACAGCTGCTAATGGCTGCCCAGTCTAATCATAAAACCTACTGATTTGTGACAAGGCTTCTGATCTGAGCAGTTTCATCACATACAAAGTAATATCATGTTAGGAGATAAATAAACCAGCTTTTTGTCACTGCAGCCCAGAGTTTGTGGCAAAGTTTCTGAGCAGTTTTTTGTTACAACAGTATATTCTGCTGCTCCCAGTTAAAGACGTTACTCACATTCAGGCTCGTGTTCTCACGCTTTTTCTCTGGTTTGATGCGCTAAGCTTCTGCTCTCAACCAAATCCTGCCATCTAGTGGATGAACAGCTTTTTGGATTCTGCATTTTGAGGCCTGAACATTAGCATTTTGGCCACTACCGTGTTTTCTGTTTTGCTTTGTTTTTGGCTTGATTTGTAACCAGAAGTTGCTATATTTAGAAGAGAGGCTGGCATGATCAGCTAACAGCAACTGCATTCATAAACTGTACAGTGGGTCAAACATATTTTTGTTAAATGTTTGATAAAACACTAGAATTTCATTAACTAAAACTAAAGCACAAATTTACTAGATGCCCTATACTACACAGCAAGTGTTAAAGGGTTCTATTAAGAATATTTCAGAATGCAGGCACAGTGGAGAGGTCCAGTTCAGTGCGCAGAAGTGAGGCCTAGCAGGCAATGATGAGCTTCAGCTGCCCGTGTCAGGGGATCTGTCAGTCAAAACCAAATGGATAACTAATGAAAATAAATAAATAAATAAATAATTATAAAAATCACCCCTTGTTGAATTTTAATAAAGGGGGAAACTATAGTGGCCAAAAGCATATTTTTTACCAACCTGTAAAAATACCATTCCCTAAAGTTGGGCCTTTTTAAATTTAATTTATTTTTCCACCCTTATACTTTTTTCTTTTTTTTTTTTTTAAGTTACTTCACATTTTACAGACACTTACTTGGAAATGTAGCACACTTAAAGAAAAGAAATTGAAGAACAAAATAAAATAATGTTCAGGGGTTTGTAATATTGTCTCCAGTTATAAAAAACAATATGCAATTTCCACTTTTGGTTAAATTAATCATACCTTTTGTTGAATTTTAACAAGTCCTGCTAGAAAAGGACCAACTGAAAATCACGATTAATCTGTCTAGACTGCTCTACCAATATGCAAATCAATACAATGAAAAGCCCAAAGTAACAAAAAACTTAATGTGTGATTTTGAAAATTCTAAGTGCATACTCACATGTATACTTAAAAAGTTTTTCAAAGGAAAAAAGCAGTAATGAAAATCACTTCACAAAAATTTAATAAATTGCCTCGTCAAAAGTCAGTGGTTCGGTCATAAAATAAAACTGCTCTGAGTCATTTTTAACAAAATAAAATTCACCTTAAGGAGGAAAACTTTTTTGTAACGTTTAATACATGTCAATCGGAAGCACACTGCTTCATGCAAGCTAGCAGTGTAGTGGGTATAGTGTGTGTCTGTCTGCTAGAGTGTGTATTACCGCTTAGCAGCATGTGTGGACATGCTTCTCATTCCACCAGTGACAGCTATCAGCTGTCCTCCTGTTGGCCTTCCCGTCTCTGTCTCCTAAAGTGTTAGCATGTTTGTCTTCACTGATTTAAGCCAAGCTTTCTTTATGTCTGACTGTTCTTTGCTACTCCGTTTCATTGACAGAGCCTGTGTTGGGTTCAGTGAGAGAAAATGATGATTGTGCTGATTTGTGTATATTCAATTCACAGACACACACACACACACACACACACACACAGTCCCAGCTGTCTCCTCTGCATGACACGCGCTGAGAGGTCGGGATGTTGTTGGGTGGGGGAAGTAGAGTTGACCATAAGAAACATGAGCTCACATACTGGATGATCCCCTTCCCACTACTCACTTCAGCTTTAAGGTGACTGCTACAGCTTTAGTGCATGTTTCTGTGTCTATGTAAAGTTAGCATACAGGTTAGATTTGGTTCTGACCTGATAACGAGTCAACAACACATTACCAAACGGATGCCGTGGATTTCTAAGCTGTTTCTTTAAACATCTGGTGGAAATATGAATGTTCCAAAGGTCCACCTCTTACTGACATGCATCCTCTGTGTATGTTCTGGTAAGTAGTCCTCAGTATGTGTTGATATTTCAATCTTATCAGTTATGTTTCAGCTTGCTGTAACAGTGCTGGTTCGAAACAGATAAAGAAGAAAGAAAAAGAAATATATTATTTAGAAAATCAGATATTAGAAATGGTTAATTACAAAGTACTTCTCATGCTGTGAAATTTTAGTCTTCTGTAAATTATGTTCTATAGGACCAGTCTCAAGAAACAGGACATCACTTTCTGACCAAAAATAAACACGTTAAGCAACGTTAATAATATTTTAAACAATCACAGAGGAGCAGCTGATTTTGGCAAATCCATTATACTGAAATCAAAGGGCTTCATCACATCGATGAAAAGCATAAAAATAAATCCAAATAAAAATCTCGAAGCATCATAATCATAAGATTGAATCCCCTGGGAAACAACTGGCACAATGAGAGATAGGCATTTGCTACTTCTGAAAAACCCTTTACAAAGGAGCAATGTCTAAAAAGAAAGAAAAAAAAAGTCTCTGGTAATTGTGCTTTTTATGTATATGTGAAGACCATCTCTTTAGAGTTTACAGCTGCTGTATCGTGTTTTCACTGTGATGGTATTCAGTCTTTTGTTTTACTTGTAAATCATTTTTAAAATGACGCTGTGGTTTCATCGGTCCTTGAAATGTCCCATACCCACAAAAAAAGTCTCTCCAGCATTGTTAACATTCCTTTTGCATTCAATACTGTGTATTTATCATTGAGCAGGTATGCATTTAGTGCCTTTGCCCAAGGACATTTAATTGTGACACATAGTTGTTAATCAACACACTGTTTCTTGGTGTACTTAAAACTGTGACCTTTCAAGTACTAGATAGTTAAATAACCACAACTTCAGTACCAGAATACCAAAAACCTCAGAGTCTTATATTCTCTGCATTTTCGAATAAATTCCTGCAAGGTTCATGAGGTTTATGCTACTATTTTTCCCATGGAGTATGGTACTTTTCATCACCTCATCCCATACAAATGAATGCACGGTACACATATCATTTACTCATGTCATATACTGTTTTGAAAGGAAGATGAAAGATGCTCTGGTTCTATTTAGTATCAAATTACCTCAGCCACTTTTATCTCAAAGAACCTATAATAAGATTAACTGTACATGAAATCAGTCAAGGAGAACAAACACAAACATGTCCTCTGTATTGATGATACATAAAAATAGCACTTCAGAGTTTGTTTAAAAAATAAATAAATAAATAAAAAAAAACCTAAGGATTTAATATTTAGCAGATAATATGTACAAATGTATCCAAGACTAGAACATAAGGCTAGTGTATGTGCAACTGGAATAAATAAAATTAATTTATTCTGAAGTTTCTTTCACTCTCTTGAAAATAGGGCTGTGCAAGATCATCCACCATATCACTAATAGCAATTTCTACACTATGTAAAGGTTTTGTATTGCTAGAGAAATGCCATGTTTTTATGTTCCTTGGTGTGTACAAACAGGGGACAAGCCCAGATATGAGAGGGCAACAGCTAGGACAATTTATTAGATTCCAAAAAAAAAAAAAAAAAAAAAAAAGCTACTTCAACAACCTCCAACAAAGCACTGTACTTTGCAAAATATGGAAGAAACTTGGAAAACAGGAAAAGCAAATGGTGGATGGAAATTACTGATGTGGTTATATGCAGGAAAAGTAGGGCTTTAAGCAGCTGGGACACAATATCCAAGTCAGAAAATACTTTTATTATGTGACAATATTGCACAGGTTCCAAACACATATTGCCGAATCGCAACTATTGCACTGCTGCTACTGCTGGCACCTTGTTTCAATGCATTCCTACTTCAAATTAGGTAGTGTGTCATCAATGACAGTAGCTCACTAGAAAAGAATGGAAAATGCCTTTCATTTACTTGCGAGCATCAATCAAATTGTACTTTTTTGCTTTGCTTTTTCAATATTGCCAGAAATATAATTATATTATATATAATTAAATAGAATTATAATTAATATATTATAAATAAATTAAAGTGCTGAAAACACACAACCACTGGCAGCCAGTAGTTTGTTACTTGTCCACACTGTTGGTGTCCACCACTAATCTGGGAATAACATATTTTTCTATTTCAATTCAGTGACTCATACTGATAGATTTCATGAAACACATTGATGATAAATTGATGTAAGATGGAGGTGGTATGTCAGGATGAATGGGTGTAGCATGTAAGCCACCAGTTGGATATTATCTGCATCACTGCAGACGTGAAACAAAAATGGATGCTCATAAAGAATTTGAAAAGGTTTTTATTTCAAGATGTTATGAGTGTTCCTCGAAACACATTTACTAGGGTCTTATATCGACATTTCAGCATGTCAAAACTCTACTTAAATATAGTAAGAATTAGATATTCAGATAAAAAAAACAACAACTATATTCTACAATGGCATATCATGTTTTAATATATAACCCTAACCCTTTGAGCAAAAACCATCTTTTTAGATTGGGCTTAAGAATTCACAAGGTACCAGAGATAAGTTGAAATATGTGTTTTTTAAAGGCTCTTGTTTGCCAAAAAGTTCTAACAATCTGTAAATTGTAAATAAAAGCAGAATATCATGACTGCAAAAAATTTACAAATATCAAATGGAAAATCTGTGATCTTAGACACCAGCTGCGTATGGTCCTGCTGGTCCACAGCTAACTGAATCTGAGATGGTAGAGTTTTCATGTTGGATTATGTCCATAGGACAAGGAATTTTTGGAGAGGAAATGAAACATACTACTAGATTTTTTTCCATTTGTTACAAGGTAGTTAGAATATTTGCAGAAAATAACCTTTTAGAGGCTTTTTTGAATAATTAAGTTAATAAAGTATTGGTGTGTCATCCACACCCCAACTCAACTACCCCAATAAATTTGGCCCATTCCAGTAAGACACATGAAGAGAAGAGAAAGTGAATCCCAGTTCCTGTTATGGACACACGTAACTGTTATCATAGACACAAACATACCAGTTCAACCATATTTAACAGGATGCTCCAATTAAAGTCCACTATATGGAAGGCAAAAAATTCAAAGCAAAGCCAGGCAGACAGATGAGCTAGTTTAAAGCGTAACTGGTTACTTGAATATCTTAAAAAAAAAAAAAAAAAAAACTTGCTCAAATACAGTCACAGTAACAACTAATTATTTTCCCCAGAAGCGTTTGTCTGCACCTTCTGTGTGCTGACACTCAAACTAGTGATCTCTTTTCAAACGTTTCAAGAGCCCATATGAAACTGCATTAGACAAAAAGATTTTTATTTTGCAGCAGCATCATGTGAAAATGCAGAGTGTGGGCAATGACTGACAGCTCCAAGTGGCTCCCATGTCCCGCCTCTTCTCTATTTTTGTATGTGGTCAGATCAAAGCTTCTCAGTGCAACAGACAGATGACATGCACACAGCAACAGGCACAGCTAATGGCAGACAGCCAAGGAAATGAATATCAACATTGCAGACAACGACACCACACTCATTATACAGATCTTCGATAAAGATCCCAAATGAAACTTTGAAAGGAAACCAAAACATGCTTTTGTGTGCATGTGTGTGTACATGGTAGTGGCTTATACTATTATACATACATACACACACTTTGGCATCTTAACTCAATCTGACTGCTCTCCAAGTTCTGCTTTGTGCACCACAAATTGTGTGTCTTGTAGTATTAATGTGTATATGATGTTTATTTACATTCAGCTAGATATGGGCTGGGCACTGTGCATGTTCTTGTAACACATGTGAGGAACCCGTTTCAGTATTAACATTCAGTAGCAACATCACAGACATCATGTATTATGTGTTGTGAATCCAACTTTGTTTTCTTTGGCATGTTAAAACTCAAGAAGACACTCTCAGTCTGGAGTCTAAAACCTTGTTGGTGCCCACCACAACACATCAATAATGCCTAAAACAAGCAAAATCCTGATGCGTTATCAGGTGGTTGAGTCTTACCAGGGAAATAGCAAAAGTTGTAAACCTGAACCATAAAGTCCTGCTCAGACTTATTGCTCAGATTGTACACACAAACATAACATGCTTAGATTTAGCGTGTCTGTAAATCTGAGAGTCTACTTACTTATATGACTACAACTTGTAAATTGCATAGGTTGCCTGTCCTGAAGCACACCCTGTGTTATTGCTTTTATCCAAATTTATCTTACATATTTTTTTAAAGATCAATTTTGTGGCTTTTTGCCTTTAACAGTTGAGCAGTGAAGAATAGACATGAAGGAGATGGAGAGAGCAGGGGAAGGGCAAAGAGCTGACGGTTAACCTTCAACCTGGGCTGCTGCATTTCAGCATATGGGCACCTGCTCAACCAGTGAGCTAAAATGATTGCCCTTTTTTGGTTACACTAATGGGATCATAAACCTCATATTGTGTTCAATAAGTGAGACCATAAACTCTTTAGGAAAGTGGCAGTGATTTGACAAACATAAACTGCTCCATGTACCTGTAGCTGGTAGTTATTTTATAGTAGAGTACCCCTCCAAGTCAGAGTTCACAACAACTAAGTGTTTGTTTTTTGCTTACTTTCAGAAATGCCTCCTCTCCAACTAAGGGGTTAAATTAAGTTCTCAAAAACCTAATAAAGACTAAAAGTGGTACTCACTCCCAAGGTTGCTAGTCCTTGGAGAAATTTCAGCTGTAGAGAAGCAGTTTAAATATAGAATAACACTCAATTGTAAGATAACACTCACTTTTTCAAAACCTGTATCTATTCGTTTTGATAATCTGGTGGTGGGGAGTATAATGTGTCTGAGGGATGTTACCCTGGTGGACTAGCAGCAAAAGACTATGTTGAAGCTTTAAGTTTGACATTTGTGTGTCAGTTTGGTAATTTCTCCCATTAAATATATTATGCCCCTTCACATGTACCAGGTGGCTTCGTTTTCTATTCAGATTAAATGTGTGCCTCAGTTCTTCAAACTACATGACAGCATCAGAGTTTGATGAATACAGATGTATAAAGCACTCTAGGACACTAAACTTTAAATGAAGCATCTATTCTTTCTCTGACCCTTTTTATTTATTTACACACACACACACACACACACACACACACACACACACACACACACACACACACACACCCCAATCAAATTTAATCATCTGCTTTACAACAGGACTCTTTGTTTACTTTTGCAGTAAAATATATTTTGTGCCTACATACAGATTGATTGTCTTTTCTTGTAGTAATGATTGCCCACTCCTCTACAGGGAAGAAAAAAAAAAAAGTAGCCAAATTCCCCAAAAATGCTAAACTGTGGATTTTACTTCACTACTCATGGATCAAAACCCTCATCAGAAACACATGTCACTATTTAACAAACTAACTGCTGCAGAAAGGAGATGATTTTATTAGGAGAGATAAATAACTGGGCAGCAGCATCATTAAAAACTCATCAGTCAGGAGTGAGCCAAAGAGATGTGACCATTGTTCCCATTAATGAGGGTTTACAACAATAATTACAGCAAAATGAAACACTTTCTGAATGTTTTTACTCTCCGGCTTTTAAAGTTCAGCTAACACACAAACTTCAACACAGGTGGTGTCCATCCAGAAATGTTTGATAAAAACTTATCAAGTTTGACGCACTGACTGTTTTTGAGATTTTCCTTTTTGGTGATACTTTGACATTAAAATGACTATAAAACTGAACTGAATTCACACAAACTGCAGATAAACTGATTAAGTGTCTCCTACTACCAAAGCCATTTCAAAATAAAAGCCTGTCTCTCTCAGCAAAAGTAAACAAACCTGCCTGCCATTACAACTGGAGGGCTGAACAAAGTGAATGAGAACATCTGCGTATGAACTCAAAGGCATTACCTCCATTTAACATTGACTCCATGAGGAATGATGGATGGCCAGATGCTATTTCCATTAGATAAAGGATTTTGCTTTGTATTTCCACGTTTAAATGCAGTTTTTGTCCTGTTGACAAAAAAATAAATAAATTCTCTGTCCACCTTCACAGTAATCACCATCTGAGCTTTCTTGTCTGCAACTCAGCACAGAGAGAACATGCAAACACAAAGGACATGTTTAGTGGCATGCTCCCATTAATAATCTGTAGTAATCTGACTTTCTGTCCTGATATCCTGTATTTGCATAAGACTTCAGTGAAACTGTAGCTTCATGTTAGACACAGAATGTTGAAAAACATCCTATAAAAGTACAAATACAGTAAAATAAACAAATAACACTCAGATGCTAGTTTATTAATGGGATTTTCCTTTTATTTTTTAAATTTAGCAAACATGTTTCTGTATAACTTAAGAATTCACATAGTAATTTTGAAAAAAAAAATCCAATAACATAAAATCATGAAGTGTTTATAGTTCATACCTAAAAGCTGAAAGAATGGCTTCACTGTGGGGTTGGGAGATTGACCTACTTTTGAAGCCAATCTCAAGTGGACATTGGAGGAACTGCAGGGTTTGACACTTCACAGTTTCCTTTTTTTTTTTTCTTGCCATGGATGTTGATGGTTGGATGTGCCCATATTTCCCATTTGATCAGACACTAAGTTTAGAATTTTGATGCACATCTGTTAATGTCTTCACTACGTTTATCAGACAAATGTATACTGCAGCCTGAAAAACCATAAAGCAGCCAATAATAGTACAGTCTTAATTTCTACCCAAGTGCAAGATGGTACATTTAACTCACTGATTTGTCAATGAAAAAGAGATCCAATGTATTGTTACATCTGATTAGGAGAATCATCAAGTGGATTTATTATTTTGTTGTTTGTGTGTTGCTCAGAGTTAACGAACATTGTGAAAAACATGAAATACCATTGTCCGCTCCTCTTCACTTTCTCTGCAGGAGAAAAACTCTCCCTGAATACTATCCAGGTGATGTTAAACTTTGTCAAGGACAACCCGCAGCTCCTCAAAGAATTGAACTTGGACATGGAATCAGACGTAGATTTGGAGGAGTTCAAAACCATATTGAACAGACTCCCTGGTCAGTGATGAGGAGATTTTCTAGATTTTATATGCATCTAGCTTTTCTTGAATCTTCTATGCAAGAAAAACCCATCCCCTGTAGGAATAATTAACATTTTTATGTATTTTAAATGTTGAATTTAAATGTCTTTTTTTTTCTTTTTTCTTTTTTTTAAATGCAGCAACATACCACAACAACAGTCAAGGCGCTTTATTTTGTAAGGTAGACTGATAATACATACAGAGACAATAATCATATGACCCCCTATGAGCAAGCACTTTGGCAACAATGGGAAGGAAAAACTCCCTTTTAACAGGAAGAAACCTCCAGCAGAACCAGGCTCAGGGAGGAGCGGCCATCTGCCGCGACCGGTTGGGGTGAAAAGCTATGAGCATTGTTTTTGTTTTGTTAATTTAAGATTTTCTCTGTACAGAAAAATCTGATTAAGGAAAAGGCAACTAGCAGAAACAATGTAGCAAATGGTCTGCTTATGTTTTTCTTTATTTTGTTGTATGTCTTTGTGCGTCTCTCCTGTTTTGACCTTATGGGTCTGTGTGTGCCTGCAGAGCACGTGAAACAACATTTGTTGAGCAAGACCAGCTTGGATCTTCCCTACACCTCAAATGTTCATTCTGATGTTCCACAAAGACAGGATATCCTACAGCCCCCCATGCCATTAGTGCAAGGGCCCAAAGGAGGTAAAATCTGAACTAAAGCATATTTTAAAAGGGATGGATGGATGGATTTTCTACTTATTTTATCTGTGTTCCAGCCTCAGTAACTTTGACACAGTAACATCTGCTGAAATTTTTACACCTCCGATGAAATGTCACAAGCGTTAGCTTTATTTTGATACCAATATTGTTTGCACAGACTTTGTAATTGCAGAGAAATACCCCATTCATTTTTGACATGTCATTTTTGCCACTGTCAGCTATCGTTATCCTTTAAAAAGGGACTGTTCATGGCATTAGGGAAAATTTCTTTAAAGTGGATGCAACTTTGCATCCATCTAATGCTTAGTGAATCAAACTATTTATCAGCAGGAAAAAATAATTATGTTTTATGAAAGCCCAACATGAGCTGGTATAAATGTTTTCTGTTTAGTTAGCCAGCTCTCATCTCATCAGCTGTCATCTAAAGTAATTTATTTTTAATATGTAAATTAATTACAATTGTTGGAGGATGCAATTCGATGTTAAATGACCTCAAAAACAATTAAAGGGCATGACATTGGTAAGATTCAAAAACTAAATTTTCCAAATAAAACCACAAAGTAGATCAGTATTAACCGCAGCCTAAGAGCCTCCTTATGGACCAGAGTGCCTGGGTGAATCAGCGGCCCAGACAGAGTGCTCCTCTGAGAGAGAGAGAGAATTTGCTCATGGTGGCTAAATGAAACCAGATCCGAGCTCACGCAGCTCAATGTAGCCAGCCAACAGATTCCCAAAATAATATGCAAAAGCTGTCACCTGCTCACAGGGCTGTTTGCTTGGTCACGTTAGACAAAATTACATGATGTCTTTGCTATGATACTCAGTAAGATTACCAATACACTGCCTCTTTTGCTTTTTGGGTCCTTATAATAAATACAAGTAAATAAAATATTTATTTACTTTGTTTTTATTATTTATTTATTCATTCATTTTTTTAGGGCCTTGTAACTAAAGTAACTAAAGTAAATAGTTTCTTCAGTAAAGTAATGGTGCATTGGTACACATTTTTAAAGCAGTTTATATGTGACAGAAGTATTCATGTACTTTATATCTCACAAACTGACAAATGCCAATAATATATTAAAAGTTAAAACTCCCAGTACCATTAGAAATGAGTAGACCCACTCTGTAAACAGAACTGAAAGCAAACTAAATTTAGGACAAAAATGTGAAGCTAATGGAAAATGCTAGACTATTAAAACTCCTGTTGTTGGCTTGATGGTTGTTTGCTGTCTTGGTTTATTTATCAGACACAAAAAAAAAAAAAAAAAAAAAAAAACTACCAGGCTGAATTTCATCAGACCTAGTGGAGAGGACAAGCATGGGCAATAAAGGAAAGGAAAAAAAAAAAAAAAAAAAAAAAAAAAAAAAAAAAAAAATTGCAGGGCATGGTGCTCTCCATGGTGCTTCGGAACCCAAGCTGATCTAAACTTAATGTCAAAGGATTAGCCAGGGTTGGTATTCCCAAACATCCTAAGACCCCAAAAGTTCACTAAGGACTCATAGGACTTGCAGACTTATAGAAGCAGATTTGATTACAGTGTTCATAGGACATTCAGTGCAGAGGCTTTTCACCAGTATAAAATGACCACCATTTGTTGCTGTTGATCTTTTTGCATCTGTCCATCCCCGCCTCTGTCCTTCTCTCTTCTATATGCACTCTAGCTTTCTCTGAGATAAACGCAATGTTTCAGATTACATGTGGTAAGTCAGGCGTAGCAACAAATACCTTTGAAAATAATATTGAGAAGCTAAATTAGAATAGAGACTAGAATATAATAGAATAGCCCTTTATTGTCATTGTACACTTCAACAAAGTCCATTCTGAAAACCACTTGCCTTTTACGGATGCTGAATTTTGAAACATTGAAATATTACATTGATGTATAAGTGATAAGAACAGGAGCAGATGAGACAGTCAACAGAAAATATCTGAGTCCTTCTCACCCTCTCACTTCGTCTGAAACTTGAGAAGAGACCAGGTAAGTAAGGGGAAACCACACACATTGAAACATTTACCAGAAAGTAATATCACCATGGTAACAAATGTGAGACAAAGCAATAATCCAAAGGAACTACATCCGCAATACTCAAAAATACACATTTTGGTCCCTACATCAGGAAAATGGAGTGTAAATCACAGAAAATGTAATTTACTCCCTTCCCTGTCACTTCAGAGAAAATACATTTAGGGATACTTGGGTGGCAAGATGTTCTACTTATCATGTAATGCTGTCAAAGTGACTTCAAAATATAATTAGTAATGGCTGTGTGGTGAAGAGTTAGTGTGCAAAAATCAATACATCATAAGTAAAATTCCTTCCAATAAATCTGACACTTTTTAAATTAATAATTCGACAACCCAGACTGTCTTCAGCTTCTTTATCGATCAGTCTGCTAAAGTCTGACACCATTATGCTGTCGGTTTCAATCCTCCTGACTGCCCAAACTTTATTTTTGTTTGTTCTAAATGTAGAATGTTGCTCAAACGATGAGACGACGCTGGTGAAACGACTGTTCACTGGTTACAACAAAGTGGTTCGTCCTGTTAACCACTTCAGTGAAGCTGTAGTGGTTACTGTGGGATTACAGTTAATACAGCTTATAAGTGTGGTAAGTCTGTAACTCTTTGTCTGCATTTTACATGAAGAAAGATATGACCAGCTGTCACCACTGTGTTGTTTCTTGACTTTGACCTTTTGACTGTAATTGCAGTTTCTCTAAAAGGACAAACAATCAATCAATCAACAATTGTTGGCTTAAATTTCAAATACTAACCAATATAATGAAATTACAATAACCAAAGATTTTTGATTATGGAGGAGCTGGCCTTAAGGTGTTCAATGAAAAGGACTATGGTGACAGGGAATGATTTGTTCACAAAGGTAAATGCACCTTCATAGTCTTAGGCTGAAATTGGACAAACTGGAAAGTCTTACAGATGATGACTGTCTAAATCAGACAGGGAAAAATGCTGCAAGACACAGTAACTGAAATGAACCCAGAACTTACTTGTTGTTGATGTTAGGACTAAAAACTGGGCAAAGGCACTGAATCACAGACATTGTTGCACTTTTGATTCACTATGGTTAGACCACTTAGGGGAAAAAAAGAAAGAAAAAAAAAATCAAGCAGTGGTCTGTCTTTATTATTTATTTTCTCAAAGAGAAGAACTTTACGCATGGAAAAGGAAATATGCTTAGACAATATTGGTTCTCTTTGGATCTGCCTTCATATATGAACAAACATTCTCTGTGGTGAAGTTCAAGCTAATCCAGATCCTCTCGTGGTCATGATCACCTGCCTGCTGTCCTTCATATTACAACCTCAAACGTTGGACATGACTGCAGTGTACGTGTTCAAGCCCAAACAGACCAGATTTCTCGCAATGAACAGGGGAAAAAAAAAAGGAAAAAAAAAAAAAAAACAAAACCTTAAAACTGCAGATTAGATCATAAAACTGAAAGTAAAATAGCATTAGCACAGAGTTAGGTCTTTAAATTTGTTTTGGGTAATGTTGAATCAATAATGATAAACTAAGTGCCTTTATTATCCCTGTTTTACATTTTCATTGCCTTATTGTGGGATCTACACTTAACAGTAACATTTATAAAGAGATCAAAATAATATTGAGCAGAACTGAGTTGAGCTTATTGCTGCATTGCCCCACAACTTTCTCAGCTTCTCATGTGGCCCCAAAAAGTAATTAATGCAAACATATGTAACTCCTGCCAAATAAGTGCACAAAATTGACAGAGGTTAAAGGAACACTGTCTTTGACTGAAAAATAAAGTATTTAGAGAGGAGTCATGTGTCAATATGATCCCAAGCTTTTCTTTTTTGACTGTATTCAACAGCAAAGCAAAATAATAAAAAGGACCATACATAATTAAATCTCAGTCAGTGCCACAGAGATAATACCATTATTCTGGAAAGAAATTATTATACCAAATGTTATGAACTGGATAAGACAAACAAAAGAACATACGTAATGAAGTCTTTAAAAGATGAGGACTGCCATGTGCTGATTTGGAGGACCAGTTATGTTTTTGTAGTGCCCTGTATAAAACTGGAACTCCAAAGAGTGGACATTTTCCATTATATAAAATTAGAATAATTCATATCAAGTCATGCAGCAATATCACTTTGGTTGGTACTGAACACACCAAATCAGTTCTGAAAACCTAGATAACACATGAAGAAACCAAGAAACCAAGAGAGTCAAATAACACATATGATAAGAGATATCACGCCACAAGCAGTTACTTAATCTGCCACATACATACCCAAATCTCATTTATACCAGGAGATGACAAGCCAACCAAACAACCAAGGTGTTTTGGGGGTGTAGACACCCTGTTAAGACCAAGACTTGAACTCAGACATGTTCCACAGACATCCTGTTAATCTTGATTAACAACTGAATTTAAGACACAAGAACCAGGATAACAACAAACATATAGGATGGCACAGCAGCCTCAAAGAAGCGATACAGGTATAAATAAAACAAAATGAGCAACTGTCATTGTGTGTCCTTCTATGCTTATTAAGTCCATGAAGATGACTAGGTTTGACAGTCTCTGGGACAGTCCCTTCATCCATTTTATTCCTCTTAACTCATTCACTGCCAGCCATTGGCAGTGAATGAGTTAAACCCATTGACTCATTCACTGCAATTGACGGCTATAGACGTCAATGGCAGTGAATGAGTTAAGAGATGGAAAAAGTCTTCTCGTTTCTTCTTCTCACTTCAGTTTTACTCCAAGCAGTTTATAGTGGACAACAAATTAGTATTACCAGTGCTGACAAAAAAGATGAAAAGTTGATAACGTCAAGAGGGTACTGCTTTGTATGCCAAACCAAAATAAAATAATCATAAAAATGTTTGTATCTCGTGTTAACTAAAAAATGTAAAATACAAAAACATGAGAAAGTGTTTGTTAAAATTTTAGTTAATTTAAATCCATTTTAGCCTCAAACATGAATGCTAGTTCACAGTTGGCTAATTTTTTCAAGACATGAGCAATGCCACCTGTTAAACCCCAACGCCCCCAAAGCCGGGGGCAAGAGGGGGAACATCTGGTTTCATGGACCGTTTCTCAATATACATACTTGTGTGTACCTGCGTTCATGTGGACTTGTGATATGTCATCAGTCGCAGACCAAATATGCTTCCAAATCAAAGTACGCATCAAGTATGCTCAGAATTCCTGGATGTGTTCTCGCTCCTTCCATTTTATCAAGCATCGGTGGTGGCTTGGGTGAACTTGGTACAGCCAAATATCCCAGAATGCATTTTGTCCAAAACTCAAACGCGGCAATGGTGGAGGAGGGGAGCTAAACTTTTAAGATATTTCCAGGTGAGAATGTACCTGTGTAAACTTCAAATATCTGCTCGATTTATAAAGACATCGCATATTTGCAAAATTGCTCTGACGTTTTCGGAGACATCTGTTACCCCACCAGCTCAATAGCTCAGCGGTCCTCAAACCCAGGGCCACAGACCGGTACCGGTCCGTGAGTTGTTTGGTACCAGGCCACGAGAGTTGAGGCTCGGGTGTGAAATTTATGGTTTTCAGGGATTTTATTATTTTTCTATTGTTATTTTTCTATGGTTTTTATCTTTAACTCTGTTTCCCTGGGTCTTTTCCCATGTGTTATGACTAAATTTTCCTTTTTTTGGTACCGGTACTGGTTTTATTTTGTTGTATTTACAGCGACACCTTAGAGGACGGTCTGTGAAAATATTATTACTGGGCCGTGGCGCGAAAAAGGGTGGGGACCGCTGCAATAGTGACAGGGTGGTCAAGGCTCACTGGAACCGGCGAGAACAGCGGACTCCCGGTACATCGTTTTTAACCCCCCAGCGGTCTTTTGCACCACAGGTTAAACATGATATATAAGTCACTTAGCTTCTAAAAGTTAAGGTTTGGTTTATTTTGGTGTTTTATTTGTTCCTGAGTGAATCAGTTTGGCTGAGATTAAAGTTAAGCTTCATAACTGTACTGTTTTATTTAATACTTAAGTCTTACTTGGAGAGCTGTCAGTGTATTTTAAATTTCACCAGTCACACCACCTGAAGTAAAATGTTCTGTTCTTATTTAAAAAGCTGGGGGAATTAAATCTAACATTAAAAATATTTAAATTCAGGAGGAAACATTTTCACTGGGAGCAAAAACAGCATGTTAATACATGGAGATCCTGAAGCCTGCTCCAAACATGATCAGATTATATTTTAAATATTTGTTTAATTCTTTTCCAAACCTCAGCAGCTTGTAAGTTTTGAGTGTCTACTAAAATGAAAATAAAACCGTTCTACCATCTCACCTGTTTGTTATTATTCACACACACCTATCCTATTTTTATTAATAGAGAGAAAAGCTTGTGTTTCTGTCATGTAGTGATTGTGCTTAACTGTATGAAGCTTATTAGACATTATGAAACAGATGACACGTAAAAGCAAATTTTGCAAAATTGCTTAAGATTTTAAAAAAAATTCTTTAAAAGAAAAAAAAACTACTACATTATATGTAATTGCTTTCATGTCATGTGCAATTTCCATTGCAAATATGAATCACAGTTAAATTAAGAGGGAATGGCAGGAAAAACTCCTGAATGGCGATGTCATCAAGTACACTAGCGTTCCAATTGTAGAATGATCGCGCTGCGTTCTCGGACTCCTGTGTGAACTTACAAAGTCTACTAGAATAATTGAGAAACGCTCCTCCTGTGGTATTCACAGAAACGGCATACAAAACATTGCTACGACCACTAAGACGACAAACAATTAAAAGCGCATTACAGCACATTCTGCAAAATGTTGTAAACACAAAGCACGAATGTTCGATTCACCTGATAGCAGGTACACGGACAATTAACACCTGGACTCAAAGCCGACATCTCGCAGATTCCAAAACAGCAAGTTTCGTCACACTGCGACCGAAATTCACTGGACCAGCAGCAAAAGAAGACCAAAACTATGATTCATTTTTAGAAAACAGTGAATTATGTCTTACCTGTGCTGTCTTTCTTGCATCGAAAACAAGTTTCCACAGCTGCCAGCTACATTAACTGAATAACTGCATCTCCCATAATGCCTCAGAGCCATTTTCTGTCAAAAAAAAAATCGCCAAAGTCAGCCCAATGACAGAGATTGGACAATGGCAAGTGTCATGCGTTTGCTGCGCGTAAGTTTTTGGCTTTGCAATTTGCGTTTTGTTGGGAGTGACGTAAACGTGGTGACGCTATCCGTGATCCTATTGGCTTAAATGGCGGGGTCAATCATGCAAATTGGCCAATAGAAACCGAAGTGCCTGCTCCACAGAATTTAAAGTCTCAAAGACGCAGTGCAAAAACAAGGCCCATTATACCTGTGCGTGGGTAATCCTTCAATATATATATAGAAAAAACCACTAAGCATTTTTAGGCATGCAATAAACTTAGATCATTTTTGCAGTTTAATTCCTAAGAAATTTCAGCTGTCACAGATTCTGCCAAGATGAGCCAAAATGTGCCAAATTGCAGAACCATCTGTAACTTTGGTCAGCAGCATCAGCCTTTGCACAAATAATGTCTATATGTTGATTCCTGGATTTCTGGAATTTATTGTCTACCACAGGATAATATCAAAGAGGTTATATGCTGTAACATTCACAAAAAAAATAAGCAGGAAAACAATCTTCTTACCTGTGTTCCATCCTCAGTTACTATGACGCAGTAGCATCTGCTGTAATATTTACACCTATGATGAAGTCTCATTAGTATTAGGTTTATTTTGATTGTTTACACAGAGTTTGTAATTGCAGAGAAATACTCTATTCATTTTGGGCATGTCATCAAGCTGGCACCTTTGGGGTTCAAGATGTTAAATTTGGATTATTTTTATTGTGATAGATAACTAAAATATGGGGTGATGCCAGCAAGAAATTAAACAAGAAAAAAGATGTTACCATCATTTTGTTTTGTTTTTACTTTTTACTTTTTAATACAGGTCATGTAAACATGTATGTGGGGTAGACATCACAAAATAAATTGTCATAAAAATGTTTTCACCTGTTCTTGACCTTTTTGTCTGTTCCCAGGATGAAGTTAACCAAATTGTGACCAGTAATGTCCGTCTCCGACAGGTAAGTCTGTGTGACTACAGCTGGCCATGCATTATAACTTTAAGTGGGACTACACACCATTTGAAGGTTGGCCTAATGCTATGGACATCAGTGAAAGTTACAAGTTACCAGAAAATCACAAGCTTCGCAGCTTTTGATGAATATGATGCAAAGCAATGAAGAAAATAAGTCATAAAAAATAAATTAAAATATAATGTAATTGATTTCCTCCCAGCATTCCACTATGTCCCACACAAGCACTGTGTTTGTCCCACAGTTACTTTACTGGGATCTGGTCATCCCATTTAATCCTCTAATCGGCATCACATAGCTAAATACAACCTTAGAAGTGAAATAATGATCTAAAATTTTTACTCACTTTACAGCAATGGGTAGACGTTAACTTACGGTGGAATCCTGAAGACTATGGAGGAATCAGAAAGATCAGAGTTCCTTCATCTGACATATGGAAACCTGACCTTGTGTTATACAACAAGTAATTTTCATTTCTCTTTGTGTTAAAAAAAAGCAAACAAACCTATATTTGGTGGTGGTGGTGGGGGGGATTAATGACTTGCTGCTCCACTTACATGCTTGGTTTTCCTTTGCCTCTGTCCTCTACCCTCCTTTTTATCTGCAGTGCTGATGGTGATTTTGCCATCATCCATGAAACTAAAGTCCTGCTAGAGCACACTGGCAAGATCATATGGAACCCTCCAGCCATCTTTAAGAGTTACTGCGAGATTGTTGTCCTTCACTTCCCATTTGACCTACAGAACTGTACTATGAAATTGGGAACCTGGACATACGATGGCCTGCTGGTCGTAATCAACCCGGTGAGCGTAAATGCTTTTTTTAAATCTGTGAATTTAGACTGTGTGCAAAACAGCTGAACGTGGGGACGCTAAAATGTTTGTGAACCACTGTCTTTTAGGAGAGTGATCGACCTGACCTCAGTAACTTCATGGAGTCAGGTGAATGGGTGCTAAAGGACTACAGAGGGTGGAAGCACTGGGTGTACTACACTTGCTGTCCTGACACACCATACCTGGACATTACCTACCATTTCCTGATGCTGCGACTGCCTCTCTATTTTATCGTTAACGTCATAATTCCCTGCATGCTGTTCTCTTTTCTCACGGGATTGGTCTTCTACTTGCCTACTGACTCTGGTATGTTCATTCTGCAAGCTTGATAGGTAACAGAAAACAATTGTCAGTGATTTTTTTTTTTCAGATTATTTTGAACTTAGAGGTGATTCACTTTCTCTGCAGGTGAAAAGATGACTCTCTCCATCTCTGTCCTGCTGTCTCTGACTGTCTTCTTGCTGGTTATTGTGGAGCTGATCCCCTCCACTTCGAGTGCTGTTCCCCTCATAGGGAAATACATGCTCTTCACAATGGTAATGGTCATTGCCTCCATCATCATCACTGTTATCGTCATCAACACACATCATCGCTCACCAAGTACGCACACCATGCCGGGGTGGATCCGTAAGGTTTGTATGGGGGTATTTTTTCTCTCTCCACTTGTAATAAATGGGAAATATTGTTGCTGTTTTATAAGACTAGTAATATCATAATTTTATCTCCCTGCATCTCAGGTCTTCATTGAAACCATTCCCAACATGATGTTCTTCTCAACAATGAAGCGTCCCAGTCAGGAGATCCGGCAGAAGAGGCTGTTCCCTACTGACATGGACATTTCCGACATCTCAGGTGAGGCTAAACTGCAACTCCCATTACCATTATTGCATGCTAGTGAACAGTTTTAGTTTAAGTCTGTCCTAAAATTGTTGACCTTCCTCTCTCCTCTGTAGGTAATCCTACCCCGACGGCTGTCACCTATCAGTCCCCCATTGTTAAAAACCCTGATGTTCGTAGCGCAATCGAGGGGGTGAAGTACATCGCAGAGACTATGAAGTCAGATGAAGAATTTAACAATGTAAGAGAAAATCTGCATGAATTATTGATAGTGTATCAATCCATAAAATTTCTTAGAAGTTCAGAGCCTTGCATTCAACTCCCCAGCCATTCTTGTGCTTCTCTAAAACTTAAACGAATCTACAAGTGTAGGCACAGTAATCAAAACTTTTTACATTTCTGCTCTGAATCTGGATCTAAATGAAATGGCCAAAAAGACAATGATTTAATGGTTTAATTAATTAAATGGAAGGTTAGAATGACAGTAAGTGTGCCAAACAGTGTGGCCCCAGGAAGTCACCCCATCTGGGGAAACTCCGTCTAATCCACAGTTCTCCAAAAAACAACTACTTGTTATTTCATATTAATAAAACTAATATAATGTTTTGAATGTATAAGCTTACTGGCTTCTACATTCTCGATTAATCATTTCTACACCGAAGAGAATAACAGAAGTCTTTCTTATCTTCTGCCAATAAATGTAGTCCACAAAATCATATCTGACAGATAACTGGGCAACATTAGGTAATCTGATTTTCCACATCTTTTAGTAATGTTATTGATTCAATTGAAAAGCTTATCTCTTTTTGTGTCCTAGCAACTGATCAGTAAATTCCAAATATGTGAATGCTCAAAGTTAAAGTTTCTTCCATACCGTCTTATTGCAGGCAGCAGAGGAGTGGAAGTTCGTTGCCATGGTTTTGGATCACATCCTGCTCTGTGTGTTCATGGCTGTGTGCATCATCGGGACTCTTGCTGTCTTTGCTGGGAGACTCATTGAGCTCAACACACTGTAGAGGCCTTCATGATGGAGGAGAATGCATTTATCCCACTGTCCCTCACGCACAGATAGGCAGTCAAAGGTCGAGCTAATTTCAAAATTCTGTTCAGGGCCTTTAATTGTGTTGACTTTGAATGTGCAGATATTTTTTACTTTTATTGAGGAGTCTGCAGTAAAAACTCCAGGCATCTCACAGGTATGATGATACACAAATATCTTGATGGGTTATACTGGGTCACACAAAGCTGTTCTTGTTATTAACAATCCAGCATTTTTCTATTGTTTCTCTTGTATTTCTACAGTTGGTGATTGCTGCCCTCACAATTGCGCAGACTGTTATTTTACATGTAAAATCACGAACAGTAGTTGTTACGTTGTCATATTTGGCAGCTTGATTTAAGGTTTGTGTGATTGGTTCTCTTAAATGTTATTGTCAGATGTTGTCTTGGATTATTTTCCCCTTAGAACTTTTATTGATTGGTTTTGCCAGACATTCAGTTTGACAATATCTTAAGGGTTTTTTTCTACTATACTCACAAGATAATAGCAAGGTTTTATCAAGCAAATTTTTCCAAAATATGTTAAAGTCAAGCGGATCTTTAGTTACCCTATAGCAAGTAAAAGTGGTTCAAATAATTAAGATTGGTTAGTCAGCTTTGATTCCATTAAGTGAAAAACAATGGAAATACCACAGCTGCAGTATTGGCCAATGTGCTAAAGACAGCTTGATGTATGTATGCAGCTGCGACAGACCATTTATTTTAGTATAATGATATGGTTCAGTCCTGCTGTCTGTGTTAATCATTTGTTTGTTTTTTTGTTTTAATTTGTAGTTTTCTAGATGTGGAATAAAGTGAAAAATAACATTTTGTTTTAGTGTTATGAAGTTCAGACTACACTGACAAATCACTGGATGTTTTCATTTCTTGTCATGTTCAAGAATCCAGTTTAATTTGTTTTTGTGTTGTTTTCTTACTTGGAAGAAAGGTATATGGTGGTCACAAAAGGACAGCCAGGGTCAACAATAGTCAGTGTGTCATTACACCACCACCAGATATTACCTGAACTGCTGATTTAAGGCAGGATGTTATTTTTGTCAAATTCTGACCATACTGTCTTAATTTGCAGGAGAAAGCGAGACTTATTTGACCACCCAATATTTTTCCAGTCATCCATTGTCTGATTTTGATGAGCATGTGTGAACTGTAGCCCCAGTTTCCTGTTCTGAGCTGGCAGGAGTGGCACCTGGTGGGTTTGCTGCTGTAGCCCATCTGGTTCAAGGTTCCATGTGTTTTGCATTCAAAGATGCTCTTCTACATTCGTTAGTTGTAACGACTCATTATTTGACTAGATATTTTCTCATTTTCTGACTATTCTCTGTAATCCCCAAAAATGATTATGGAGGATAATCCCAATAGATCAGCATTTACAACAGCACCAACAATTACACCACCTTCAAAGTCACTTAAATCACCTGCCTTCCCCAGTTTGGTGGCTGGTTTGAACTTCTGCAGGTCATCATTGCCGTGTGCACCTGATTAAATGGAAAAATAATGTGACTGGCTGATTACACGTGTTAATTACACGCATTAACATGCACTTGAACAGGTGTGCCTGGCAGTGAGTGAAAGATGGTCAAAGTAAATTTGGTTGTTCACAAAACCCATTTAGAGTACACAACCTGTGACTGAATAATTAATAAGTCCACTAAAAATCACAAGTGGTGTCTGACAGTGAACTGAAAAGTGATTTACGGTAATCTAAGAGAAGGATCATAATATTTAGGATCAAAACAATTAACAAAACACAACCACGGCAGTCCTTTGTTGTTGAAAAACTCTTTATTGGGCGTTCCAAGTGCAAATTTAATGACAAAAAGCATGGGTAGAAATCCATTTGATAAATTTAGGAAGGCAAAAACAAAACTACAAACGGAAAAGAAACAAGTATTACACATCAGGATGCGAGACACCATGTTGAGGATCTGGGACATTCTTTAAATATTTAACAGGCAGCCTCATATTTTGAAGTTATACACATATTTCACCAGCATGTAAAAATACCAAAAACGGTTTGTTGATATTGGAAGCATTAAGCTAACCACAAGTCAGTAAGATGCTACAGCTACCAGTTTTTCCCCCAACTTTGTAAAACAATCAGATGAAGGGAAATAACGGGATTAAAAATTTTTTTTAAATTCAAGTGATACTCTACGTGTCATGACAGGAGACTTGAAATTCACAAAGTGTTCTCTCCTTAACATTTGACCAAGGTTTAGCCAAAAATATTCTTGCCTCTGGATTCTTTGGGCTGTCCCAATCCTACCAGCCAACTTTTGGCAAAACTATTTTCCCCACGTCATCAGGGTGTGTCTCTGGGACCCAACCTGTGCAACACAGGTGATGCAGGACATTTACATTTGCATAGACACTCACCATTTCTCCTGGTTCCACCTAATAACACAACAAGCCAAAAGAAGAATTAATTCCCATCCCTTAAGCTATACAGCTAGGACTTAGAATAATGGCACCAGGTACCTACTGTGAACATTTAGAATGAACGTAAACACCGAGACATAAACTCTTTCAATATTTTATGATCTAATGTTTACCGAAACAGAATCAAGGAATACACTTAAATAGCTGTGAACACAATGGCAATAAAAGGTTAAGTGAGTACATTTAAAAAAAAAAAATGTCTGATTTACTAATAAAAACACTGTATAGCCAAATAAATAAAATAAAAATATAACTCAGTGCAAATGACGACGTGAAGTAGAGACGAAGCAAAGCAATGGATTTGGCAAATTATAATCCTAACTGAGTAAAACCATTGGCAATGAAAACATACAGATAAACTGGCAGCTTAAGCTCAAAGTCGTTTGTTTCTTCTGCTTGCTATACAGAAGTTTATTCAGCAATTTTTTCATTGTTATCAGCTAATAAATATTAATGTTATAACTAAGCTAATAACAGTTTTTGACAGGCAATATCTTGCAGACATTGATTAAAAGTAAGAGCTTAGTTTAAATGTATTCTGCACAAAGATGGCAAGGAAAAATAGAGTCAACATGTTTCCTCTGGTTAATCTAATTTTCCAGATTTGATGGCCAGTTTGTTTCAATCCAGCCACAAAATAAGAGAACACACACACACACACACACACACACACACACACGCAGATTATAAAGGAAATAAGAGTAATGAGAGTCATGTTACCCGTTTCCATCAGCATCAGAAAAGTGGTGAATACCATACCAATTGGTAGAGCACAGATTCTTTAGCGTAACAGTTGAAGTTAAACATTATTTAAATTCATTCTCTCAGCCTCTTTAAAAAAAAAAAAAAAAAAAAAAAAAGTGAGAATGAGTCTTTTTCCCCCCACTTTCAGTGAACATACTACAGCTAATTGTTTCTGTAATAAGCATCCTTCCTTTCCTTGATGCAATATTAGCCACACTCTGGTTTACTCCCCTCATTCAGCATTCAGTTTCAGTACTTTTGCTTCCAATAGATTTAAATGCAACTAACTGCTCATATCTCATTATTGGCAGTCTGGGACAAAGATCCAGTAATATAATGAAAACAAAAGAGAAACAAAAAGCATTACAATGTATGGGAATAAAAGCATACATGCATCAGCATTGGCTAAACATCACTATAACAGACGGTATCCAAAGAGATAAATGTTTTTTTATTGTCAGCCTGAAATATAGGATCAGGGACTTAAAATGGAAGATGAAAAAGCCACAGCAGCAGCAGCCTGAAACCTAACAGCATACTTGTATGCACATACTGTAAACACAACAGAAGCTGTTCTGATTCACAACAGGTTTATCCTGAGATGGACTTCATGTGTTATGCATGTCAGTGTTTGGATAGTGTAGGAAAATCCAGTGTTTCCCACACTGGATAAGGAGTGTTTGTGTTGACCTTTCGCTACAACTATCTGACATTCTCACCCACTTCAGGAAGTCATTTTAATCAGCAGTAATCCTCTTTTTAACGTCATTTCATCTGAGGAAAAACAATGTGTGAACCAGCAGTTCTATCTAAAACACTTTTTCTTATCAAAACCATACAGCATCCAACTACATTAACCCTAAAAGGACCTTAGAGTGTAAATCGTTACTTTAAGTTAGTCAGTGCACCTACAGAGCAATATCACCAATCAACCAACTACACAACAGAGAAATAGCCTTAAAATTCAAACTACAACCCTCAATCTGACTCCTTCCCAGTCATCGGATCAAACTCATGACCAAGATATGTTGGCATCATTTTTGGCAATACTGTTGGACAATTTCACTAATAAATATAAATAATGATGATGGTAATCCTTGTCCATCAATGCTGCTTTTAAATATCAATAACTATCCTGGCTATTACCATCACCTTCTGCCTGGACAGAACAATCACATCCTTGTGGACCTTTTCTGGCCTCTTAGAAACTACAATGGCTGAGCTCCTGTCTCACAGGGGCTGCTGCGACTCTGCTCTGGTTTATCCTCGGCCACCTCTTCCTGAACAATTTCTTCTTCTTCTTTCTCTTCCTCCTTCTGCTGCAGCTGATCCTGCTCCTCTAATGGGCACTCGCTGTCTACTTCTTTAGTGATTCCTTCACAATCTCCCATCTCCTTCTCATCTGAGGAGAAAACATGCAAGGAAGAAAGGTATATAACCACGAAGCAAAAAGATAACAGAAGGGAGGCGTGAGAAAGAGCAAGCTTTGGGGTAACGTGAAGAGTTTGCAGTACAACGAATGATTGGTTTCTTGGATCAAGTGGTAAAGGAAATTAGCAGCATTCCTGTTGTTAAGGTTAACATTCTGTAAGCTTACAAGAGTTTACAAGAGTTCTACAAACAGATTTTGGAAGTAGCAAGCAATGTAAGGAGCTTTACTAACACACCCAGAAACCTCTCCTCTTCCATAAATTAAAGGGCCAGGAAGATCAACATCAGAGGCTATGGTATACGAATCTACATCTCAAGTACATGTTATTACATTTTAGGGATGAAAATGAAAAACGCTGTGATGTATAATGATTCATTTAGTGATGGGCAAATCCACTTGAGTTCTAGAAAAAAAGAAGAAGAAAGAAATCTGATGGTGTAAATTCTGTCAATTACACAGAAATGTATTGTAGAACTAGACTGTGGCAAAAGGAAGATTTGATTCCTGTTTGTGGAGGATTTATAGTTCATGTGGAGATTGGCAATGATTACATGATACAACACATCTCCTGACATAAGTGCAGAGTAAATAAATTTAGGTCACATTTTCCAATGGGGTGACTGAAAGCACCTACCAGTCCTTGGATATTTGAGCAATTTAAAATTGCCCCAAAAATGTATATTAATGTTATTCGAGCTGAATGGGAATTAAATCAGGAACAATGGCATGGGTTTTTTTTTTTCGATCATTTTCACGTTTCTACATGGACTCCAAAGCAAAAATTACTTAGTTAAGAAGAAGGTCTAAATATTTTACACACTCAATGAATACCAAACCTGGGTCAAATAAGTCAGATCAAAGTCATGTTGTTTAAATGTATAATCTATAAGGATAATTTCAACTCAAGAAGGATAATTTCAGCTCAAGAAATACAGGATCAGTGGATCAGCAGAAGCATAAAAATGTCACATTATATTTTTTATTTATCTATTTATTTTGTTTTGCAGTCTGGCTTTAAAATTTCTTTAAGGCAGGATAAAATCCATTTATGACTCTTATCGGGCCCAGGTCTGGTGACATCCATCACCAGCTAACACCCATCATTGCTTTAGTCTGATTACTGGTAGCAGTTTGGGATTGGCTGCATTCTACAGTGTTATGAATTCTACAGCAAAGAAAGATGGACCCATCTGGCGATAATCAAATCAGTTCAAATTATGCCAGTTCGCACAGCGCAGGGAGAGAAGGGGCAGGGAAACCTGGACTCCGCAGAGGTCGAGTCTCTGGTCTCTGTTGGATCTTGAAACTGTGGACCAAATTCCACGGAGCTGGAGCTTTTGCTAGAAGCAAAATCATACCATTAAACCCACCGATCACAGGAAATGTACTGTGAAACTTGCACAAATGCAGCTTTTGATCAACTGTTGACTGAAATACATGCTGAACTGCTTCTGCTTCTACTTGGTGCAGAGAAGTTTCTTGCCCAACTACCTCATGAACAGAAACTGCAAAACATGTAGCCTAGAAATTCTGTTCAATTAGTTCGACTGTGCAGTTTCATGAGCACTGAGCAAGAAAGCGGTTACAGGAAACTCATTCCATCTTGCTCATTGGAATTATATTTCTTGATTTTACAATCACGGTGTATTCCCCTTAAATAAAAAGTGGTGACAATCGAAGTGTGCCCGTGTGCTGCCTCATCTGACTTGTTGCTCACTAAAAAGCTTTAAAAAGGATTAAGGTTGAAAAAAATCAAAGATAAAAAAAATGAAGAAGGTCAACCGGCACATTGCAGCGAAGCATTTAAAACAGGTGTTAGGACATGGAAGAAATAGCCAAGATGTACAGGAGAGTCTAAGTGTAAGACTGCATACGGGGTGCCATTTGTACCAAAATTATTGACACTGTGTAGTTAGGAGTGTGTGTTCTCTCTGTCATGTCATTCATTGCCCCACCAGAAAAGGTGGAACATCTCCTATCTATACTTTTGTTAAAAAAAAGTTCGATTAAGTCTTGTTCAGTTGGACTGTGGCCTTGTATTAAAACTTTAAATGGTTAAAAATCTGACACTGACTTTGCTCAATGCTCTAGAAAAAAAAACTCATTGAAATTTGAGATCAGGATCACAAATTACAATTCAGTGTCAATTTTCAAAGAAAATGCAACAAATCCAAACTATAACACAAATGTGTGGTTGTCAAAATCATGTTGTCACCAACTACAGTTCAACAACATTCACAGCTAAACACACTTTTGGCATAAATGGAACCTCATAACTGTGTGCCCATTCTCTTAGATTTAAATACAAACCAACCTATGGTTACATTCAGACTAAATTTTCTTTTTTTTTTTTAAACTTAGGTATTCATTAAAAACAAACAAACAATGATTTCTGTTCTGATAAGTGAACTAGAACAGTCTTGGCACTGGTCATAACATTTAGTTTTTGCTTGGTTAGAGTTTAGCATGTTAGGTGAGAGCGACACAACTGTGTCATTTGTGTGATGAGTGTTCCGGTACCTCCAGAAGGTGGCGCGCTCTCCTCTGTATCTGTCCCAGAACGTGGTGATGGCCCAGGTGAACGTGACTCAGCCCGCAGCCTCTTTTCAAAGTTGAACTCTGGAAGTCGGGGGGCCTGAGGACGAGTCTTCCTGGCTGGATTCATAAAGTAGCAATACGCGCAACGAAATGCTGCAGGGAGGAGGAGAGAGAAAGGAAAACACACACAAAAAAGAATTGGCGATTAGATTGCTTAAATTCTGTACACATATCCGTGAATGTCCAGATTTTCATCAATTTGTGGACTGTACCATTTACGTGTTGTACATATAAAGATGGTTTCAGAACCATGAAAACCTATTTATCATGGAAACACTTTATCCAGGAATCTGAGCTTTCAGTGAGCTGTTGAGAAGTCAAGACAGTTTTATTGTTTACGTTGCTAATCTTCCAATCACTTCTGTCTTACCTAAAAAACATCTTCAAAAATGCAGTAGTGCATTTCTGAGCTTACCTAGATATTCAAACTCTTCTTTCAGAGCCATGCCATTATGAGAAAAACACTGCTGGCAGATCAGCGCGTATCTATAAGAAACAAGACAGGACAGAGAAAAATATAGAGGCAAAGAGAATAATGATCGCTGCATTCCAGGAGCTATTCAATGAAAAAAAATACACCTCAAAAACCTGCCTCATCTTTTTCAGTTCATGATTTCCCATGATGTTTTTTCTCCAAATGGTATAACTCCAACAGACAAACATAGTGAATACTATAAGTGCAGCTGAAGAGCAAACAGGTGTGAGTTCATTATAAACTATTTCAGGCGGGATAACTTCCCACAGCACTCTATCTGGAGAAGCAGCTAACCTGGCATGCACCACCTGGTTTTATTTATGTTTTATAGTTTCTGTTGTAACTACATTTTTTAAAAACACATTTACCATACAAATAATAGATAAAATGAGCAGCCTAGCTTTTCACCCTTGTGTAATTTTTTGCTATGGTGTTCATTTCCATGCAGATCATTCAGGTACAAGCTGCAGAGCTCAAAGAATAATGTAATGTTGCCTTTACCATGAGTGAATGCATTTATTTTGATTCTATATTATAGTACAGTTCAATACATGGCAGTGTTGGGCTGACATTGACTGCCCAACACTTCCTGTAGAGCCTAATCCATCAGTTTGAAATAAGACAATTCTACAAAGGGCTGTAAATTCAAAAAAGGATCGTCACCTGTTCTGTGGTCCATCCCCTACCAGATACTCAATGACTCTGTCCAGAGCTCCCCTGTCTTTGGGCAAGATGGGTCTAGCTAACGGAGGACCTGGAGGGTGCATACCTGTAAATAAGTCCACACATGGAAATTAATACAGACTCACATTACAAATACACTGTTTTGTAAGTTTAAAAAAACAGATTGGGTTAAAAACAAAAAAAAAACAGATTGTGGGCTTTTTGCCAGCCTCAAAACAATATAAACGGTATAAACACTAAGAGTGGTGATGTCCAAATTACTACCTTGAAAAGTTAGGAGAAATCAGGCACTGCAGAAGTTCTTGTTTGCCATGCATAGATGCCTGATTTCAAGCTAAGATGCTCTTAAAGACATTACCTAGCATTGGGGAGGAGGGAGTCCTCGGTACTGCGCCCTGTAGGACCGAAGCAGACAGAGCAGATCTGTCTGGTGGACCTCCTGGAGCTGAGAGAGGAACACGTTCTGTTGGAAGAGCGACACAAGAGATGGACACAAACTGGCATCTAAGAGAACTAAGTCAAAGGCAGCTGGTATTGCTGTTTACTACAGCTGCCTTTGACTTAGTTCTGTGCCTTTGACCTAAACCTTCATATAGATTTTGATGCTGAATATTCTTTTTACATGCATCACAAATGGGCACGGCATGAGATTTAAGAAATATTAGGATCGTTTATTATACTTAAAGTGTCTCATTTTGTCTGCTTACCCACAGGTGTGCCTGCTGGTCCCAGCAAGGGACGTGCTCCCGGTGGAGGAGTCATGACCATTGCATGCGGGGTGCCCATTGGCATCGGTCTCATTACCACCCCTCTCTGCCGAATCTCTGCCCAGGGGGAAGAAATTAATTGAAGCATTTGGTCCTTTCCAAACATAGGATTTGTTTATGCCATCACAGAAATCTCTCTCTCTCTTTTGAAGAGCGCCACTCTTCTGATCAGAAACTTTCCAAGTAAATCTAAGTAACACTGTACAGAATTATGGGGTACCTTGTCCTGGCCTGGGAGTCATCGGAGAACGCACTGGAGTTGACTCAAGTTCCTGCAGCAAAACAAAGCGGAGCAATGTGAAACAAAATAAAAATACAATACAAAAATAAACAGATAAAATAAACATCAAGTGAAAAGCTCTCACAGCTTTCTTCTTAGCCTCAGGATCAAAACGTTCCAGGATGAGCTTGGCATTTTTGTACGTTTCTGTCTCCATCACCTCCTCAAGCTGGAAAGACAAAAAAAAGGGAAATCTAAGCTATAACATCCAGGCTCAACAGGATAAGAAATGTTGAAGTAACTCGAGGAATAAAAAAAATACTGATGGGGCCAGTGATACCCCTCACCCTCCTAGTAAATACACTTATGGTATCAATTTCAAAACACTATGTTGCTTTGTTCTCGAGTTATTGCATTCACAAGATTTTCAGAAAACTTGAGCTTGAGGCTGAAGTCACTGAGATTCAAATTCATCTGAGATTTTAGCAGATACACATATTAAGCCTTAGGGGTAAAAAAAAAAAAAAAAAAAAAAGGCCAGAATGATTTTCTTCTTGAAGATGCTTTCTGCTTCTCAAGGCGTGAAACTAAATAACATACAAAATAAAAGAACAGACCCAGCTCTGATACCACAGAGGGTTCGGAGATTGAGTGGAAATTTTAATCTGACATACCACTGCAATCCTGAAGAGAAATAAAAAATAACTAAAAAAAAAACAAACAGACAAAACTGGGGGAAAACTTACAATTTTTCAATCACAGTTAAATAAAATAATAAAACTGGACGTGTAACACACAATTTTTCAGATCCAAATAACGAGATCTGACCAATCAGACCACTGTATTTGGCAATAAGCAGACTGTAGCTCAAAATACAAACCTGTAATGAATATACAAATTATAAAATAACTAATTTATCTAAGACACGCGGCTAAAAGCTGCTTCAGGTCCATCGGCTCTCTCAAATTATCTCTCTGCCTCTTCAGTCCTAACTCTGCCATCAACAAAAACAGGCCGCGAAAGCGACTGTGATACAGCTTCAACTCCTGGATTAAAAAATGAAATTCCCTCTGCTGCTGCCTTCTTATGAGAATTGAGAGTTGAACCCAAAATCTGTTTATTCCTTTTCTTCTTTAGAAGCATCAGGACCAGCTCATCGTCACTTAATACTAACTGTATTTTTTTCACAGTGCATATTTTGAGGACGAATTTCCAGCAAAAGCGCAATGCATTCATATGTGTTACACTACAAGTTCAAATGTGAAAAGTTTGTAATTTCAAACTGTTATTTTGCAGTGCATTCAGTGTGTAATGGCCTTTACAGTGAAAGACTGAATACTTACAATCTTTTTTTTGGCAGCCTTTAAATCTTCGAGTTTTTCACCTAAAAAGAAGAATGAATAACTTTAGTCAACTGGCATCATTTCCAATAAGCTCCTTTTTCCATCGACCCATGCTGTGGAAATAAAACACAGTTTAAATTATTATATGCTCAATTTGTGATTCTGCTAGTATCTTAACATATCTCAGGAACAAATTATGCTACTTTGTCTTTGTAGCATAAGCAGTATGTACTGTCAACAATAAGAGTGTGACTCGAGTCGCAAAGTTAGGTTGTAAGAAAACACATTTGTAAGCAAGGACAATCAAAATGAAATGCTTCAAATCATATAGTCAACAACCATTACTCCTCAAGCCATTTTTCAATAGGCCACTGCTCAGCAGGCCACTTTGCCTGAGCCTCCTTGTGCTCAACTATGAGTATGACCTAATTAATTATAGAAGGAGGCACAGCGCGAGCAGTAGGTAGACAGATTTGATCCAACCGAATTGTATCTTATGCGAGACAACTTCTAGCTTAATAGAAGCCTGAAAATAATATATGTGCTTTTGAGTTTAATGGACAGACAAGCAAAGGAAGACTGATAGATCACTTACTGTTTCTCTCAGTGCGTTTGGAGAAGAGAAAAATCAATAACTTTCTGATGAACCACACCCTGTTGAAGAGCCAGAAAGAAATGCAGAGAGAAGAATATTGTCTTCATCATCTTCGTCACATTCAGAAACCCTTTTCTCTCCTCACAACTTATGGAAAATAATAAGACCTAATATGAAGTGTATTTTTTACTTTGACACATTGAAAGTTATCTGTACCAGATAAAAACAAAGACAACGCTGTGAATTATTGTGAAAAGCAACAATGGCACTCACAGCACAGGGTATATGAAGAAAGGCAGGGCCATGGCTATTCTCTGCAACCAATGCTCGGGGAGGTAAAGACAGTAGACGATCAGGGAGATCAACAGGTAAAGGGCAGATGAGTAAAGTAGTAAACGGCCAACCCATAGCTGCAGACAGATACATACAAATATATCAACGAGAAAAAGAAAGGACAGCTCAAGAATACAACTATAGATCTTTAATGTTTTGCTGACATTACCTTTTGCAGACGCTGGTTTTTAGTTTTAAACTCTTCCAGCTCTTTAATCTCCTACAAGAGAAACATGGTAAAGGTTATGTATACACTAAAAGAACTACTATGGAATGTACTCAGGTTTGTAGTTGTATTTGTTGTATGTTGGTGTTTCCAGGTGGCATACTACATCCTATTTTTAGTAAACCTAAAATGGAATTGAAACATTGTGCAAATCCATAAAATCAGGTAAAAAATATACACAGTCAGTACCTTGTCCAGGTTCTCCAGCTGTTCAACTGTTGTTAGCTTTGCCTGGATTGCAGATAAAAGTCAGAAAATCACCATTAGCGTAATCAACTGATTTGCCAATAAAGACTCAATTTTGATTTATCAAGAGTTCATCTACAGAGGGGTCTGCAAAAAAAGCGAGATTAATGGTTTTATCATGCTATTTTGAGCTTTGAGTTTTCTGTCTCACAATAGTGTCTCTTGTTTTGCTAAATCACTGTAGCAACTTATGCTTAACACATAACCTGACTGGAGCCAGGTTATGACTAGAACAACATGTTTTAAGAGCAATGTAGATTTTCTGCTTGGGTAATATGGTTTATATGTAAAGCAGAACCCAGAAAGCCCACTTAAAAAAGTTGATAAGTCCCATTGTGATATCCCTTACCTTTGACTGTGGTTTTAGGTTTTGAGAAGCCAGCAAAAAAATCCCGGCTTTGCTAAACTTCCTTCATAGTATACCCTTCTGATTAACTAAATATTTTAGTCAAAGGAAACTTAAAGCAAATGGGATTTTGATTTTCTGAGTGAGAAAAACAATCAATACCTTCATTGTTGCCAAGTCTCTCATGCTGCCTGTCTGCTCCTCTTTCTTTCCCTTTGACTTGGTTAGTATGTCTAAATATAGTGTATGAATTCACCTAGCTTGGGTGCTAAGCTCAATCTGTTCATAGTTATCAAACTGTCTCACAGTAGAGTCACACAAGGCAAAACTTTACTGAGAATCAGCATCCAGAGTTAGCATTTTATTTAATTATTCAAGGCTTGTGAAGTAAAAATAACGAGTTTGGCAAATATTAAAATAAATAAATAAATTAAAAAAAAAAAAAAAAAAAAAATATATATATATATATATATATATATATATATATATATATATATGTGTGTGTGTGTGTGTGTGTGTGTGTGTGTTAAGTAATGAGTCAGTTAAGTTATTTTGAATGTAAGGAGTATGACTAGTGAGCTAAAAAAAATCTTTTAAACCATATTTTGGACAAAGTTGACAAGCTTTTTAAGTGTTTTTTGGGGTTTTTTGTGGATTGGGGTTAGACATTTGACTGGAAATTCAGTGCATGTGGTTCATTTCAAAATAATCACTTGGATTCAATCCAATACAATCAACTTTTTAAATGCCAGTCACTCTGTGATTTATCATAACCAAGAAAATTTCTCATCATGTTTTTATTCAAAATCCAGTTTTCATTTTGAATTTTTCTCTGTTTCATTTTCTTGTATTCAAACATGTTTTCTGTCAGTCACTTACCTTCCATCGAGATATTAGGGCCCCCATGTTTTTGAAACTACACAAGTCTCTGCTTTGATTTCTTTGGTTCACTAAGAAACACACAAACAACACGTTACAGGTAAACAAAGCACACGGTCTTTGCTGCAACAGTTACACAACTTTTGATGTTAAACTCCACGTTTGAGCCTGACCTAGACATTTATGCACTTACATCATAACAGTATTTAGGAAGCTGCCTACAAAATCACAGACAATGGCAACTCTTGTTGCAATGGATCTACGAACATAATCTCTCCCTATGGCTCCTTATACATGCAACAAGGTGGCTAAATATATCACTTTTCACTTTCTTATTTAAATTTTCAGAATCTCACTGGTTAAATGCAATGCATAGCAGTTGATTCAAGTTCCATCCTCTTCACTTTAAAATGGCCAGACCCTATAATGAGATGAGTCTAGCCGCGGCTAATGTCACCGCTGTCATTCCAGCTACAAATATTTCTGAAACTGGAAACAGTTTGTAGTTTCCAAACATGCACAGCAACATGAATAAAGCCCCAACTGTGCTGTATTTCCGCTGAGTACCTAGCTTGCTAGCTGACCTAGCTTTAAGAGTTGGGAGTCAAGTCCCTGGGCGGTCACAAGACATAACCGCTAATGATGCTGCCAAGATTTATAACTGGTATTTCCTAGCTATTTAAAGAAGATATTTCCTATTGACAGCAGCAGCAAACAATGATATAACTTGCTGTATTCCTGCTAACGTAAGGTAGTTATGGCTAGTATTAGCTGCTCATTTTACACTGCTGCAAATCAGCCACGGTAACCTAAATACTCAGAAGAAAGAAGAGCCTTAGAAAACTAAGCTTTAGCATGACCACTACTTTTTGGGGCATATACAGAACTCTGATCAAGAAAGTACGTAAACTGATGTACTAAGCTAGCTTCTATAATAACAACATACTGGTGCCGACATCAGCAGCAGGCACGCTGTGATAATAATATTCATCTTTACGTGGTCTTTTCAAATTAATACGTATTCGCAGAGGAAACTTACATTTACTCGATGTCTGGGTGTTTCTGTTCACTGACCATTCAGTAAAGTTCACGCAGAAACAAGAACATCTTGTCTGCTAATGCTACCTAAACTGACATTTCAACTGCCAACCAGAAAGAGAGTTTGGCGCGGTGTTGAGACGTAACGGAACGTATGTGACGTGACTGGGCTGACCCATTTCCCAGAGTCCTGTGCGGTGTAGTCTTTTTCGTTTCATTTTGTGAAATTTATTTTTTTATCTAACGTTATTAAACAATCTTTAAAAAAATTAAAAAAACAGGACTAATGAAAACAAGAAAGGCAGATTGGTCCACAATAATTGAAAATTACATTAAAAACACAAGTTTAACATGTATATGGCTTGTATAGGATATGCTGGTGTACTTTCATGAAGTCATGGATGTGAACACTTTCTTGATAGTTTTCTGCGCTGCTAGTGTTTCAAAGTAGCATCTATTGCTTTTCACTTAACACTGGCTTTCCTTCCAGACCATTTCCATACATGCAGGTGTAGCTTCCAGCCATCTGGTCCATAGTATCTACACCTCCTTTGGTCTTGTTGTAGAATGTGATTAATTGTGTTTTTTCTCCTTTCTGGTATTTTCATCCACCATTTTGTTGTGATAAATTGCGCTCAGATGTACAGCAGCTTTCTTTCTGACATATACAACTATATGGTAAGGCTGCGGGATTTTTTCTGACCCACTTGTGCATTTAAAGGTTAACATATAATTTGATTTGTCAGAGAAAAACATACATATCTATTAATGAATTTGATGCTACTGCAAAACAAATGAATGAATAGGTGAATAAATAAATAAATAAATGTGAATCAAAGGAACCATTCTCGCTTTAGAAGTCTGCTCTGTTAACTAACTGATAACTCAGCGGAAAAACCAGAGGACTTATAGGATCAGCACAAATATCTGCAGGTTGCCTTTATGTGGGTATCATCAACATATAGTACAATACAAATATATGCATATGTGTAAATTATTTTGAGAGGTAATAATCATAATATAAGGAGATGAAAGATTATGTTTGGAGTCTTCAAAAAGAGGTTTCAGATTTCTACAAAGCTCGCTCTTTTTTTTCTTTTGGACTTTGATTTCTTCTTTGAAAGAAGATGGATTGTTTGGGCTTTTACGGATACTACTCGCTGGAGAAATAGGATGAATGGGCTAAAACAGTGGCTCAGCTGGCTGCTTATGAGAGGATGACATATACATGGGCCCCTTGGGGCATCTTCACTGCTGTAACTTGGAGGTCAATTTAGTAGTGTAACCAAGAACATCAGAAAAAAACTGGAGTTGTATATGGTGCTTTGTCTCAATTTTTAAGTAACAGCTACAGCTTTAATAGCCTTTTCTCTCGTCTTTGTCAAATTAGGAGAACCATCTAAGCTAAATAATAATAATACTAAAGCACGGGAGAGTATTTTCTATTGAAATTCTTGCATCATGCCATGTTTCCAAAAGCATAAAACTGAACAGTTATTTCAGCTGTGTAATAAGACATTACTTTCTTCCATAACAACACTACAGATGAAAACATTCAACTCAGTGCCAGTCAAGCCTTTTTCTTGTAGTTCCCCAGTTTGTTGTCAACATCTGTACCCTGAAGGCCGACAAAGCTGCAGGCTAACTTTAAATTGTAATTCCAACTCTTGCCATTAGATGTCGCAGTTTTACTGTATGATGTGGACTTTAAACCCACCAGTAGGACTGAGAATATGTATATGCCTAGGTGTTAAACTAAACAACTGAACAAATCGCATATGTGTACATTTAGCCTCCATTATAGGTCTAAATTATGTTTTTTTCCTTCTTTTTGATATAAACCTTTAGTACATGAAAGTGGCTTGAAAGAAAGAAAGGAAAAAGAAAAAACCATTTGGGTTCCAGCTCAGCATCTTAATCACAAGTTCCCGTGGTGTCTCACTGTTATCCCATCGCAGGAAATGTGAAGTTGTGATATCTCACCAATATTTATTTCTCAGCTCTCAGCCGAGCTGTTTCAGATTTGGCTGCAGTATGCAGAGATTTGGCCTTCAACTTTTATGCTTCCAGCTTCCTCTGGAGTCTTAAGAGTTATGGGCCTAATAAAATTCTGCCTCTTTTCTCTCTCACACACAATCACTCCTACACACACACACACACACACACACACACACACACACACACACACACACACACACACACAAAGATAGGCCTATGCTGTATATATAGCTGATGAGTAATCCTGATGCTGATGTTATTTCCGTTTCATTAACCTGTAATAAATTAAACACTGAATGAAAATGAGCAACAGGGACTTTTCCAACTCTCCAGTGCTCTACTTGCATAGAGTACACACACGCTAATTTACGCGGGACAGCTGGATGTCACTAAACAATAATCACTCGTGTTTGACAATTTTAGACAAAGTACAATAAAACGCGCATTTAATTGAGTTTTTAATTAGACTAATCTTTCTTTCCTCTATTTAGATGAAAGTAGAGAAGAGATGTTTTTATGTTAAAGAGAATTAGAAAAAAATGTGTGAAACAGCTTTTTTAACAGGGATTTCATCGCCTGGGTAATTGTTGATAACGTCAGATTCTGCATACGTATCTAAAAATACAGAAACAATGTAACAAAAAAGTATAACTCCACAAAAACAATTTAAAAAACGAGAAATTTTTTAAATGTTGTTATCAGATCTTTTATGATTTCCACGATATTTGCAGCTTCCTCTCCAACTTCATTCATTTAAAGTCCTTATTTGCATTAAAAGCTGCGCTACAATCGACTTTGAACAGGCGACGTTGATTCGGGTGCACGTCAGGGATGAGGGGCCCCCTGCACTTTGCACTCAATTAGCGAAACGTGACAAGAAGAAGACGAATATTTCGAAGTGAGTGTGGTGGGGATAGATCGTTCTTTGGACTCCGTAGTCAGTGTGTGTAATTAAAAAAATAAAGACCTGCTTTATGGACAATGTCCAACGCAGAGCCCGTATATTTGTTCTGGATGACGCCACTCCGCCTACCTTTCTAACTGTAGGATTTCATACTTTACTGATTAGGGCATTAGGCAACATGTTAATAATTTCGCCTCTTATACTTTTTCTGGTTTTATTTACATTTAGTGTTTCGACTGTTTGACCCTCACTAAACTGCCTTAATAATGTATCTACCCGCATCATTTTTATTTTATTTTAATATAGCCTATGTTTATTTATTTATTGGTTTAGTTTTGGGCATCTGTTTCACTGAATGAGGTGCGAGGCCAAAATGTTCAGTGCTTTGTGTCGCAATATATCAAAACACAAAATATTAAATACACTGTCCTAAACACACTGTCCTAAACACTTATACACATATTACAACATATTAATTGCGCGAAATTTCACAATACTACTGCTACTACTACTAATAATAATAATACATTTGCGGATATTTAGGAGATACAGAATTTACAAGATATTATTTTCCTGGCGTGGGTGGATTTCCTGTAAATGAAAATCTGGTTAGTTAATCGATGGAGGACAAACAACACATGCTTTTAGTGAACTATAAGTTTCATTCATTATCTGTGGGGGTTTTTTTGTTTGTTTTTTTGTTTGTTTTTTTGCTTTTACAACTGCCGTTTCACACCCTAACATTATTTTTTCTATTTTTTTTTCTTACCGCAGTTTAGAGTAACTACATTTTTCGAACAAGATTACTAAAAATACACAGCCTTATATTAATTTTACTAAAACATACGCACTACCAAAGGTAACGACTATGACCACTGTAAGCTGCCGTTTAGAACGAACATCGGTATTTGGCACTCTGCGATGAGAAGGTGTTATAGAAGCCTATTCTGCATGCCAGACATTATCACGTGTGTCCTAGACGTCCACAGGGGCTACAGTAACTACCGTTTAATATACACACATTGTACAAAGTAAAAAATCTCAAAGCATATTGTGTTCCATATGGTTAAATGGTGAGCAGTGGGCATCATTTTCACTGGATATATTTATTTGATACATTAATTAAAATACACCAGTCCTTTGTGGTTTCTGCCATCAAGGATGTTTTGCCTCATTTAAAGACTTGCATCAGCTTGCTCTACATTTGTTTTGCACAAAAGTACTTCATGCAAATTTAGTTTGGTTACCACTGAACCTGGTCAATTCACCAGCTAAGTAACTGATCTGTACACATCATAATCACAAACCATCCAAAACTGATCAGAATAGTTTTTTCAAAGCAGGCCTGTCAACATAATGGTAACTACATTTACACATCTTATATTTATAATATAGCTATTTCTCGGGACTGTACTATTGCATTGCAAAGCTAGTCGAGATTTATGCCTCATATAAGAGGCTACAGATCCTTTTGAAGAACAGCTTTCACAAAAAGATCAGCCAATCAGTAAACCACACCTCTGGTGCAGTTTCCTCACTTGCTGCCTATAATGCCTTCTGTCTTCTCCTACAACAGCTGCAGATGTATTGAACCTCAGCTGATTAAGGCAGCAGGCCAAGGTTAGAAACAAGAGAGTGGTGGTGGATTTGTTTGTGCGATACTTTCATGATTTGGCTGTTGTTTAGTCCAGGGATTTTCCCATGCTTCTACAGAAGGACCAGCTTTTGTCCTTGTGAATTTCAATATTGTTTGAGGCAATGAAGTGGGGGCATCATAAGTTGCTTATTTTGATATGAATATGTATGCTTTTGCAAAATGACTTACAGATCTAAATTTTTTGACAGTGTATGCTTTAGTTAGGAAAGTATTCAGGAAATATAAGGGATATTTGCTATACTTTTATCATGTGAAAGCAACACAAATGCTCACAATGTAAAGTATTTTGAAGATGTGAACCATGCATTATTGTCACTTTCCTTAAACAAGGCTTTTCTAATCAATGCCTGTCGGCTAATCTAAATGTCAAAATTGGATACATTTTAAGTTACTACAGTGAGACCATTAAAAAGAAAAATCTGGTCATGTTTTCACTGAAGGCACATAGTGAGATGTTCTCATAATAAGTGAATGCTCAATGAAAGTGATTAGACACATTCTGTATATTTATTAGACAATAACTTGTCACCTCATACTGTTTTTAAAATATAGTAGCAGAATGGGTTGAAATTACTCCTCACTATTTAAAAAGACATCCATCAGTTGGAAAAAAAAGCATATTTCATAAGTTGCTACTTCCACTGTGTGACTATACTATGAGACTGCTCCTACTGCTAATATTATTACTACCACTGATTATTGGTAATTGATAATTTTTTCATCCATTAAAAACGATCTAATAAACCATTCTTGATTGTTCTTTTAGGGTCCAAAAGAGGGCTGGAACTTATTGCAGGTAGATCAAAGACCTACAGTCAGTTTTTTTTTCTTCCACTATATATTCTCATCTGTGTTAGTAAGATTTGTTATTTCGTTCTTTTCCATGGAAAATCCAAATTTGTTTTGGACATCAGGTGTGGAATTAAAAGTTTAGAATTCCTTATTTTTCTTATGACATTCACTTACACGGTGTTTATTAGGCCTTATTTGATGTGGCTTCAGTGTAAAAACATCCAGCCCATCCTGTAGGATTACTTAATTATACTCAGAAGACCAAGTTTAAAGAGACTCAAGGTCAAATGCTAGCTTTTCCTTTCTGAGGGCCATTGACTGTTGTCTTGAGGGTAATGAGCACATGCAAACACGATCTTTTTATTCTGTTTTATTTCATAGTTTTATCTTTGAAGGTGTTTTAACATAGAGAGACTCAAACTACAAGTTCATTTTAATTGTAACTCCTGTGTAAGAAGCAACTGCAAAGGTGTCAAACACTGGGAGCAGGCGCCATTTGTCCATTTTGGCCTAATAGATGAATTTCCAAAATTATGCCTTCTATTTCTATATTTTTGCTCATAAAGAGGTAAAATAATATTGTTTTTGCTTACAAAAACTATGTGTGAAGGATTTGTGTCTCTGTAGAGCCATTACAATCTGTAAATTACATAAATTATAACAAAACAAACGGAGAATGTGAATCTGCAAAGTTATATTTTTAAAATCACCCTAACTTTTTAAAAGATGTCTCAGTAAATGCTTTACACATTAAACAAGAAGGTTAATTTAATTTAAGTGCTCCGTGACATGATTTTTTTCAAGGGAGTGCGGTAAGGAATGTCTTTCTTTGGACCTCTTTGTTCAACTTTTTAGTGCAAAACAAGTGTATTGTCTCCAGTACAGTATTAAGCATTTACTGGTCCAGCTCACTCTACATCAGATTGGGCTGTATGTGGCCCAAACTGACCCTTTAGGAGGAGGATCTGTTCCCACCCTCTCTTCAAGCTGCCGGGGAAGCTGCTTATCACGAGTATCTTGGTTTACAGTGCCCGCGTTAAACCCATTTTTAAGCAAAGGCGTTAGATCCAAGGATTTCTCCAAAGGACACATGATGTTCCGAAATTTTTCCTCGCTAATCCAACAGAAGATGGTTTCGATCAGACGGATGTAGGCACATCGAGGACTGATTCCTAGAAGGGAATTTACACCTGGGAACCAACACGAGAAAGAAATGAAACAGCCCGAGTGCAGGAGTTGTCACTGCATTGTAGATACGAGAGGAGGCCGGTGCAGTCAGAGCCATATCAGAGGGCCGGGAGACTGCACCGGAGAGTAGGCCACAGTGTAAACGGCAGTTGAAGTTGAGTAAGTTGAAGTCACGGCGTAATTATAGTACGAGAATGTATAAAACGATCTCCACATCAGACAAGGGTTTCTAGATTAGCGGTCACATGACTGGATTTGATCGTTTATTTCAATGCAATTGAATGGCATTTCTACTCTTCGCTTTTCCCAATTTTCATTGCAAAATTAAAATAAATTCCAACAATGACTTTAGGCGCAAATATTCCATCTTTGTCAGCAGCTTACTGGACTGCAACTACTCGAGTACTATATGATGTGTATTGCTTCGTTATTGTGAAGTCTTTTCTGTACACTGTTCTGGCTGAAGGACTCGTATATGCTGTGCAGCTGCATGTGATTACACATCTTGGCAAAGATTTGTGTTAAGAGTGGCGTGATGATGAACGCTCTCCACCCATGAGGTTTTGTTCAACTTGTGAAATTTAACTTGGAATTTTTTACTTTTAATATGTGTTCAGGATTCTGTTAGATACAAACAAAACACAACTATACGTGACGCACACGAGTAAAGCGCTACGTCACTATAAACGTATAATATTTTTTTTACTGTTTTTATCTTTTAAAGATAGATTTTAAATCTGCGGAGTACCTGCTAAAAGACTGACCTTTATTAACCATCCGATCTGGATGTTATTAAGACTCATATCAGTATATCTCAAATACAATGGAATATTATCCAATATGATGATTAATCAGTTAATGTACTAAATGAAAACAAAAAGACACCTATTCTAATTGTTGATCTTGTAATTACCAACTTTGCAAAGTGCAAAAAGCTATGTGACTTCATGATTACCAATAATGGGCTGTCCTGTTACTATTAAACGTTCAGCTGCAGGGAATATTGTGTAGTCTTCACAATGAGAAACTAATGATAACCAATATATCCAGAGTTGAAATTAGCCAAATCAATATATATATATTTGAAATGTATTGATATTCCAGGAATTAAAAGGACAAAAGCAATGAAAATTGTGCAGATAAAATAGGGAATCTTTGTTAGATGTGTGTGTGTGTGGAATGGTGACATATTGAAATATGTCTCAGTATGCTCATGTTTTTAAATTAATTCTATTTCAGTACATTGTGAAGAAAACATCATTTTAAAACAAGGAAACAGTGTGCTATCTTTTTGTTTTCAGGTGAAAATCTGGTTAAAGAACAGCAGAATGAAGAGAAGAATCAGGAGACTGTGACTACCTGTTCTGAACTGGTGAGGAAGAAGAACTAAAAGACAATCATCTGCAACCTTTGGACACCTATGAGCAGGTGGTAAGAGACATATAAGAGGGTAATACACAAACCCAGCTAAAGGAAGACCCAGAGCTCATGGTGTTTTTCTCTTGTACCAACACAGATTTTATTATGTTTGCCATTGAGAAAACCTTTTGGAATGCTTCTCTTAACTCCAGCTTCAAGTCATGTGGTTTCACTGCAAAGCCATTAATGCTCTCTCTGCCTCAGGCCATGTCCTTTGAACACAAGGCCATGTGAGCAAGCATGAAGTGAACAGAAATAAATAACATCAAGGCAAGTAACACAACATCTAACTTAGGAATGCAAATGTCATTGTTCAGTCACAGAAGTTTGAGATTTGAACTCCAGAGAAACCAAAATTATTTAGTGTTAGTATTTCCTGAAGGTTATTCTATGGCTAAGGAGTAATAGAAGAGGATGATGTTCTACCAAGCTCTGAAAAAACCCTGGGTACTCAGAAAAAGGAGCTCGACAACCATACTGGACAATGGATTTAATTGAATTTTAAAAACGCCTGTTGTAACTGAAATGTAAGGCAATCTAAAATACTATACTATATACTATACTATTTAACATTCGACAGCAAAGAGAAGAAGTACTGCATTAAAGAAAATCTGGAAAGAAGAACTTCTCAGACTTCTGTTCTTTGTTCTTTTACACCTTGGTGTGCTGAGTCTGAACAACATGGGACCAGACAGCAGAAACACCCAGTGAGTCCAAGGCTGCTAATGAACCTTGAACCGCAAACAAATCCCAACAAACCACACGGCCACAAACCACCATTTCCTCAACTCGTGACTTTTATTGGGGCAATACAGACAGTCTGCTGCCTCTCGCTTTGTTTGTCTCAAACATTCACCTCATCTGTGTGTGAGTGGGACTGCAAACGGGTGTGTATTTGTGAGTGATGTCTAAAGAAAGACAAAGGAGAGATTGTGTTTCTGGCTGGAAATAAAGACATCAAAGCTAGCTACCCCCAATAAAACTATTTTTGGGGTGTTTTACCTTTGCAAGAACTTGATGCTGTCGTACTAGTAGTTGTTGCAAACTTTTAGTTACATAATATTGAAAATTAAAGGAGTGTAGAAGTAGACTTGCAGGGGCTTTAATAGTCAGTCATTTCATTAAAGAAATAATCAAACAATTCTGAAAAAAGTTCCAACTGGAAACCTTCAAAATCAACATTTCAATTTTTTTACAATGTGGAATGAAGTTGGTGCGTATTTAATCAACCCATGCAGTATATTACCTTTAAACAAGTCAGTTTAACCTACTCACCAAGTGTCCGAATCAAAAGCCAAAATTTCATTTTTTATGTTTTTAAGCAATTTTGAGCATCGTTATCATGGAATATATCATAGCTCCAACAGGAAAAATAAAAAATTTAATGTCTATGAGCAAGATATAGAAATAGGTATTGGTGCCTAGGATGTTTTATCTGATGGAGGAAACTTGAAAAGATGCATTTGAGATATATGGCTGGTGAAACAAGTTATAGCATATGAAAGATCATATGAAGATACATTTTGGTACCAGGCTCATCTTTTAGTTGTAGTTGTCCCGTGTCAAATTATTTTTAATATAGTAATATTCTAACACTGACTAAAATGTACAATTCTGTTTTATTCAAAGAATTAAAACCATGATAATAAAAAGAGTCTGTGTAGAAATACATTAGCAATTACTCCGAATCTACTAACAGGGACACTTGAATGAGGTATTTTGCATTTAGTGTCCATTATAATGTTTATAAGACACGACATATAGTTGTTTGCAGAAGCACAAGCAAAGTGTTACCAATACGGGGAACACAAGTAAATAAAAAGATGATGAATGACAAACCAGGGCAGTAATCATGTAAAATATGGCCTGATAGTAATAACAACACTTCACTAATTGTTTTTCTTAATACTCATCTCTAAAACGTCTTGGCATCAGTTTAGGGAAATGCATCGTGGGAAATGGTGCCAACATTGTACCATCATATCTTACAATCTGTCATATAAATTTAAAGAGCAGCTTGAGTGACTTTTAATTTTTACACAGCAAACACTCTCCATTCTTTTACAGCATCCTCAGACCCCCCACCCCACCCCCGCCCATTAGCAGAGGAGCCGTTAAAACACTGCCATCTAGAGTAAGATACCCTGAATTTCATTCAGGCATTGAGAAGTCTCTCTGGTCCGAATGAGGTTTGAAGTCATTAAATCATAAATTCTGATTCATGTGTTTCTCCATGTCAGTATTTTCATAAAACCACTTAAGAAACAAGATTTTCAGATCTTAAAATCACTTCTGCAGTGATTTATAAATGATTGCTGGGATATTTTGTATAACATAGAGGACTGTTTTGCTCACATACCTCTCTTCATCCTGCTGGAAGTGACTCTCAAAGTGTCTATTTATTTTCAAGACGTTATATTCCAAGCATATAATCTCATTTTATCTGAATATTATTAGCTGTAGTAATTAATTAATTTACTGAAAGCCTTTGGACCTTCTTTAATTGCAAAGTTTGGAGTCCTTGCAGTGCTTTCAATCAGATTTGTCTCATTCAGCCAGAAGATGGCGCTAGCTGTGCACGATCAAGGTGTAGCCCAAGGGTGTCAAACTCATTTTAGCGAATGGGCCACATAAAGAGCAGTTAGATCTGAAGTAGGGCGAGAAAGTAAAACCTTTACAAAACAGTTTTTATTTAAAAATTAATGAATAAAACTAAAATATCACGATGAAAACATTCACGTGGCTCTTATGATTTTTGAAAAGCTGAAACAATTAAGATACCACAACCCCTCCCCCACAAAATCTGTCAGACAATAGGAACTTTTACTTATATTCCTTGAGCCTGCAGTCATTAGATGCACAATAACATTTGCTGATCACTGTGGATTTATAAAGACACAAACCTTTACGTGTACAGGTTTTGTATTTAACCAACAGTATTATTTACTATTATTATTTATTATTCCAACAACTTGACTAAATCTAGAGATAATTTAAAATTTCCATCTATTTTCACTCCTGTGTAACGCCACCAGTATTACCCTGGAAATAGCAGTGCAATATATTAAAAATGTTCTTGCAGTTTTCACGCTTTTCACACTTTTTCCGAACTCAAAAGTCAGTGGGCCAAAATGAATCCTTACTGTTTACCGTTCCTGGCCTAACCTAGCATATAAGAGCCACAAAGAAAAGCACTTGGAATTTCACTTTTATGCACAAGCACTGCTATATATATAGATTATGACACTGTTTTCCTTCCTTCCTTCCTTCCTTCCTTCCTTCCACTGCTTAAAATGACGGATAAATCAAATGATCTTCTTAGATTTGGTTTATTTAGTAAGAGAACAACAAAAGCACAGCAACAACAAAACACTCGACACTTTAAAATTAGAAAAAAGTAACTAATTTGAGCACAGAACTTGTGAACTGATACAAATCAATTTCTGATCTTGGGTAATAGTTCCAGCAAAATAAAGCTGCACGCAATTCAACATGAACTTCAAGGGAGAATCTCTCTAAGCTCGAAATGAGTCACGATTCACACAAAGGAAAGCCGAAGCCCATCCCCTCCCGTTTTAATCAGTCCTGTGACAATCTGAGGCTGTGATGACATAATTACTAATAAAGTGTAAGTCATATTTTTGCATTAAATAAGTGCAAAAGGCAGAAGCACCTACGCTCTCTTCAAACGGGCATACGAACGGCCCAATGCTACTTTTTATTCAGCCTCTAAAAAGAGTCCAAGTTTTTTTGTTTTTTTGTTTTTTAATATATATATATATGTTACATTCAGGTCCATCCGCAGTAGGCGTGCTATCACATTTCTGAAAACAAAAGAATGAATTGATTTATCTTCTATACTGGCTAAATACAGTCTAACCATGTGATCCGCAGAGTAACCAATGGGCAGCCGAGGAGAAAGTAAGGGCAGGAAAAAATTACTACCATTTTAGGGGAGGATGTAAGCCACTATACCAGCCCATCTAACGTTTTACAGTCGCATTTAAGTGTCTTTTTATTGAAATAATAAAATAAACATGTCGCTAACGAATTATTATTCCATGATGGGTCTCCAGACCGAGGAGCCTTACGGTGCACATTTCATCCCGGGAGGCTTGCAGGGTTCGACGGCTGGCTGCGCAAAGCCAGGCCGGGGAGCAGAGGAGGAGGAGGGGACCCCCGGCTCACACATCCCGGATTTCTCTCATTTTTCCAACAAACAGTCGAGTTTAAATGGCTTTTCTCCTTGGACAAACACTTCCACTTCTTCTACGTCTTCTTCTCCGCAGCGGCAATCCGCCCCCGGTGCGTCCATTCCCGGCCTTTTTCATCCACATCACCTCCTGAGCCACCACCCCTACTACGGCCCGCAGACTCAGACACACGCCGAACACCTTGCATCCGCGTCGGACAGCAGGTTTGTACGCTGCTGGGAAGGGGCGAGCCCCACCTCGGAGACCGCTCTGTCGCAAGTTTCGGCCACTTTCCCCGCGTGTCTCCCAGCACAGAGTGACCTCTCCAATCCGAGCCCGAGGTATGAGACAATTAAGCCCGAGAGTTCACCCCCGTCACACGACAGTCCTGAAGATTCCAGCTTCGCCAGTCCGGCGGAGGTGGTCCTGGAGCGGCTTGGGACTGTAGAGGAGCTGGGGAGGAAGCCTGAGCCAAAGAAAGAGGACGACGACAGAAAAACACAGCAGCAGCAGCAGCTTGACCCGGGTAAACACAGATACACTAAACTCATGAATGTTTATTAGCTTTAAGAAGTGGCGATACACAGGTGTGTGTGTGTGTGTGTGTGTGTGTGTGTGTGTGTGTGTGTGTGTGTGTTAGAGAGGGGAGTGTGACTTTTATGGGCCTATAAATGTCTTGTAAACTGTAAAATATAAAACCTTATTGTCCATTAAAATAATTAAGGTGATATTGTTATTTAACAGTTTGTCAATAGCTATATGAAAACCCAGGTTGACTTGCACATGAAGGTTTTTCTGATAGTAGGAGAGTTAGCGAGCCCGTTTTTGCAAATACTACTCCAAGCTAGTTTTGCCTAAAATAGTCAGTATAGTCATGCTATGCTCTAAAAGCATGCCATGCCATTTAAAACACATTATTGGACCCTTACTCCAGAGTGCAGACTCATAGCTTTATTATTATTATTATTAGTAGTAGTAGTAGTAGTAGTAGTAGTAGTAGTAGTAGAGATACATTAATATATTTTATCTTGGGATAAACAAAACAATTATCTGGGTTTCATTAAAATATCTACTTTTTGTAAAATGAGAGATTTTAGCTAATCTAAAGTTAATTTAATGATGTAAGAATCCTAAGTGCTTTGATTTTTTTTAATGCAAAATAGCATTGTGAGAGCATGACTATCAAACTATTAAATGTTTAAAAAATATCCTTACTCAGCTGATTAAAAAACAGAAAAAATGAGCATGAGTGTGGCTGTGGTTGTTTTTCAGCCCTGTCTCCTCTCGTACTGAGATTTAGGCTCATCTTTATTGGGTATACTTTCCTGTATTTATAGCAGCTCACTGTCCTTCCAAATCGAAAAGGACAGAAACCTCAAATGTGGCCACATTTTCAATTATGTCACATTATGTTAAATTACGGGTTTGTCATAAATTACAGGAGGAGTATGTGAAAAAAGGTGTAGATGTGTTTCTTTTTCTAATGAGCCAAAAACTGTGGGCTCATAAAATTTGCTCCACAAAATGTTTTCTTTGAATCTTATGCCAGCCTTTGAACTCCTCACAACACACACAGAAAGACATGCTTAAAACCAGAGGAAAGTAAATATACATGGTGTTTGGTGTGAGTAAAAACCTATGCAACTCTCGTCTCTTTTCCTGCAGAAAATCCATCAGCTAGCTGGATCCATGCCAAATCGACCCGGAAAAAGAGATGTCCTTACACCAAACACCAGACCCTGGAGCTGGAGAAGGAATTCCTCTACAACATGTATCTGACCAGAGATCGGCGCCTGGAGGTGGCAGGACTCTTAAATCTGACAGAGAGACAGGTCAAAATCTGGTTCCAAAACAGACGGATGAAGATGAAGAAGTTGATGATTCGGGAGAGGAGGAGTATGAATGAATGATGAATTTAGAGGCTGGGGCTTTTGTTTTCTTCCTGTGATAGGTGAAGAGGTGGTGGTGATAAAAGAAACACAGTGCTCAGAGATGGCCAACATCTCTAACATGAACTGGCAAGATCAGCTGTGACTAAGCAAAGGATTGTAGAGCTAACATTGCTGCTTTTGAAAACTGCAGTGATAAACTCTGCAGGGGAGACCGGGATGTGCTGTAACACACACATTAATGTCTTAAAAAAAGTTAGGTAATCTGTACTTTGGCGCATAATTCTTCCATCTGCATGTTTTAAAAAGAAAACAGCTCATCTGAAACCCGGGGTAGTTGTAAATAATGAAGTGTTAACATTTACAGGGAGGTCAATAAACCCGATCACAAACATACCAGCTCATATCAAAGACTACTCATTTTAAAACACATCTGTTTTTAATATGGATGCACATCTCTCATGTTCAGAAATGGCAATGCTTGAAACATTCCAGACGTAATACTTAAACTGTCTGTGCTCTCAACAAAAAAAATGGGAATGGTGTTTTATGATTTAAGGCTAAAACTATCGCCCTCATGAAAACTATGTTTAATGTGCAAGCTCGGACTGAAGTACAAGGGAAAACTATCAAAGATAAACCACATGAGTAATCTCATGGCTGAATACCTGCTTGTTATAGCCTGAAAAATAGCTGCAGAATATTTGTATGGGATTAAAATGAAATATTTTTGGGAGCAAACAGGATTCAGGCTAGTGGACTGTATCTGATGCATGTAAGTATTAACATATTTACGTGAAAGATGTTAATACTGTTGGGTTGGCACTACCAAAAGATAAAAGACACATTCGCTAAGGCTGGAGTTATTCTCTTTATGCTCTTTTAACAATGCGATTACCCTTAGAAAACAAACCAAAACCAAATGTATCTTCGAGAACACCAAGATTACACATGTGAAAAATCTAAAAATCGCAAGTACTTAAAAGGTGAATTGATCATGCTAAAGTAATAATGTGTTTTAAATGTGATACTTTCACTTCTGTCCCACTTCAGTGGCTTTTTCAGACCAGGGTCAGCTGTACTTTGTCTAACTGGCTAATAAGCGAATAAAGATGAATATTTTCTGTCTAACACATTATCTGTGACTTGAGGCTTTGGTTTATTGGCTGTAAATAAAATGAGTCTACTGCATTTTAAATAGGACCACCTCTTGTTTGGGTTTAAAAGGCGCTCTTCTCTTTTCCTGGTCCTCCATTGAAGTTTCTGCACAAATGCGTGGGTCATAATAGTTAAAAATACTGATGTAGGTTTTGTATAATCACAACCTTTTACATGTCATGCACTTGTAACCACAGTGCATTTGCTAAATTTACGAGATTTTATATATTTACAATAAGCAACATAAAAAAGGAAGCAAAACACCACTTCTTCTTCTTGCTGTATTTCAGGTGCCTGACAGGTCTGTACAGAAACTTGTTTCACTTTGCTCCTAGTGGAGAAGTTCTCTGTGTTACAACCAATCCTGGTCTCCCTTATTAATCAGAAAGGAGCTTTTAAGGAATTTGCTCCAGAAGACAGAATAAAGCTTCTTTGTTTTGTTTTTATAAACTCTGCATGTAGCCTTATAGGGGCATATTTGTTGGTATTGTTGTCCTTGCTGTTGTTGTCATTGTTGCTGTGTATATTTGTTGTTACTGTGGGTTTGAAATGCAGATATGGTCATGCCTACACACACACACACACACACACACACACACACACACACACACACACACACACACACACACACACACCAGTCATGGCTAAGCTATGGTGTGACTGCAGTTTGATTGTTAGATTTTCTGTTTCGCTGTTTCCTCCCAGTAACCAGCTACTGTCCTCTTAAGACGTTTTACAACAACGCACAATCGATTTCCATTTTCCAATGTAAGTTGGTATAACATCCGCAGCAACGGGAACATTGTGAGGATTTTAAAGGTATTTTGGTGCTTTTCGTTTTTGTCCACATTCTCCTTGAGAGAAGAGGAAGAACAACAGGCTATGTTAGCCTACAGCGACAGGCCTGTGCTGTGCTGTGAGACGAAGTGTGATAAAATAAGGCCTTCATCCTGTCATTTAGGTTATAAGTTCAATATGCTGCTCATGGTGATTTTTCTAAATAAAATAAAAGATGGATTACAGCGTCGGTGTTCATTTGCGCCTTCTTTTTGGCGACTTGGTAATTTTACGCACGGATTAGTCCGCACAAATCAGTTTTTTTTCTTTTTGTTTGTTTTTAACTTGATATTAAAGGCATATTAATAATATTTATAGCATCACATGGCAACATTGTAGACATAAAAAATATCCTGCTATAGAACTACTGCAAAAATATTTTGTAGCCCCTGATCAATGTAGCCTAAAACTCATAAAGGTTAAAATTGCGCTGTCGTTTATTAAATAGCGCAATACAACCCAATAAAAAGGCTTACATACAGCAGTATCCTATATTATTATCCTGCGGCTGATTCTACAGGGGGGGAAACAAAGGCAGTAATTCATGGTTGACATTAAACAGGATTATAGGCCAATAACTCGATTTATTATGTTTGTCATTATGATTATATTCCACCGTCAAGGTGTTTCACTGCTCTCAGGTATGTGTTCGGAGTTTCAGCCCACGGAGAGACATTTCTGCCTCCTTGTTTTGTCAAAGTCAGTGCAGCGCCTCGTAGCTTCCTTCATTTATTGCGGCTATATAATCTTCTCAGGGCTCATCCTACTGCAGGGTCATAAACCAACAGCATGCATTTGGAGAATAAACGTGACTTTCCGCCCCAACTCAAGACAGAGAGACACGCAGAGAGAGGTGCCATAAAGTAATTTCGCCCAGACAGTCATCGTGACTATATGGTTTTATTGGACACCCTTTCCTGCCTTAGAGCCTCAACTGTCCTTCTAAATGTTAAAGTCATTGTCTGCAGATGAGACTAGACAGCTCCAGTCACGTCTTTTACAGACAGCGAGAGCACAAAACACGGGAAATTTCATTATGGAGGGAATTAAAACGGATTTGCCAAAAAGCATGTGAGTCTTGATGAGGTGTATTTTTCCTGTTTCAGAAGTAATCGTTCAATTTAGGCTAGGTTATCTACAACCTCGGTGTAGCGGTACTGGTAAAAACAGGAAGCTTTAACATCAGCAGTAGTTTGATTTTTTTCAGCTAGAGCAGAACCTTCTTCTTATTTTTAAAGTTAAGAAATGGCCGTCTGAGTTGCAAACACCATTCAGGCCTTTTGTGCTGACTGGGCACAGGTATTGGTTTCTATGGACTAGTATTAAAATAATTTGGTCCTGTATTGGAGCACAGACGAGTGACAAAAGAACGAATATATGCATCCATTTTAATAGCTGATGGACAAGAATAAAAAGTATTATAACCATTTAAATCTCAAAACTTCACTCAGAGCACACGGACAAATGCATTAGAATTATTGTAGCCGAAAATAGCACTGAATGTAGATAACATATATAAAAAAAAGATAATAATAATACTAATAACCTGAAAACATTTTTAAGTAAATGCCTCCAAAGTTCTGATTTAATGTGCACTTTTAATAAAACTATCACAAACGAAACTCTTCCATCTGCATTTACATGTAATTAGCCTCCAAAAGAATAATATTTAAAGTGCTGCAGAAATTCGGATGTATTAGGATGATAGGATTTCACGTAGAAACGTTAAAACCATTACAACTGTCTAAGTGCTGCATGCTCCCCACCACATTTCTTCAGTATGGTAAAAATAGATTCATAATGATCCATTAACAGAGTCCAGGGCCTCACCAGCTGAGCTGCATGCAAACAATTGATGTAGAAAAGTGATGTGCACTTGCATTTATTATGTTATGAAGAAAAAATATAGACGGTAAAGCACGTAAGCCTACTGCGGCCTGACATGAATATTCTGTTTTATACTAACATAGATAAATTTAAAAAAATAAGTTTTATTAATCAAGGTGGTCTCGATAAGTTAAAGTAACATTTTTGAATTAGGTAACTTCAAGACACGAGCTGATTTAAATTCCTCATAAACAAAAAAAAAAATCAAAAAACAGGGCTGCTTCTTCATGTGTAATTACTCATTATGTCCACTGGGCGGAGGTGTTGTCTTTCATGAGCTATTTGCACTCGAGCAGTAATTCTATGGTGTGATATTTATTACTGTGGACCTGAGTCCAAATCTCAGATTCTGACGTCAGCTTTCTTCACAGACAAAATCTCATTCAGATGCTTGCCCCACAGCATTTTACTACATTAACGTGTAGTTTCCCTGACATGAGTTAAGTCTTAGACACAGAACCTTTTTTTCAGAGGACATCGTCACTGAAATTTCCTTTTAGTCTGAGACAACTTAATCCATGTCTGGGAAACTAGCTGTAAACGTCCAACCTGTAGTATTCAACTGGTGACATGTTAAAAGCTGTAACTGTTCAGGCAATAACCTTTTCTCGACCTCTGGAAGAATTTATAATAATAATAATAATAATGGAACATTTCATTTGGGAGGAAGACAATGAAGGAAAAAAGCAGCTCAGTAATATTCAAACAGCTACTCCGTGATCCGAGTTTCTAATCAATTTCATCCACCCTATTAAATAAATTAATCCTCTTCTAATCCTGTTATGTTTCTTATTTAATAGTCAAAAGGGATAGTAACGCTACTTCCGCTCTGTTTCCTCTTCAAAATAAAAGGTGAAGCAATAATTGAAGCCTCTGAACTCCTTTCGACCTGCAGTTTATGATCAAAGCCTTAAAGTCCATAGAATAAAAAAAGGTTTATTTTTACTGAAACGTGCTCCAAATGATCTGACGCTATTTATTTTAAAGCAGGAGAAAAAAAATGAGAGGGAAAACAAAATGCCTACAAAATACACATTTAGAAAAGAAATATCGACATTACTCCTTACCAACAGGCAGTGTTCAGCTTTGTCCATCTTATGTCTAAAACCATTTCAACCAGTTTTAGACATAAAATTTGAAATAAAGGCGCATGTACAGAATTCTGAATCAAGAGATGAATGTGTGAGGGTTAAGATAAAAAAGGAGAAATTGTGGAATCTAAAATCAGAATTTATTAAGTTTATTAGTGTGTGTGTGTGTGTGTGGGGGGGGGGGGGTGCGCGCGCACACACACACACACACACACACACACACACACACACACACACACACACACACACAATATACAGGTGCTAGCCATGATGACTTCCAGTGTAATAAAATAGAAATAAAACGCACTGCACAAGCTATGTTTCTTCATTCTGTAAAATACTAACTATTACATACCAAAAATGAATGTACTAGAGCGTTATGACTAGATTAGTGTGACGGGATGTTTTCTATCCCTTGCTATAAGCTCTCTGTGGACAGACAGAGGATGTCGCTGAACTTTATAAATAATTAGGCTGCAATAATTCAGTATTTATTACATTAACCAAATATAAAATGTATCCATCCTATAAGGCCAGCCTAAATTGGCTATAGATACCAATATAGACTTTTTAATAAAATGTACTTTATTTTATTTCAGGAAATAACCAGAAAATCAGGGTAAATATGAGAGCTGTTCTGCAACAAAGCGTTGTAGGCTATAATATTACTATTATACTATCAATATTAGCCTAAAATATTAATGTTACACTATTAATATTGTACTTTTCACCAACACAAGGAGGTCTGGAGATCTCCCATGAATGTAATTAGTGTTTTACTTTTGTTTGTTTTGTCTTGTTAAAAAAAATAAAATTAGTGTTGTTTAACAAAAAAATAAAAATAAAAAAGTACACGTGATGCATTCAGCAGCTCTGTTATTACAATTACTTAAAGTTAATGCACCACTCATATTTTGGGGCTATTCGATATCAGCCAGGAATATGAATATTTCAGTAGAGAAGTTAAGCTGTCTTCACACGTGTAAACTGACGCCAAAAAAGTTTATAGTTGCTATTAAAACTATTTTTATTTATTAGGTTGAAGTCCAGCCAGAGTTCAAAGTATTTTGAAGGGCAGTAATACTAATATATAGACACTTGTGTAGTCGTCTCCGAAGAAGGGTAAAAAAAAAAAAGCCAGTTTAATGATTTAATCAACAAATTTAATTAAGGCAAAATTATTATTATTAATATTACGACGTTTGGGCTGCATGTGGGCCGAAATTGTGGTAGTTATTAATTACTCCAATCTTCCAATAAAATACACTGATATTCCTGTTGCGGCGAACCCGATATCAATACATAACTATAAACTGTGTATCCAGACAGGTTGTTGCCGTCATAGCTAAAATTCTACAAGATGCCTATATTTGAAGGTTCTGGGGCCTTCCGTTTTGTTCTGTAAGTGTAATGTAGCCTAAAGGAGCTGACTTGTTTTTTCTTACAACATTTATATTTTTAAGGGTTAAATAACAGCTAGTATCAGAGGTGGTCATCGGATGATGGTGGTCTAAATAAATAATGATTAAACCTTCTTAAAACTGCTTCTTAGATTTATCTGGAGCCCTGCCTGCGCGTGTTTGTTTGTTTGGAAATGCGGCTCTCTTTTGCACCCAGCTGCCACAAATTCCAATTTTCTCTTTGCACAACTCACAGGTCGTAAAAGCGTTTTACGACCTGACCCTGTTCGCCATTGGCCGCTCACTGTCATGTGTGCGCGTGCAGTGTGCCGACAGCTTTGCCTCGCGCGCTCTGACACCACAGAAGTGTTTCTCGGCATCCGCGCGCCTCCATGGACGGTAAACAATTTCTCACTTTTTATTTTTGTCTCTCTACTGTTCTCACCCTAAGGTCTTGTTTTTTTTCTTTTAATAACTCGTTACATTTTTCGTTTGAACGTTAAGACGTCATATGTACGGTTTACTTTACTTGTTTACACATATAAGACAAGTTTCTAACCAACAGGCTGTCAAGAAAGCAGTGCTGAAAATGAGACGTATTTTTAGACTCTTTTCATTATGTGTAGGCCTTTTACAAGCCTCGTGCTATTTGCGCTGATTTCTGACTGATTTAATCATCCTTTCTTTTTCTCCTTTTTTTTCCTGCTTATTTCAGAATGCTGTGGAAGAAAATGGAGTCCAGTAGACTGATGATGTCAGGTACTACTTCTGACTAATTCTTTACTATCTAGAACTATCCAGAATGTAATTCAGCAATGTAATTGAGTCCTCACAGTAGTTGTGTTTTTCTGCCGACTAATATCCAAGGTTCAATAAGCTCTCATGTTATGCTGCAGAAATTTTTAACTTTGTGCACTGTGTGCAAAACCGTGCACCCTTACTAAATAACTGAATTTGTAATGATGGTATTAATGCTTCAGGGTCTGTCTGTACACACAAGAAACAGACTGAAACAGACTCCTCTTTAACTCTTTTTATCCAAATGATGAAACCAAATATTAATACTATTGTAAAAAAAATAAAATAAAATAAAAAAACAAATAAGGGAAAAAGAAAGAAGCAGCATCCTTCATATTTGCATATAACTGAATTGGGTTAATTACCCTAAATCAAATATGAAAAATGCATCATTTGAATCTATATAAATACTATACATTTAAAATTTATATTGTAAAACAATAATATAATTGTAAATATACATGATGTACATGACGGTGAGATAAGGCCTGATTCCTCTGAGTCTTTAACATACATTTAAGATCACATGACAATGTGCACATGCATATGCTAGCCCAATATTCATACATATTTGTCTGTTTCAGCCATCAATGCAATGTTTATCTGTAAATGGCTCCATGAACCATTGGGGTGCAACACTAACAGGACACCTGGTGGCTCTTGTGAGGCAAACTGCAAAAATAGCCCCAGAAAGCTTTTTTTTTTTCATTCTCAGGGGATTATCTGGCAGTATTATCACAAAATATCATCTCCTTACATGTTATCTTTAGTGCTTGTTCTGCCATCTGTCTCAGTGCTGATACTTTTCAAGGTCTTTATGTCAGAAATTCAATTTCTCCTTCTTTCCCCTGTAAGTGTACTTAATCAGATGGGCAGAATCATACAGAAGGAATGCTTTCCCCCATGTTTTTGTTTTTGCTGATGTCCCTTTTTATGAGGGCAAGTGTCAGAGAGACAAAGAGACAGAAAGACAGTGTTTTCTCCCTCTTTTGAATTTTACATTTTTTTCCCCCCACAAGGGCAGCAGGCGGGGTGTGAGAGATACAGAGAAACAAAGACAGTATTTCACTGGTGCTGCTCACTCAAGCTCAGCTGGCACTGAGTATTTACAACCTACTGCAATGCGGCAAAGACTCTGTGTGTGTGTGTGTGTGTGTGTGCGTGCGTGCGTGCGTGCGTGCGTGTGTGTGTGTGTGTGTGTGTGTGTGTGTGTGTGTGCGGTCAATGCGTATAAGACAGAAACAAAGAGACAATAGGAGATAGTGACGCAGACAACGAGGCAGACATTAAATTGAAGCCTGTGACAGACAGAAAGAAAGCCTGAGAAATAATGACAAAGATGTGTGAGATGAGTTTGTGTGTGTGAAGTATAAAACATGCCTGTTTCTCTCTCTTTGCAGTGCAGTGCAAAAACCCAAGTTTCAACTGGATGTTTTTGAAGACAAAAACAGACCGCAGGTTTGTCCAGGGGGCTTCATTTCACAGTTTTCCTCGGCAGACATCGAGGTTTAAGTTGCTTAAACACTATCAAATTTCAGGCTTGATCATGCAGGCTGCTGTTTATTTCTGTTTTAATAGTCCTTCTGTCATGGCTCGTATTTGGTGTTCGGCACAGTTCAGCTCATGCTTGAGCATTTAAATAACAATGTGTTTCTTTATAAAATGTCCTTATTTCCCAGCATTCACACAGTTCGGCTAAATTGGCCATTATCACTGAATGCAAATACTTATTTACAAGCAGTGATTGCCTTATTGATCCTGTCATCTAACTTTCTTAACTTAGACAAAAACATAGACCAATTTGGGGGAACTGCTAGGCCTGGAGTGCTAATGTTATTATTAACCAGCAGAGGGTGCTATTTGCCAGGAAATTGGCAATGCACACTGCAGCGCACACTGCAGATACTGCAAAATATCCATCCACCTTTATCACAGTGCTAACAAACACATAGATAGAAAAATACAGGAGACAGTTTAATCCCACTTCATTCAAGACAGAAAAGGGAACGGCTTTTAAAAGCCAGTAACACAAAGCCCAAGAGCATTATCAAATTTGTAGCACATTTAAAAAAAAATAATATATATATATATATATATATATATATATATATATATATATATATATATATATATATATATATATATATGTACTTTTCAGACTTCGAATACATGTGAGCTGGCGCTATTCGGTGTCGTTTGACCACTAGATGGCGTTAGAGACCCAAGGATGACATTTTTAAACAATGGCCTCAGCTAGCTGCACAAATTGAAGCTTTATGGATTTTTAACAGCCGCTGTTCAGACTGGGGTAGCAACACCATCTTCATCCTCCTCACGGTCCAGCCCCGTTATGACGTTCTTTTCTCCCACTTACATTGAATGCACCTGGAGCAGGGGGATTTTCTCCCGCTTAGTGTCCCGGGATCATTTTGTTTGGTCTGGATGGGATTTTATGTTACAGCTGCTAGGGGGAGTCATTAGGCAAGACGCCAAGCCAAGGTGCTATAAATCAGGGAGTCAAGTGGCTTGTGGTTTTAAAAGCACCACTAAAGCTTCAGTGATGGAAAGATTTATACAAAACGCGCACGAACGCTGTTGATCAGTGAAAGTTTGGCCTAATATGATTCATAATTATTAATTAGCCAAATGTTGAATATTTGAGGGTATTGTGCATCATCTTTTCAAGGAAGGAATAAGCCAAAACTAAAATCAATAAAATCTGCCATACTAGGAATAACGATATGTTTAAAAGAACCGATGAAATGCGTTTTATTGAAGTGTTATTGGCTTGTACGCACCAGTAGCCTGTGTGTTTGAATTAGGCTCAATTGTTACCATTGTTTTTGTTATTCATATTTTTCCTTCTTATTATTAGTAGCAGTAAGTTCGGTTATTAGGTTTTTGAAGCATTGCTACTTCATTAGAGAGATTCTTGTGTAACATTTGGTTAAATGTCTTGTTTGTGCCCAGCAGCCGCAAAGCTGCTAAAGCAAGCATACCGGTGTCCAGTCTGTTTTCACAGAGCAACTTTTATGGCTTTATTGCTCCCCATTTACGGAAATCAAAGCAGGAAACAAATGCTCCAAACAGCATTCCAGACACATCCGGAAAATGCAAAAGGCGTTCAGTCTCTGCTTGTTTTAGAGGAAAGCACTGCAGTGCAAACCACATGAGTCTCATGGGAGTGACAGCATGCAGACTCCCCATTTTACGCACACAAAGTATTTTATGCACGAAAATGTATCTGTTAAAAGAAAATTTTAATGGTAAAAAAAGGCGTTAGATTGAAAATGGGGGAAAAATCAATATATTTTAGAAATGAAAGATAAAAAGGATTTGAAGCTTCAATAAATTGAGAAACCCGTATTCAAAGAACATTTAAGTGAGAAGGAAAACGCACATATATATATTTATATTTAAAAAAGACCACAAAACGGTTAATTTTTAAATCTCCAACAGCACAACCCCCAGAGATTAAAGCTCCCCTTTTTTTCCTTTGGCGCCATTATCGAATAAAGTGGTTCTGGTGCAGGGCCTAATAATTTATGAACCCTTGTGGGAGTTGCAAGAAAAAAAAGCTGAGCACGTGACGGTAATAAAGTGTGTTTTATTGCCGGAGCTTTGACAAGCCCCAAAATATAACTCAGAGAGAATAGCCGACAGGCGGCCAGATGGGATTGGTAGCCGATATTTGTCCGAAATCAACAGAATGCGCTTTGTATTGCTGAGAGAAACAACCGAGACGGTCTCCACGCTCAGCTTCGATCCGCTCTAACGGGATTTTACACTACACTAACGAACGATCGCGTTTTAACGCGAGAGCAGGACAGAGCAAGTAAGTGTGTTTCGTTTTTCATATTTGGCGCAGATATGAAGTTATGACTATGGGGCAAGGGGGGCAGGAAGAACATGGGTGGGGGAAGTGATCTCCGAATGAAAGCGGTGGTCGGGAGACCCCCGAGGGCCCTTGGTAGAGTGAGAGAGCGGTTCAGAGAGCCACCTGTAGTCCAATATATAATCGAATTAACTGAAGCAATAAATACGTTTGGACTGAAAGTAAACTTACATCGAATTTGTGAGAAAAATGTTGACTGTCCCATTTAGTTCGATTTAAGGCGTGTTTTAGTAGAAAGAAATCTGAAGAAATATTTGTTTGCTTTATATTGTCTCAGATCTAATATTGAAACTGCCGGTATATACTCCAGTACTCAATATATATGATTTTCTTCAAAAACAAAATTATCAACTTACACCTCTTTCAAGGAGAAAAAACCCTCTTTCAGTGGGGGACTGTTTAGGATCACAGGTTTAATGTTGCTCTCTGCATTCAGCTCATTGCGGACAGATGATTGATGCCGAAAAACTGTTCCTCTGATTCTGGAAGAAAGATAACAGTAGTCAGAATTTTTAACGTGCTCTGTAGGAAGTCCTTAACATGAAACTCTATATCCGTGCTCGTGTGTGTGTGTGTGGGTGTGTGGGTTTACGATTTCCATGTGGCATATGTGTGTGTTCCTAAATCGGAAAACGGTAGCCTGCATCCTTTCTGAGGCGGCTTTATTCCATATGTTGAGGATTATCTTGCTTGTGTACATTTCGAAAATATAACCTCCCATTTAGATTATTATTATTATCAATAATAAAACAAATCATAATAATATTAATATGAATATCCTGTGGAATAATTTAATCAGGCTGGAGAAGTGCAATAATGCAAAACTAACCAGTCGCTTGCTTGGGAACTACACTTCTGTTTGGCGCATTCAAAATGATTTTACTATTGTCGTTGCTCGGCTCATGTTTGTATGGATATGTAAACGCAATCAGATAACAGGAGTTATGGCGTCTTTGTTGAGATGTTAAATTTTACAGCTATCTCTCTAACGCCAAGCCCCGCTCCCTATAGGCTATAAACAGAAGCCAGAAGAGAACTATAAACCAGTGGTTTATGGCAAGGGGAAAATTTTGATTATACTCACAGCTGGGCACTCCGTTCAAGAGAGGCATGACAATTTAAAAAATACATGGCAGCAGGGACATTAATCTTTTAAATAACTAAATAATGGTTACGACTGCGGAGAGGGGAGCCTCACTAAGCTGCAACAACAAATTTTGCAATTGAGGCATCTTTTTTCACATTTTAACTTAAAAGTGAGTTCAGTCTTCTAAAGACGGATTGTTGGAAACAAAAGCAGTGTGTGTGTGTGTGTGTGTGTTACTTATTCTTATTTTGGCTTAACTGTATATATTTTTTAATATGTCATTTTATTTTTTCCGTAAAATTAAAGAATTTAATTGTTTACATACCGGCAACCATTTCGAACTGGTGCAGTTCACAGATATTTATGGGAGCTATGTTCACAACCCGTGTGATTTTTGAGGATTTAAAACTAGGGGTGTCTTATTTTGATGTAGTTTGATATAATTGTAGTTTTACGCATGCGTTTATGGAAAAAACAAACTTAAAAAATCAATTAAAAAAGAAGCTTATAAATTTTTTAAATTAGAATTATGAGGTCAATATTGTTGTTTTTGTACTGAAAGTTGATTTATTCCCTCTTAGTGAAAAATGACCATATTTGAAACAATTTCAAAGTAAATCATTTTAGTCTCACAGTTAATAAAGTGTATCTTGTTAAATGTAAACGGATCGTTTCCGGCGTTATAGATAATACATTAATTCCAAAAATATTTTTGCAGTCTTGCCATAAGTGCTTGCTCATTTAAACTGCCCTCAGCATTTAATTTTACAGTTAGTTTTACTAATTTACAGCCAGATTTTTCGGGTTTTGCTCGATCGCACTGGTCAGTTCGAGACGGTGCCTGGGTTCCCATGCGGGGCTGGAGTTCGCAGTTAATGTCTAAACCGGGTTAAAGCAGCTCTCAGCTCGGCTTTGACCCGGCACAGGGCCGGGGGTGGAGGGGTGAGCCCGCGGTCAGCCTGTCTAAGATGAAAAAGTGAAACGACCCCAGAAAGAAAAGCCACAACTGAATGGCTTCATGTCAAACTCGGGATGAGAGGAAAATTTATTTATGCGATCTTCTAAAAGGCAATAGGCTGTTTATACGGATAAGTGCTTATGTTACTGCTGCTTGTGGTTATATCATCTGCAGACCCGAGTGTTGGATTCAGATCTGCAAAGACAGCCTGGTGAAAAATTACGTAGTCGGAGTATCACATGAACACCAAGTCTGCAGCGAGAGTATCCAAGACGATCATCTTGGACTGAATTAAATCTACAACCGGAGTGAAGAGGGACATTAAAGACGTCTAATTATACTACCAGATTTACAGCGTTAATCAATAATCAACCTACAATGGAAAAACGATACGAGAAGGTTGATTAAACCGCTGCCAAAGTAGCAATAAGTCATACATGTGGTAGAGAATCCCTTTTAGATCAGTGGATCATATTCAAATAACGGTCACGCACGCATCCTCCCACTTTAACCCCTAATATCGGAGGAGACTATCCAACGAGCGAGCGAGAGAGAGAGAAAGAGAGGGAGAGAGGGAGGGAGAAACCCACGGAACAATAGGCTCGCGACTCCCGCAGGCCGCGTGAACTCTGCGTGGTCCCCACCTCGAGCCCCTGCGTTGGCCTGTCCAGCGCGGGGACTAATGAAACGGTGAACCAGCGGTCAACGATTCTGATTGACCCTCTGGCGACCTGACGGCAGCTAGGCTACATTCTTAAAGAAGAATGCTCTTTGAGAAACCGAAGCATCGCTCCGTTGTTGTTGTCTGTAAAAGAAATCCACCAAAGTTCAGAGCTAGGGAACACCATTCAAAGGTGTAAGCTAATGACGCCAGTGTCCGAGGGCAAGAATAATTGTGAAAAATGAAAGTCAAAAAACAAAACAAAAAACTCAGGATTAATAGTTCAACGTGAATGAACTCTCTTTTTTTGACCATTTGTATTTTCCACATCAGCAGAAAGGTGCCCTAAACTCTGCAGTTTCATTTTTCACCCAAAATCAATCAGAATTGTTATGGATCAGTGTTTGCTTCGCTCTTTTATTTTTGTTTAGCTTTCCCACTGTTTAACGTGAAACCAATCATGCTCTACATAAAGTTTTGCTGTTCTTCTCACTCCATGCAACGCGAGCTTTTTGCTTTCGCAACAAATGGTTCTGACCGGAGTTGTCATCAAGCACTCATTCAACCAGCCATGGGAATTTAGAACATGTAAACACAAGGAATGAGCGTCTGCCAGAGCACAGAAAATCGCCTAGGGGAAGAAATGGAAACAGAAACTCTATGTGGCATCTTGACCAAATTTGCAATACAACTCGAAAAACAATGCAGACGTCAGCAATATTCATAATGATACATTACTGTATAAAGAGGTGAAGTGTGTGGGAATGGAAAAAAAAGGCGTGGATAATGTTGCCCTCAGTGGAGCATGAGCATTGACACGTGAGACAAATCAATACATATGTAACACATACATCTTACCCAAAATTTAATATACAAGCAAAAAGAGTCAACATGATGACTAATGCTGTCAATTGCAAGTGCACAACTTGAATTCAAATACAGTTGGGTATAAACTGTGGTGCCTTCACTGGCAGCTGACGGCAGATGTTCAGCTGTAAACATTTAGAGGCGCTGTGGACCACCATAAATGTATTTCAGCAGGAACTAATGAGAAATTTAGATTCAGTTTCAGGGCCAAGTTCTCTGCAATTTTCAGTTCAGTCCAATAAATCTGAGGTCGAGGCCAAGTTTGGAAATTACCCCCAGCCACTATTTTAATGTGGATTAGTTTCACTGCAGCTGGTAGTTTGTTTACCAGCAAACTTGGCAGGAGACCAACTGCAATTTGGCAGTTACACTACAATCAAAGCTTGGCCGGCTAAATTATGAAAGACATGCAACTTTTAACTGCTGGTGGGCAACAGCACAGATCGCCTCCTCCTTGATTTCTAATGTTTAACGTAAAGAAATGTGGCATACTTGTTTAACAAAGTGAGGTCATCAGTAACAAACTTCTCTACTGTAACAAAGTCTTTCTGATAAGCTAGCTTTTACCTCAGAAAGCCAAAATAGTATGCCTCAGTAAAGACATGGAAGAGAAAGCGGGGTCAGACTCACAGTCACACTTGCAGAACTTCAATGAATTGTGTTCAAACGATAAAATTGATATCAGAGTAACTCCGACACTTTGTATAATAATTAACAAATGAGAATGTGGCTAGGACAAGGTGACCATCTCAGTTTCACATTAACTATACTCTGCTGCAGTTATCTTATGGGCAATTGTTTGCCCTCTTTCCAGTGGAAGGTGAGCTATTTTTCATGCAGCAAGACCAATTTCATAAACCTGAAATTCACCTTGTGCGAATTATTGCTGACCTGCCTAGAATTTATGGTTTTATGTTAAACTGTAGAGCCAATTTAGAAGTAATTAACTTCAAGGACATTTACCAATATTAGGTAGGACAAAATGAAACATTTTGCAGCATATCTTTAAAATGTACACATTAAAATGATATACGAATAATTAGAAGACACTGCCTTGCAGTTTTCAAGAAAATATCATAAACTAATCCAGTTCCAGATATTGATTCTGGATCCAGGGAATCAATTCATGCCTATGTGGAGAGCATTATGATTATTTAACCCGAGGAGAAGCCTGAAGTCTCAGGATGTTCTTGTTGAGCTTGCTAGTCTTCTGGATGATGGCCTCACCAGTTTACAGTAATTGCACACATGTATCAGAATTAATGTGTTATGCCTTATAACGAATTATTGATGTCAGAAGGTACATGCTGAAGCACCATTAATGGTTTCAATAAATTATACAATGACACTTAACAACAGGTACACGCACATCTTTACAAAGAAGGGACTGGCTGAATAGTGATTTTGGGCATTGTAATTACTCTTACGCAGAGCATTAGTCAACACAATGGCCTCTATGAAAAAAGTCAGAATGAGGGCACAGGAGTGTAAATCTCTGTCAACAACAAAAAGAAGTCATCAGCAGCCAGCCATGAAGTGAACCTTCGCCTATATATACCCTGTAGAACCGAATGTGTGTGGAGCTGCCTCAGTCACAGATTGGGTTCTTGGGGAGTCTATGGGCGATGACTAACCATCCATCAAAATCCACGACAGGGGAGGAAAAAGGGATGACTCTTTACTGTGCTCTAGCTTTGCTAAAGGAACGTGTCCTTCTTCAGCCCTACAGTTCCACACTTTCATAGATTAGAAGGATTGTTTGACATTTGTGCGGTGTCAAGCACAGAAAAGTGTCCGTGAAGTGATGCTGTGCTTTGCTGCATACAAATGGATTGGCAAATCGGGCAGGATGGTTTGCTCATACTGAGTTTCACGGCATGAATTGTGATCATGCCGCTGGATCTAATTTCCTGCATGGTAGCGTAAAGGTTTGCTCAGTGACAAATCATAAAATCAATATTAAGTGCAGCATCTCAACAAGAACCACAGCACAGTATCTTGTTCTGGGGTGTAGAGCTGATAAAGCCCTGGCTTATGAAAAAAATGCAACTCTGTTTGCTGCCCTGAGTACACCACCTCTGCAGACCATTCACAAATGTAGTAAATCTGTAACTCTTCAGTGAAAATCTGTTCACACCTTCCCTTTATCTCAGCTGGAACAAAAACTGTCTGATAGAAACTGAAGCTACAAACGCTTCGGCTGAAAAATATCCATTGTAACAACAATGGAAGAGCTGCCTATTTAAATGGCACTAGACCATGACACAGAAAAAAAATATTCTGACACTCTATTACCTATTTGGTTGCTTATCAGTCACTCTTTAAGGGCTGCTTTGTCTAAATGACTCATTAGATCAGAGCCATTAAGCCCAAAGATGCATGAGTCCAGTTGTATTTTGTCAGCCATGGCAAAGACTTCAAACGCATTACATCCTCCATAGGAACTCTTTAATGCTTTTTACAGGAGTATTATAGGAAGGGGTAAAAGTAGTTCATGTAGTAAAACTGGGGTTTTAGCTGCGCATCAGTCTTGCCAAATCCTCGGAGAGCAGCTGCAGCCAAAGAAATCCTCGTGAAATCTTGAAGGATTTCATACGGATTAATGGTCGATTGCTGGGTGTAAAGATGATCTATCAAGACCTTGACATTTGCGATTTACCATTTTTAAAGGGATCACTTTAGCAAAAGAGCAAAATTCCTTGCGCAATGACGCTCATTATGTCTCTCTTTCTTCGTGTGAGGGCACACATTTAGCATATTCCCACTTATCTCTTTCACCCTTTTTTCCACTAATTTTGCATTAAGCTTCATTTTTTAAGCCGTCGCATTTTTGTCTCGTTCGGCTTGATTTAGCATCATTTTTTTTAAAGCAATGCATTTTTCTCCCCCTCCTTTAAAAGCCGTGCTGGTGAGCGGGACACCTCGGCCTGACCTCGGCCGAACAAAGCCAACTACTAGTCACTGTCTGGGAACCTTTTATCCCATTCTTTTATTTGAGGCCTTTCTGACCGGCCACGTTTTGTTGTCCGTCCTTTGACTGGCCACAAGGCCAAATATGGCCCCGCCGTCCCTCAATATGGGCCAGATTAATTTTTCAGTTTCGGCCATCTGTGGGGGTAAAAGTCAGTCAGCTAAAAGTCATAAATCTACAGTCAGCGCGTCTTCAATAGGGGCTGTGTGGCAGAGGGTGATAGATAGATAGATAGATAGATAGATAGATAGATAGATAGATAGATAGATAGATAGATAGATAGATAGATAGATAGATAGATAGATAGATAGATAGATAGATAGATAGATAGATAGATAGATAGATAGATAGATAGATAGATAGATAGATAGATTTGAATTACTCATATTAACACTTTAAACTGTCAGGATTATTTTTCAGTGTCCACAAACACCTAACCGTAGCAACTTACCCGGCCAGCAAATCTTCATTAGTTCTATAATGAACATTTTTTTCCTCCAAATTATCCCATTACGTCTGACATAAACAACCAAAAGTGTCGCCTCTCATTGGCTGGCCGCAGGGTCACGTGGCCCGAGCGGCCGTCCGTCTATTTGACAGCCGCAGGATGGCTTCATGCCAGAGGGGGGAAAAGAGACAGAGAGAGGGGAGAGAAAGAAAAATTAGTATTCTCCTACCAGCCTCACTATAAATCAATCATGGAGTCCTACGTGGTGAGCTGTAAATATGCTGAGCCGCAGTTCCCGCCATGTGAAGAAGATTACAGTAATTTTAATGAACAAGGGGGGTATTACAACAACCCCGAGGACAGTGGCAGTTTTGGAGGGGGCTATATGTCCATGCAGCCCCCTCCGCCTCCCTATACACAACAACAAACCGGTTATCAACACTCTTTGCAGGGGCATCGCCGGCAAGATGGAGAGGACGCCTCGCAGCATCAAGATGCAACCTACCCGGTCTACAGAGAGACGGACGGGCCCGTGAAGGAGAGGTTTCCCGTGGGTGACCTGCAGTGCCAGGCCTGGATGACCTGCGCAAAGCCCGCTCAGGTGCAGAGGAAAACGGCCTGCCAGGGCAAAGACAAGCCGCCCATTGTTGTCTACCCGTGGATGAAGAAAGTGCACATCGCTCATGGTAGGGTAGCCTGAACGTTTTAATCAGTCGATCTTCACTCCCCATTTCATTTCTCCATAACATTGGTGTATTTCTCATGTTAATGTTTTTTATTTTTCTTTCTTTCTTTCTTTCTTTCTTTCTTTCTTTCTTTCTTTCTTTCTTTCTTTCTTTCTTTCTTTCTTTCTTTCTTTGTATAGTGTTTTGTCCATTTGTGAGCATCGCTTTTTGTTGTCGAGTTATTTACGATCTTAGTGAGAGTCAGCGAGAATTACAACCCCTATAAAGTTTTATGACCCTGCCCTGCTACAGCTTGTGTGTATGTGTGTGTGTGTGTGTGTGTGTGTGTGGGGGGGGGGGGCAAGCAAGCTTATTGTGTGTATCTGATGTGTAACGCTTGCGGCGGAACAAACCTTTAAAGATAAAAGTCAAAATCGTTTTTTGGGCATCTTCCCAGACCACCACGAATGAAGATTACGACAGGAAAGGCTACGTGATTATATCTGGAATGAGAATTTTAAAAGATCAACTCATTTTTATTTTAAATATATTCTTAATATGGGGCTTCACCCAGGCCCATCCTCATCATTACGGAACACAAAACAAAATAAAAGCTGTAAGATAAATAAAATAAATTTAAAGCGGTCTTTAAACCTCTGTTCTTTGTTTTTACAGTTAATCCAAATCACGTGGGCCCGGAGCCAAAGAGGTTGCGGACGGCCTACACGCGACAGCAGGTCCTGGAGCTCGAGAAGGAGTTTCACTTCAGCCGCTATCTCACGCGCCGCCGCCGAGTCGAGGTGGCCCACGCGCTCTGTCTGTCCGAACGGCAGGTGAAGGTGTGGTTCCAGAACCGGCGCATGCGCTGGAAGAAAGACAACAAATTGCCCAACACCAAAGGAAAGAGCAAAAACAAGAAAGCGACCGACAACAACAACAACAACAGCAACAGCAGCAGCAGCGACAGCATGAAGACGGTTATAACTGTCTAAACACACAGGAGCGCAGAGTGTGGCAGTCGAAGCAGCCATGGTAGCACCTTCATTCTCCAAAGCTGATGTTGCTTAATTTATCCAGGGTGACTGCAGTCCTCAAACAATTCTCACCTGCTTTAAAGTTACGGCTTTGACGAACACACGTTTATAAATTCCATTATGTATTTTTTTCCTTGTTTTTAACTTCACCTTTGGAGCATTTTAATTTTTTTCCTTTTTTGAGGTTTCATCCATATTGAATCTCATAATTAATGAATGAATGAATATATTTTAAGTTCACGGAGGCCCTGACATCTCTCTGGTGCAGACAGGGAATTGCTTCATATTTAGACATCCGATGAAGACGCAAAAACAGTGCTCGTTTGTCGCGGTGCCAAAATACTCGTGACTGCGTGGAACAGGATGAATCAGGGTTTTCTTTTCTCCACAGGGTAAACATAATACAGGGTTATATAACAGCTACCTAAAAGCAGAAAAATCCTAATTTATGAATATGCACGTTACCAAAATGTTACATAAACTGGCGCTTAAAGGGTAGGTAGAAGAGCAGAAACACCAAATTGCGTGTTGAGTGACTGCACAAATTATGTTTTAGCTTTTGATTTTGTACAGAGAAGCATCCAAAAATAATTCATATTTGGAAGGAAATTAGCCATATTTTTTCTTGGATTTTATTTCCCACATTTATAATTTTGTTTTTAAAAAAGAGCCAAAATGAAGGTAAAATTTTTTAACGCACACACCTGACTGTAAATCCAACTTCTTTTCTCAGGGTTACAGGGTTTTACAAAGAGATCTTTTTTTTTCTGAAAAAACTTGTTTGATTTCGCACCGAGAGGATTAAATTAGCCCTCTGTGAAATACCATGATGTTGCATATAAATAGGTATGTTCTCTCTTTGATTCCAGTTTAATATGCTATCGATATCTATCATAGTCTACGCCAGTACTTATGTTTAATTTGTAATAATTAGAAGCATATTTTATTCGTTCTTTATAGCAAGCATCTTCTCCGTTATTTTTTCGTTACTTTTGAAAAAAAAAAAGTGTATTCCTGTAATAATTTTATATGTGGAAATGTTTTGATAAAAATAGATGAGAAAATAATAATAATAAAAAACTTCAAACATTAAAGGTGTGAATATTTTTCTGTGTTGGAAGATAAGCGAAGGACCGATGATTTTTTTTTTTTTTTGGCGATAGGGGAAGATGAGGTCGGGAGAGAATCAACGGAAGTGACGTGTGATTAGAAACAGTGAGTTAAAGGCGAAATCGTGATATCCATTTTCGGCTTAAGAAAATAAAATAAATAAATATATAAAATAAATAAATAAAATACGGTGTCATCTTTAAGCAGCACGGTCTTTGTCGCAGTCACAACTTAACGGGGACTCATGGTATAGATAAGCCAAGACTAATGTCTAGTGCGTCATGGCTCCGTTGACAAGCTTTTAAAATGCATGCACGCTGTCCCACGGGTGGATTTAGGTTGATCTTTACAGTTTTCTGATTTTCGAGGAGTTATTAAACGGAGCCGAAACTAAGGAGAAAATTTGGCGTTAAAATATTTAAATTTGTGGGTATTCTGTGTCTTTTACTGTTTAAAATTTTTTGGGATGTAAATTATGTTAAGAGACTTAAGTATTGTCTATGATGATATCTTTGTTTAGAAGTTTATAAATCCCAGATACAATAATTCGAGCTTCTCATAGATTTGTTTGTCCAAATCGCGAATTTCATATATAAACTTAATATCAACTTAATATCACTTAAGTTGATATTCATATTTTTGTATGAATATCAACTTAAGTGAAATCGTTTGTGCCAGGATCAAGATTAGCGGTTAGGCCTATGTGTATAGTAAGTTTACGGGAAAGGAACGTAAATCAAAGTAAAATCCCTTGAAGTAGTGAAATCATGTCTGTGTGTATTTGTGTGTTGATATGTAAGAGAAATGAGCGCTGAGTGCCAATAATTGGTGGCTTCCGTTGGAGACTCGGTTACATGTGCAGGATAGGCACAAAGGGGCTGACACGGAGCAACCTGGATTATCTATCACACGCTGAAGATCAACCACAGAGCTGCCACAATCATGACAAACAAAGTTCAGATCTTCACTAAAAACAGAAAAGCTTCTGAAGTTCTGCATGTCTGCAGTTTGAGATGTTACTCAGGGGAATAATACCACAAAAACACGTCAAACATCTGGAATTCAAAACCTGATCCCACTAAGACACACGCGTGATTACAAACGAGATGCAATTATTCCTAAAATTTCACACCACAAGTTCACACACATTCATGTATTTTATGTACATTTAAATGGACAGAAACAGAATGCAAACAGAATGCAATAATACTGAACAGCATACTTTGTAGATATGCATGTGTTTGTGTTTGTGCGTGTACACCTACCTATCTTTCTCTAGTCTGTGATGAAACAGGAATGCCCCCGACTGGTAGCATTAAGTATTACAGTCTGGAAGAGATTTTTTTTTTCAGGTTAAGATAAATAATATTTTTTCATTTAAGAAAACATGGAAATATTTACATTAGAAATACATGGATATATTTATCATTAGCCCTTTGGATTAACAGAAATGTGTATAATACAATGTACCGTAATCAATGCTAAATTAGCCTTAGTAATAATAAGGTATATGAACCAGAAACATACACATCTTTGCAAAGGTTACAATTTTGGGTTGTTACATCTATCCATGCATCATAATGTGTCTCAGTTACTTTGTCCACTTGTGTTTGCACTGTGAACACACAACCGTAAAAATGTACGACTACATCTACCTACAAGTAAGACGTTTAAGACGGGAATGAATGTTGGATACTTCTCACAAGATTAAGAGCATGGCAGGTCACTTTAAATACAGTCACGTGTTCGATTGTAGAGCTTAAAACAGGACAGGGTGAGAAATGTCACGAGAATGAAACAGTGAAGCATTTCTTGTTAGGGTGTGGACAATAACATAGCTACAGAAAAACACAGAAACATGGGTGTGCCACTGGCTTGTTTAGATATGGTCGAATGCAGCAGCATTTTTCTGCAAATAGTCTGGATTAATAAACAAAATTTAAAAGAGAAATGTTTAAATAGATAAAGTACAGTCGCTGTGACTTTCTTGTAAGTTTTTAAAGATAAAGTTTTTATCTTTTATTTGGACATCATCTGCCTTTTCAGTCGTTTTCCTTGTACCTGACTATTTTTAGAGAAATGTTTTTTTCTTTTTGTTGTTTCTACATCACTTAACACCGACATATTATTCATTTAAGAGTAAAAAGTCATCTCACAAGGGACGAAAGGTGTGTATCAAAGAACTCATTTTAAAATAGCATTTTTAGGCATTTAGTCTTTTTGCAACAACAATGCAATTCCCAAACACATATTAGACAAAAAATGGGATGTCTCAGCATGCTGAGCAGTGTGTAATTGAAAAGTATCTGAAAATCAACTGACACAGGATGCAAAAGATGCATCTGACCTTTCAGTTGATTCATCTGTTTGCAGAAATGATCTCAATGGAAGGAAACTGGGAAGAAAAGGCTGATGTATGTCAAACTATTGAAGAACTGGACTGAAAATCAGTAATCACTGACTTTCTTATCTTATGTCTTATGGAGTGATGAATCCAAATGTGAAAATTTAGGTTCACCCTCAGTATAAACAGAGATCATAAAGAGACAGGTACAACAGTGAGATGCTTCCGCTATCTGTGTCATTTTTGGGGGCTGCATTTCAACCAGTAATGTTGGGTGATCTTGATAGATTGAATTATAACTGCAGAAAAGTACAGTACATTTTTGATCCACCACCCAAAACCTTCTGGAAAGCAATTGATTGCCAGCAGCTTAATTTTTTGACAATGATCCCAAACAAACTGTCAATGCAGTAAACACATGTCTAGCTAGAAAAAAAACACATAATGAAACACTATCAGTCATGGACTGGCCTCCCCAGAGCCCAGACCTCGACATTATTAGAGCAATGTGAGATCATCTTGACAGAAAAAGGAGCCAACATGCAAAATGGAATTTTGAGTGTCATTCAAGAAGGCTGGAGAAATATTCCTGAATAAAGAAATTACAAGAAAGTCTAAAACTAATAGAGTCTAAGAGAGTTCACACTGTGTTGAAGAATAAAGGTGGTCATATCAAATATGGATTTTCAAGCTCATTAGAATTGCACAACCCCTGTTTGTGCCTTGTATACTGCATTTCAATTGAAGTGAGTATATATGTGAGAAGATGTTAATTTCTGCGTTCATAAACTTGGTGGGAAGGAGGCAACTCTTAAAGAAACTCCTCTTAATTAAATAATAACAATACAACAAAATAGCAAATATAATAAGACAGCAACAATAAAATAGTGGGCAAAATAACAAGTATATTAACTTTGCAGATATAAAGGTATAAACACACATAAATGCAGTTCTGCTAAAAATTTACGCTTGTTAAAGAAGGATATTGTACTTGCTGCTAGGTAATAGCAGCCATGGAGTGTGGATGAATGCACGAATATTACAAACGCTATTAACCTAAAATTCACACCAAACCTGAGTTTGGTGTCTTACCCAAGGATACTTAAACATGCAAACTAGAGAAGTGTGGGATTGAACCACTGCCCTCTATCTCCTGAGCCACAGCCACCCCACACCACCAGTCAAATATGATAAAATCCATTCATATTTAGGTTTTGCTGACTTTACCCTCCAAATGTATGTTTTCTGCCCTGGACATTATCCTTTTAATCCTATGTTTGCTGTAACAAAATTATCACACAGATTTCAAATAATGCTTCTCTGAGTCCATGTCTCTCTCACATGATGTGTCTGTTTTAGTCAGTTTCCTATACACTTTTTGTGCGGTTAGTTCTTTCCCTTAAACCCAAATTAAAAATGCTACTTTAATAATATGTATTTTTCCATGCATCAAAAGCCCCAATTATTTCTAGTTAAATACAACAACACTGCTACAGTAGCCTCTATGCGCGTCCATAAAGTGGAACTAAAGATTAATGCAACCGTTTCTCTTACGGACATCAATCGCAGGCGGACCGGTCAGTGACTGCAGAACAAGTACTTGCCCTTAAACTTGCAAGCAGTGCTGTTGCTCAGATCGCTCATTATTCTAATCATTATTTAACAATAAGAGTACAACAGCAGCACCATGTCTCTTGCGGCAGAGGCGTTCATGTCGCAGATGGCAGGTAATATGTTGACTTCACCCCGTTTTTCTATTGATTATGAATAACATTAGCCAGCCAGCTAGCTAGCAAGAGCTAAGGTTCACAGTAACATAAGCTCTTTACAAATGTAGTTACTTACATATATGGACCTTTAGCTGTTACTATAGCTGCCTTTGTTCGCCTTTTCTTGGTTTCTTAAAAAAAGGCTGACTGGCCTGGAAAAGCCCCAAGGCACTCTGTCATTCTGCATGTCGTGGATTGCTTGGCAGGTGTAACACAGGACTCTAATGTAAATAGCGCCATATTTCTGTTTACTGTTAAAATCATAAATCAGCAGGGGGACGGCGAATTCAAGCGGAAACGGCTCAAGAGGGCTAAAGTTACTGACATCCCCGTATCGTTACAAAAACGGCTCAAATCTATCAATTTTAACAGAGACATGCTCAGAGATTCCCCCCGGTGGCTGGAGGCTGTACTGCAAGCACGGCGGTGTTACAGCATAGGTCGTTGAGTGAGCAGCACCGTGCACCTCGTGTCTGTATTCTTTATAATCTTTTATTGATTAACTTTATATGAGTAGAGGTGAAGAAGAGGGTGCAGTCAGGGTGATGTGGATGGAGATGAGTGTCACGGGTGATTTGTGACAAAGTGAGCCAGAGTGAAAGGGAAGGTCTGCAAGATGGTAGTGAGACCTGCTGTGATGTATGGTCTGTAGACGGTACACTAACAAAGGTCAGTGGTGCTAAGGTTTTCTTTGGGAGTGAGCAGGATGGACAAGATTAGAACTAAGTATATCAGAGGGACAGATCAGGTTAAGGAGTTTGACAAAGTTAGAGAGGTGAGGCTGAGATGGTTTAGATATTTGCAGAGGAGGGGTAGTGAACATGGAGCTGGAAGGCAGGAGGAAAAAAAGGAAGACCACACGAATGGTCATGGATATAGCAAAAGGAGGACATGGGGAGAGTTGTTGTGAGATGAAGGCAGATGATCCACCGGGATGACTGTTAAAGGGAGAGTCAAAAGTAGACGAAGAACAATTAGTAAAAGAATGTTGACAGCTGATCCCACAAGCAACATTATAGATTAATGAGTCACATTATCACCGTATAATTGTGTGTGTTTGCCTGCATGTCTGTTTGTGACGTTGACAGCTGCTGAGCCGTGGCCTGAAAATGCAACCTTGTACCAGCCACTGAAGGGTGAGTTAGTGAAATGGAGGCACAATACATAATGTCAATAGCAATATAGCTATTTATATATTTTGTTGTTTTTGCAGAGGATCAGATTCTCCTGTCAGACTGTGCCTCATCTCTCGCTGTTCAGGTAAAGCAAACATGCATGTACACAATTTAAACACCTTGTTTAAATATAATGTTTATTTGTTAATAACTCAGTCTGTTGTGCTCAAGAAACAAGGAAAGCTTCTGTAAGTTTTAGTGGTTTTAATTCAAATATTTAATACTATTTTCATTATTTAATGAATTAAAACTGAACTCGTATAAAAGCTTTCAGTTCTTAATTGCGCAATTTTGAACATTTAACCAGCACAAAACTGATATAAGATAACAGATGAACATTGGCTTCTGCCAACGATTTAATGTCAACTTATTTGGTATCTTATTAATTGACTGCCAGCTAATAAGATACTGATCTTAGGTTGTTATACTGCTGAAAATATATACATATATATGTTTTTTTAAATGCATCAAGTATGAAATGCAGTTGTTGATATTATCTGTATTTGACCTTTTGACCTCTACTCTGACTTTGGATTTGACCTTACTGCAGAAGGAAATCTGCAGTGCTGCAAAATAAAGTTAACTGTTTTTTTTTTGTTTTTTTTTAAAGCATATCAAAGTATACCACAAGTAATATTTTTCATTTACTTTCACAGTATGTTTAGTTAACACATTCATCCCATAGGTGAACTATTTGAGACTCGGAGGAGATGCAAACCCAACCTCATGGAATTACAAGCTAGTGTCCTCCTAGTGCTTTTATTCCTCAGCTGCTTAATTCTGTCCCGTTTCTGATGTGCAGGCGTACCTGAGGATGTGTGGTCTGCCAGTTCAGGTGTTCTGCAGAGCAAATGCTGAATACATGTCACCTTCTGGTTAGTATACATGTAGCTTCAGAGACAAATTCTGGGTGTCTGATCTCAACACTGTGTGAATCTCAGCACTCATTCTGCTCATTAAAACATTACACAACTATACACTGTAAGCTGGAAGGATTTTATTCGAAATGAAATGCTAAGTTTGCTTCCAGGATTCGTGTAGGTGCATCTGGAAGTTACTTTGTTGCAGGTTAGCTTTTTGTGTTGAATTAAATGTGATGATTTTAATGCCCAGCCTTTTTATGTTTGTGTCCACAGGTAAAATTCCCTTTATCCACGTGGGCAACCAGGTGGTGTCAGAACTGGGGCCGATTGTGCAATTTACTAAAGCTAAGGCAAGTGTTGTACAGATGAAAGCTGTTTGTTTCTTTTGGCAAATTTGCTTCTAGTTTTTCCCAGTGGAGGAGCAGGTTTTCATATTTCTTTCTGCTGTTGTCTTCTTTTGGGTACTTAGGGTCATTCTTTGAGCGATGGCTTAGATGACGTCCAGAGAGCTGAAATGAAAGCGTACATGGAGCTGGTCAACAATATGCTGCTTACTGCTGAGGTATGAAAAACATAAAAACCATAACATACTGATACTAGAACTTCAGCACATGTACAGTTTTTATGAATGTGTCTGAGAAGTATCCTCTCACACATGTCCTCATCTCTCTACAGTTGTACATTCAGTGGTGTGATGATTCTACAGCCACTGAGGTGTGTACACCAGGTTTAAAAACAAAACTTGTTAAAGTCTTGATAGCCTCCTAATCAGCTGTATCTGTTTTTGTAGATTTCTCGTCCCAGATACAGCAGTCCATACTCATGGCCTCTCAATAAAATCCTCGCCTACCAGAAGCAGTGGGAGGTGCGCAGGAAGATGAACGCCATTGGCTGGGGAGGGAAAACGTTGGAGCAGGTTAGCAACAACCTGGAAGTGAAAAGTTGATGTTTTGCCAGCTCTACAATTCCCTTTCTGCAATCAGAAAAATAATTTCCTATCTTTTTATTTTAAAGGTGGAATTCTTCAAAATTTTACAGAATTGATCTTTTAGACTGTTTGAAGGCCCTTAAGTTTAACTTATTTGTGTTTGTCTCTTATTTGTGTAAGTAGGAAAAAGAACCCAGTCTGTCTATAAAAAATAAAGTAAACAAACTTGTTTTAAAAGTCTGTATGTCCTCATGTATTTCAGGTTTATGAAGATGTGAGTCAATGCTGCCAGGCTCTCTCTCAGAGGCTGGGAACACAGTCATACTTTTTTAATAAACAGTATGTATTTTTTTTAATTTTTTATATCTGTATGTTTCTGGTTATCGCTTTCTCTTTTGTCTTGTTTATAGCGACTAAATAATAAATCTACATCTGAGTTCTCCAGAATCCTTTCTCCAACCCCTGTTATAGGCATTCACACCAAAAAGGAAATGTTTCTAATTATTGCAAGCAGTTTTCCTGGAGCACCACCTTGTGGTTTAAAATTGTATTGATCTCGTAATCAACTGAAAGGCTTTGTTCTGTACTCCCTGGCAATGTTTGATTTGTGTTAGAACAAAGTATTACAAGTGAAGCCAGTGTCTGTAACACCTCATTTCTGATTATATTTAAAGCTGAAGGAGTGCCAGTCATTAACGGAGTGTGTGTGTGGCGTGTGTGTTATAGGCCTACAGAGCTGGATGCATTGGTGTTTGGCCATCTCTTCACTATACTGACTACTAGACTCACCAGCACTGAGCTGGCAGAGAGGGTCAAGAGCTACAGCAATCTTCTGTCCTTCTGCAGACGCATTGAACAGACCTACTTTGAAGACAAGAGCTCCTGAAGGACTGAAAATAACATATCACCTCTTCTCGTACATTCTTTCCTTCTCTCATTCCCCAGATTGTAGCCCTAAGAAGCTGAAATGCCTAAAACAAAAAAAAATGCATACGTGTCCTTTTTCCTATTTTTCCTTCACTTGTGGCTTCCTGTTCATACATCATCTCCAGAAGTTTAAGAATTATGAATGTCCTAAAGTAAGCATAATTTGTAAGTGTATTAAGAATATGTAAAAGAAAATGTCCTGAGTTAAATGTATTTTTCAGAATATTATAAGAACAAATGCCACATATGCTAGTAACTGTGATCATCACAGTTAGTGGAAGACCTTGAGAATCTAGCTTTATAAAAAGTGAATACAAAAAATATCAAAGCTGATATACAACCTTAAATCAGTCTGAAATGAACGTCAAAGATTAGGATTAAATGCTGATCAGACTTCCAAATCTTTCAGATTTGTTGTCAGGATCAAGTTCACCTCAGCAGAATGTCTGCACACACTTGGGTTTTTCATGTTTTACACTCTTTTTCACGGAAGTAGTGTCTACATGTGTTAGAGTGCATGAGTGCGTTTCTAAACGCCCACCGCCTCGCTGAAAACCGAGGTGTGGATTTCTCAGCCTCGTGACATGACTGCATTTCAAAAAACAGAACTCCACTTGACCTACGTCCGAGGTCAAATGGCTCACTGTGTTTTTCCTCCAGGGCACTCCCAAAGCTTGCAAGAAATGTGAAACAGAGAGAGAAAATCCAGAGAGAGGTTACTACTTATTCTGTACAAAATGCATGAACATAATCATGAAGATGTGATTTATTCCTTATTTTTTCCATGTTTTACTTGTGTGAATAGAAAGTGCCTACATGATGGAATACACTTGCCACAATACATTTCTCCCCCAAATAATACGTGTTCGGAAGTTTGTTTAATATTGTTTGAAATTATAACACAAAACCATATAGTGGCTCTTTCATTAGGTACCCCTGTATGTTTTAGCATCGGGTTTTATTGGATTAATCCCTCATATGTTGCCAAAACAAAATCTGAAAGAGAAGTTTAAAAAGACGGAACATGCTGCCAAGTTATCGGGTGTCTGTTTCTACCTTTGGGTCTAATACAAGCTCAATGGTAATGTCTGATCACCTCTGATTGCCCTTGAGTTGAACAGGTTGTGAGTGCATGACAGACGGGCAGAGCGAGTCTGTCTTCCAGGTTTCCTGTGAGGTCGGGCTTTGACCCTTGAACTTCCAGGAGCTGTGGCATCATGACTAATGACCTGCAACGACCAAATGCTGCACACTTGGAGGTCATCAGCCAGGCACCAGACAGAGATAAATACATGGAAAAACAAAACGGTACATCTTATTGAAGACATGTAGTCAAGTCTGCAGTTTTTTGTGGATTTTCTTTATGCTATATTAGGGTTTTGATTAATTATTAACCTCTAAAAATAGACCTAAAACACCATACAAGTAAAAGACTGAAGTAATGTGAATTCGTTTTGGTTGGAAATTGAACAGATGATGGAGAACAATGCTGAGAAATTGTCAGCAGACCTACAGTGTCATTTGTAGTTAGGTCCTTATAAATATTCTCATGTTTTTTTTTTTATTGTTGAACATTTCTAAGGAAAAAATTTAATGTATGCAAAACCATAGTGTGAATAAAAGTTATGAAAATTGATCCTTTATTTGTCCAGGTAAAAGTCTCACAGAGATTAAAAAGAAACCTGGCCAAGAGGGCAACACAAAATACAACGAATATAACATATAGCAATATAACTACAAACATCTGAATAATATGAAATAGCACATCTTTACAAGAGCAATTCACATTATTATCATGCTGCCCAACTGCAAGCTCTAGATTTGGAGCTTATGAGGGAAAAAGGGTAAACAATGCATGATTTCTAATGTGAATCAACTGATTTTAAGCTAAAATAGAGTCACAACAGTAGTGGACAGCGAGAATGTTTTATGGTGCAGAGATAGTAATGGGTTTATTGTCAAAACTGGTGACACCAGACGAGCAGAATTTTCCCTGATTGCCCTTGATTCTACTCTCCTGCAGGGAGGAAGATTACAGCCGAGTCCACACATCTCTGACTTTTCTTTTTACCTTTAAAATGTTCTCATGCTGTGTCCGAACTCTTATTTTGGCCTTCCACTTCAAGGAGACAATGCCCGAGGCCATTAGAGGGGGCAAAGGGTTTCAGGTTCAATCTGTGGCAATGAGTTTGGGGTTGAAGGGCAGAGGTACAGCCTTGACTGGTCACTAGTCCATCACAGGGTAACACAGTCTTATATCCACACCTACAGTCAGTTTTGAATCACAAATTAACTCAAGTCAAAAGCATGACAGAGGAATATTAGAAACCAAAATGATATTAATCAAATTCTACGTTCATAAAAGTGCACAGAAAACTGAAAAACATGCATTTGTCCTCCCACACAAGCTTAATATTTGCATACAGGAAGGGACTGCATACAGATATATTTTTGAAACATGGACAAGATTTATCACTAAAGCAGGTTTACCCCGAGCTACAAATTGTATTGAAAACGTTTGTCCAGAAGGGGGCAGCATTGGGATTCCAAAGTATCTTGCAGTGGCAGGGCTTTAAGGGATTTGGGGCCAGCTTGTCAAAGCAAGTTTATCGTGGATTTTCTCAAACTGCGGTTAGGAAAAAAACTGAAAGAAGAAGAAAAAGGATGAAACAAATGGCGAGAGAGTCTAGTTTAACTGCTTTTTCAGTTTTGGAGAGAGAAACATTTGGTTCTTATTATGAGAAAGAAAGTCACACAGCTGGTTGCACTGGTTATCATTATGTTTCTTGATCATGCTGGGTCAGTGTGTACTCAAATTCAAACCACTGAGGAATTTGAGTGGGTGGAGCTGTACCGTCCAAATGTACTTAGAATTATTATTTTCAGCTGTGGATTTCATGTGATGGCCTGGAACAGGCGATGCATTTTCTTTTGATAATATTCTTGATCGATTTATACATTTATGGATTTGTTCCCCCCAAAAAGTCTTCCGATGTAACAGTTCAACATTCTCTTTGATAGATTAAATTAAAGGATAGTACAATTAGTTAATATGAGGGCGGTGATGGGAGGGAGGTAAAAATGAAGATTATTGCCAAATCGTGGGAATCATTGTCCCATCATGGAAGAAGTTGACAATGTAAGTTTTGTATTCAAGGATGTGAATGTGCATCTGCACATGTGCTGTGATATCAGATTAGCCAATACGTCTGGAGGCTGATGATTACACAGCTTGATTTTCAGAGTTAGTCATGATGCACAATGTGGACTTTCTGTGAAAGAGGTTGTTTTTTCACTTATGTTAATTGCATCTGGTGTGTATGAGCTGGTTTGTGTGTGTGTCTATGCAAGTACTGAACTGAATCAATGCAATGTGTAGTTTCTGATGCTGCGACCCAGTAATTCTTTAATCTCATTCACATAAACTGGATCAGCATGTCTTCTCAGGTGTCAAAGCATAGGGGTGGTTTAAGTGATTTGGAGACCTCAGGCAGTCAAACACTGAGCTAAGTGCCTGTGGGTTTGTATATGGGTGTGAGCCACACACACACACACACACACACACACACACACACACACACACACACACACAGAGAGAGAGAGAGAGAAATCTGTGAATCTTACGTTTTAACATGACAGAATCATCCCACCCTTGAAAAAGTAATTTCACTGAGACTGAGTGGCTGACTTTGCAAAATATGACGTGACACAACCCCCTACATTCCCTGCAATTTACCACCACTCTGCCAAGACTCACTGCCATTACAGCTCTGCTGGAAACTCTGCCTCTCTACTCACATTTCACACTCATGGAAAGAAACAAAAACTATTTGCAGGCAATGATTTTCAGGGAGAAAATGCGGAAAAGCTTTCTAAGTCCGCGCAGAAATGTACCCTTTCTTGTTAAAAACAAAGATGTATAGACTTAAACTTATGAGGTCTTCACTGATTAGCAATCTCTTAACTCTAAAGCTAGTTTTTCTTCATTGCCTTTAGAGGTAAGGAAGCACTTTTACACATTTTACACATATTACTTTATTTATTATGACGATTACTCAGCGAGGACAGTCAAGATTATAAACTGGAGTTAAAAGATGTGGACATGTTGGCTTTTGAGTTGAATAAAGAATCATTAGTTGTTCTTTTTAAAACATTAAACTAACTGAAGCATGAATATGCCAATAGAAACAAATCAATTATATATTTTAAAATTTCTTTGTTGTTTTTACTATTATCCTTTGTGAGATGATTGGCTTTAAATATTAAACCCTTAAAAGTGTAACATTTTAACTATGTGATCAAATGTTTCCCTGCAACCGTTCACATTCTGAAACACTCTGCACAGGAGCTGCAGCAGCTGTTTCAATGCACCAGAATTTACTTAAGCAAACATTTCCCTGTCTGGTGCCACTGAGAAATTTACTTAAGTAAACATTTTTGCACCCGTGCTTCTTATGAACCTCTCCTGGTATGATCTAATATGAAAAACAGTATAAAAAAGTGATATAGTTTAGTAAAACGTAAGCACTTTCATTGTAAACTACAGAAAAGGCAGACGACATCTCATTTTTTGCTTTCTTGGTCCTTTCCCTGCAGCCAAACCAGGGTTTTCTACCTCTTTCTCCAGGTAGGTTTTCTTGTTTCTAGCATTTCCTTTAAAATGCTATATTTAGTTTCACATACTACTCTTGTAGGAGACCCAAAATGCAGTACACAGGAGATAGAGGTTGCAAACAAAAAGTGAGCTTTATTGCTGGTAGCAAGTCCAAGAAAAACTCCAAATGAGAGGAGAAACAGAATCCAAAAAACACAAGGAAGCAGAAATAATGTTGGGTCAACACAAGAATCAAACATTTAAAACTAACCTGTATTCCTCATAACTGGGATCTAGATTCCAGACTGTTGCCACAGATGCTCTGGCAAATGAAGGTGCAATGCTAGAGCAGGGATCCCAACCTTACTGCTGCAGTTTACCTTTAGCACCAGCAGGATTCTTAAAGTAAGCTAAGGGCAGCTCTTAGTTATATTTTATGCAGCCTTTGAGTACTACAAGGAAAGAATGCACCACTGTACATTTCATTAATTTCACATTATACTATGACAATGCATTGCTGAATGAAACCAGGAGAGCATTTCTATTTACTTTCATTTCATGTTGCTCCAGCTGTTATAGCTCATCAAATCTTCTTCAGCTAACTCACTATTGGCTAAAATGACTCGTTAGAAAGATGAAACATGTTTGATGCGTGTGGATTTTCCCATGTGGCCAACTACATTTGCACTCCAGTCATCAAAACTTTAGCATTGATTCACAAACACACACACACACAAACCAGTGAATTACTTTAATTGCTTTGTCATTGTTGTTTAATTTAGTGATAAAGGACACTAGTGCCCCAGTGAGGGTAGTCATTCTCACTCATATCTAATATGTTGCCAATACACGCCTGTGTGGCTGCTTTTGAGAGTATGTTGACTTCTGTATACCTGAAACATCTTATCATGTGTGTCTCCATCACATTCCATGGTGATCATGCGTGTTTATATGTGTGGATTCACTTTATAAGTATGTAAGGAGAAGATGGTTGTTGAGAAAGTGTATTTGGTTTTTTTTTTTGTGATGGGTTGATGTAGATCAGAGTGGAATAACGAGATTAGCTGTGTGTTGATAATCCTCTTGTCAAAGTCCATCCCCTCACACTAACACATGCGCACGTACTACCATTTTATTACCGTCTCCTTTCATGATGTCTTCTCTTACCAGCCATGTTGCTTCTAGTTGTCGTGTTCAGCCTCATCTTTCACAGTTTATGCTGATACACTTGCTTTGCTGCAGCAGACTTAAGTCAGAATTTACATGTTAAAAAAACAATAAGTCTGATTTGTCTCAGGCAGGTTGTTGTTTACTCTAATAGGCTTAAACATTTCAAAGTTTCAGACTCATACTCTCCCACATGCCTCTCAGAAATTCCCAGTTTTACATACATATCACCCAATGTTTAATTCTCACCCTGCAGGAATAAGAGACACGTGTTTAAAATAAATAGTAAAAGCTGTCTGCTTCCCCTGAAATGTCTTTTCTTACGAGTTAAAAATAATTCCCCTCCATGGTCTTAAGATGCATTAATTTTAATATGAATGGAGTGTCAGGTACATAGTGTTAATATTCATTTTCTGTACAAATAAAGAGATGGTTTCATGTACTAGCACTCACTCAATGGAAAATCAATGTAACCGTGAATGTAATCAAGGACAAAAAACGAATAACATCGTGGATTTGAGCCAAGAGTCTGCATTGGAAATCTTCCACCGCAGTTGAAAGGTTCCTTCCACAACACTTTAAATCCACTTTCTTAGCAAGCGGTTATTGGATCATTTTTTCTGCCAACATTTAAAGAAACTATAATATTACTGTTTTGTAAGTCGGTGATTCTGCTGATGATTAACGATGAGCGTTGTGGTCAAGACAAGTCTATTAAAGGCTCTTGGTTCCCTTCAGAGTCAGTATGGCCCTTTTACATCTGGGTCTGGTTTACAGCACAATCAGTAACTGAGCTGCAGTGTCGTGCATGTGAAATGAAAAGAAAACAGTGCGTTTAGTCAAATTTGGTCAAAAATATGAGTGTTTGAAGCATAAAGAGTATACAGTTCTCCAGCAGAGAAGTGGATTATGCCATATGACTAGCTTTAAAACTGTCTCCACCATGAAAGCTGGAATCCACTCTAACCACTGTGAATGGATCCCAGCCCTCAGCTTCACAGAAATACAGAAAACTACAAAGTTTTTACAGCACGTCTTTCACTGTCAAATGAGACATTGAGATCTATTTCTGGCATTTTGCCTTTATTGGATAGAGACAGTGAGAGAGAGAGACAGACATACAGAAGGGAGGGAAAGGTGGGGGGCGTTCAGCAAATGGCCCAGGAACTCTCTGCAGCAAACTACAAAGTGAGCTAAGGAGGGATAACACATTTTTAAGGAAAGCATCATTTTAATAAGCCATCCTTGAATTGTTCTGGCATTCAATAAAGTATAAAAAATATGTTTAGTTTTTTCCAACCCATCTTGTTTTTCTTCTAACTTCATACCACCAGTGTTAAAGATGTACCTTCTTCACTAGATTAATTCTTTCTCCTTTTCTTATTTTACACCCCCGATTTTTTGAGACATGCTCAGATTCAGGAAACAATCAGAAATGAACATTTCTGTCTATGTCAGTGTGTTTGCTATTGCCAACTTGCTTAAATCCTTTAATGCACAGGGTCACTTTTCCAACAGTGTCTCAGGTTGCAAACACACAGTCATTTAAATGTCAGCAAAGGGGTTTACTTTTTCAGTTTAGACAGATATATTTCATGTTTATACCATTTTATCTGCACACAAATCACTGGAACTTATCATAGAGTCACACCTACTCAGCTCAAATTAGTCTGCGTAGTAATCACAGTAATCACGTTGTGGCACCCATTTCCTTCTCTCCAGCCCTGGCCTCAGCAGCTGAATGACAACATTTTCCAAGAGAGAGATATTCCGCCTTCCTGTGTTGGAAATTCATCCAGCAAGGCTGAGAGTCTTGAGATTACTATTTGGATGCATGTTGACTACTCAGAGTACAAATAAGGATAAAGAATATACAGCTCTGAACTAGGGCTGGGCGATATGACCCAAAATTCATATCTCGATATTTTTTTAGCTGGATGGCGATATAAGATATACATCTCGATATTTTTTTTAAGCCATAAAGTAAGAACAAAAAGAGAGTTCTTAGTCAAAGCTGTGTCCCAGATGTCACACAGGCACTTTTATTAACATACAGCACAGATGTACATGAAAAATTACTCAAAATTAAATTATGAGCATTCATTAAATAATGCTCCATAAATAAAAGAAAACAAGGTTGTTTTTGTGCTAAACAAAGAGCTCACAATTGTGCAGTCAAAATGTAAACTAAAAGACGCTGAGCGTAATAACAAAGACAGACAGATTTCACAGCTGCTCTGTTCCCAAGTTTTACTGTGTGACTGATAGCCTGGAGTTTGAAATCCGCTTCATAACCACGTCTCTTACAGGTGCCATTTATGGTCCTTATACACACACAATACGGTAATATTACGTTGATGCACAGTACGTATCACTCCGCGAAGCTCCTCGGTAGCCGTAATGCGCCGACAATCTATCAAGCGGTGCAGCTCCGTAGCTTACCAAAGTCGTACTCAAACATTTTTGACAGATTGCTGAGCGCCGTGTACCACATAAAATCGGTTCGCGGCCATCAAGCACAACCAGAATTCATACATAAGGCGCGCTATCAACTTTTGAGAGAATGAAAGGATTTTAGGGTTAGCGCTGTTAGCTCGTTAGCGCGGTTAGCTCGTTAGCATGTTTAGCTCGTTAGCACGTTGACGCCGTCCAGCCCCACGCATGGGGCGATGCGCAGTAACTCGTTAACGGAGATTTGCCGTGTCCGTCTTGTCGCTGCCTGCACGTGAAGCGATGGGGGAGGAGGGGGAGTTGTCTTCAGTGAAGGCGAGGCGGAGTAACGTTGCGTAGAGACAAAAGTGGACGAAAGAGAGGCAAACTTGCGGCTCCACAACTATAATTATAACGTAACATAGACTATATCGATATAAAGGATATTGTCACATCTTATATCTCGTATAAAATATATCGATATGTTTCAAAAACTCGATATATCGCCCAGCTCTACTCTGAACTAAACCTGTAACCCAGGTGCTTTATGTTTCTGTGGCATAAAGCGAAACAGATACACTTTTAGAGCATTTTGTGGAACCATGGGACAGTACCTCCACCACTAAATGCAGCAGCATGTCTTTATATGACTCAAGATTTTTGCACAATAATGTAGACCCCTTTATAGTCTTGTGAGCCTGCACAAACTATCTGGTCATTTTTGTGGGAATAACAATTTTAGATTTTCATCAGTGTTGTAAAGCTGAACTTTGCAACACTGCAGTAAACTATGGCAAACAACACCATCTTCCATAGTTACATAAAAGCCATTTCATAAATGATCATGTCCTAAATAATCAAAAATATGTGATTTAGTTAGTTGGTGATTATTACATCCTTTGTACTTTCAGTTCAGGCATTGCGTGTCTTTAAAAGGTTATCTTCAGGCAGAGAACTGTTGTGGTGTCGAGTGATTGACAGAAAGCAAAAAGTGGCTTAATGAATGTGTGGATGGGAAAAACTCTCAGCAGAAACCTGCATGTTTACTATGATGGTTTACTTAACTCCAGAACTTGTCTTTTAATATTAAACAACAGCAGATGGCTTCTGAAGGGAGGAAAACAAGCCTCGATATCTCCCGCTATGCCGAATGTGTGCAGGCACCGAGAGGAACAACGCAGAGGCAAAGGGGAAAACTACAAGTCTGGCACAAATAGTGAGTATTAAAACGGTGCGATATTCATTCTGGAGAGAAAGTCCTCGGTGTTCACGGTGTGACATTCTCACACTCTGCTGTTTGTGTTTTAAAGCAGTCGACAGAAAAAGGCAAGGTTTCAATCAAGAAACACGCTGGTCTGATGGAGAGAAAGCGAGTCATGCGAAACCACATGTTTTAAATGTTAGTTAATGTTGTTTAGCTGTAATTTGAGGTGTGTTTCATTTCCTGAAGCTGTCACTCCTTCTCCAATGACCTCACTCTTAGAGTGCGCTTGCATTTGAGGCCCTTTTCGAACATGAGGCTTAAGTGGCCCCAGAGACCCCGACACCATGTAATCACACACACGCACACACATATGTACCCTGAAATTTAATGATCATGTGAACCGCATTGAAAATGTGTGTGTGTTGCACTGCGTGAATGTGTGTGCAGACTAAACACTGACCGACATTGCTATTTTTACTGATTAGAGGTTGTTCATAACGAGACCTATTAACATCAGACCTTAAAACACATGCACGCACCAAAACTTCAGATTCAGTCGGCAAAAGGCAGAGCAAGAACATACCCGCTGGCCAAAGCAAGTGCTTGTAATTGTCACGGTTGAAAAGGTAAGTGACTTTTTTTTACATTAAATTTTTTACTTGAGTTTTTTTTCCACTTGGTTGTTTTTAAATACAAATTGAGCGAAAACGTTTACCTTCGCAAACATATTCAGACACTTTATCTGGTCTTCTCTGATTGTTCGCCTTTTGAACTAGTGTGCAGGCATACATATATAATACTTTCTATCCTACAGTGGTGTTTTGTGTTTCAGTTGTGAGCACAGCTGGACAGCGGTGGCTGTGTGACAGTGATGTTTAGTGGAAAAGTGAGCTGAAAGTGGTAGTGTGTGCTCGGGTGTGGAAGAATGTGTTTTTCATGTACTTGTCATGTTTATATGCCTTCCACAGATAGGCATATGTATTTAGGAAGGCATCTGTGTCATTTTTCATTTATCTCTATTTCCTTTCATCGACCCTTTTCCTTTTTAATGCTTTGCATTCATTATTAGGTGCATTCTCTTTGTTACTATTTCTTTCTTTTTAATCTCGTATATCTTATTGGCATAGATGATGGCCAAAAATGAGTAATATAATTTTTAGATATATACGACTACAGTGGCGATTCATGTTATTAAGGAGAAGAACCTTTTCTAGAGTTACCATTTTATACTGCTGCTGTCAACATCTAGAGAGAGGAGAAGGGTCAGAAATGGGATAAAGCGCTTGGGATTTTTGCATTTGATGAATTTGCTGTCACCCTCTCTATCTGAACAAATAAGCCTTTATTATCCAAAGAAAACTGTGCATCTTCAAAATATAAACTGAGGAACTGAGTACATGTGCTGACAAAACATCACAGTTTTTTTTAAAGGTGTTAAAATCCTAGGAGCTGGCATGTTAGTGTTTGGTGTGAACGTTAAACCAGGAAATTGAAAAGGGCAATTTATCAAATTCAGAAAAGAGTCAGGAGCAAGGGAGCAGTCAGTGTACAACAACAATCCAAAATCAGGACAAGCAGGTAATCAAAACAAAAAGAGTCATTAGCAATCAGGAAGACAAGCAAAACCAAAGATAAATGTCAAGCTGGAAAATGTGTGCATGCTAAGTGGAGGGTGAGGGGCAGGTGTGAAGGCAGGTCATGATCAGGTGTCCACTACATGGTTGGATCTACGATTACACAATTACATACATGATATATTACATATTAGATACACGATTAAAAGCTGCACAGCATGCACTGCAGTAGTTTAGCAAGGTTCACCTTTGCATGTGGGGCTCACCATTTTCAGGAAAAGAATGTAAAAATCATGTAAAGAGACAATGGCAACTGAAGCGGTGTGTGTGATACCAGCTGTCTAGTGTACTCTGTGTCACAGCTTTACATAACTGCACCAGCAACATTATTTTTTTTCTCACCGTGCCATGTCTATGTATATATATGAGCAGAGAAAAAAAACTCAGGTGAAGGCAAGTGCTTTGTACATATATTGGTCAACAAACAATTGGCTGTAATGTAAAACCCATTTTTATTTCCACCCCGAACCAATGTTTGTGTTGTCTGCCCATAATCTCGGCAGACAACACAAATGCAGGAACTGCCTTTTTCAGCTAAGAAACATCTCCAAACTGCGAACTTTTTTGTCTAAATCTGAGTTAGACATGATTATCCATGCTTTTATTTCTTCTCACTTAGATTACTGTAACAGTCTTTTTCTCTGTTTGAGCAAAAAGAATCTTGACCGTCTCCAGTTAGTCCAGAATGCTGCGGCAAGGCTTTTAACAAAGACACGAAAAAGAGAGCACATTACACCAGTTTTACGATCATTACACTGGCTTCCAGTACATTTTAGAATTCATTTTAAAATCTTAGTCCTGACTCTTAAAGCTTTGAATCATGATGCTCCTATCTATATTTCTGATCTTTTAGAACCTCACACTCCCTCTTGCAGCCTGAGATCATCTAATCAAAGGCTGTTGGTAGTCCCACGAACACGTTTTAAGACCAGAGGTGATAGATCTTTTAGAGCGGTGGCCCCCAGGTTCTGGAATTCTCTCCATCTTCACGTTGCCTGGATTGTATTTATTCTTTTGAACATCATCTTAAGACTCATTTATTTAGATTAGCTTTTGATTAGATTTGGCTTGTATGTTTGATTGTGTTGGTTTTTGTTTATTTGTTTTATATTATTGTGAAGCACTTAGTGGGTTTTATCCTGTGAAGAGTGTTGTATAATTCAATAAAATAAAGTAAAGTTTATACTGTATAGTCTGAGCCTAGCATTATACACACTGCAAAATTATTCTAAATATTTGTGCTGGTACAGTTCATCTAACATGCAAGTAGCCTCACCTAAAGTTAAAGCTAAAAGAAGACCAAACAAAGTGAATCATATTCTTAAACATTACAAGTGCAAAGAAGCAAGAACAAGCCAAAATGTCTCACTCAAGCTTCACGTCTCAAATTGCAGGCATCAGAGAGGACAAGAGCACACCCAGCTACAACGGCTGACTCTGGGCCCTTCTCTAAAAACAAAATTTTTGAACTTTATTTCAACAAACGGGTTAAACAGATTCAGATTTAAATTAAAACATATGCAGTAAGTTTCCTTATTTCGATGTAATAGTAATAACATGCATGAGGACAAATGTTCTCACTTTTTAAAACCATTTGGTTGCCATCAGGAGAAGAAGCTTCCAGCAATGTTAAGTTAGGGCTTTAATCTGTCATTTTACCTTTGAACCAGTGCACCAACCCTTCAATGTGGCACACTTTACAGACTCAAACCTGGAAACTGTTAAAGATGTTCTTGACAGTGCTTTATGATTGATCTGATAACCACATACATACAATCACAAAGTGGGCAGCAGCCTTGAAAAATTCTAATTATGCCAACAATCTAGATCCTCTTAATGATGCTAATGTCATTATTTCCATGGAAGATTAATGAGAGCTATTTATGGCTCATTAATCATATCGAGAAGGACTACAGATTAAACTGTTAATCACACATCAAATACAACTGCTGCCCCCTGGGCAATAACTAAATCCCCCTGGGCGTGTGTGTGTGTGTGTACATGTATTACCACTGGAGTTCAACAAATATCTCCACCTGCTGCTATTGTGTCCTTCTGTCTTACTTTTATTTATTTATTTATTTAGTTAGTTAGTTAGTTATTTTTGTCTGTCTTCTCATTGTGGCTGACTGATCTTCTGTGTCTTATTAGCCTGCAGTAAAGAGTCACTAGCTCAGAGGAACTGGGCCACGGTGCTGAAATCCAATCGTTCCACTGAATCCGCTTTCCCAGAAATAGTGACTTGGTGAACTCGTTGCTTGGCCTTTGCGTGCTAAATGAATACTGCCCTCTGTCCTCGGTGCTCCTCTTTGCTCTGGTAGCTCTGTTTTATTTGTCACTAACTATCATTTATCTGACTGAGCAGCATGTCTGCATTTTTCTGCCTGTTTTACATCCAGGCATTTTTATAATGTTGTATCCAGAAACAACAATAATTGCTTTTTTGGTTGTGCATTGTTGGCTGAGCTGTTCATGTGGGTACAAATGACCACCAAACCAAAACGTATTTATCAGTATTTGGGTGACAGGCACCCCTTCTCCATGAACAGGCAGATCAAAGCTGTTGTGGTGCCATGAAGGAAATCAATATAATTTACATTGATATGGATACTAGAAGGTCAGAAAAGGTGTTATCATCCAATCTGACCTATTCAAAATGTAGAATCAGTGATCAGATTAGAAAGTAAACCAAGAGATCTCTTGCAGTCATGTGAAAAAGTGCAATGAAAACCATCATCATTTTATTTTAGCAAGCTTTCTAACATGTGGTTTACATTATAGTACACAGTTTTACTTTAATCACTAACCAAATCGTGAGTGAAAAGAAAACTATGGAGATGAAACTTAAATCCAAAAACTTGATCCAAGCTCAAGTCTCCTGGGTGAAAGTCATCAGATTCGCTTAATTGTGAAACTCGGTTCTCAAAAAAGACTTCCAGACATCAGCACGCATTCCCGTAGAGGTGCTCAGATAGAAACCTCCAGTCCAACAATGAAGCAACTTTTACAAAAATACAACTGAGCACAACAAGGCTCTGTATTGTAAAATGCCACGTTTATTGTGTAATACACACTTTGGGCTTAAACAAATTTAAAAGCTGGAGTTTTCCTTTAACTTTAAAATCTTTTCACTTATAGTTTTAACAATCCTTCATCTTCGGATGATGAAAAACAGGATGCAGGTCTCACTATACTTGCAGCACTTTATTATAATCCCATTCCTGTGTTTCTTTTTTGTGGTGGGTGGGGGTGAGGAAGAGGATTTTATGTAGACATTAGAACTGGCTTAACAATATAACAATCAATTTTCTGTTGTTGTGGGGAAAATGCAGCTTAAGCTGCAATCATAGGAGCAGTAGTGGACGATAGATGGGGTGAGGGGGCATCTGGACTGCAAAACCAGAGAAAGATAAAAAGAGACAGAAAGGGATTTCCCATCCCTTTCTACAGAATCTGGGTGTTCCTAATAACAAGCTTAGACCACCCCCCTTCACTTTTCCACTCCTTCTTTTGGATATGAGGGGAGATCATCCCACTGCGCTTTAAACACACACTCTGCTCAGATTAAAACACACACGCACACCAGATGCTGTTGTTGCCTGGGGTAAAGTCGATGTCAGCCACCCCCTCTTTCTCATGTGCTTATGAGTGGATGTGATTGTTTCATACCTGAAGGCTTTTCCTGACCTTTTCATGATGGTAGTGACTGAGAATAATGACACTCCGCACACTTTTTGAATAATTGGAGTAACAGGATAAAGATTCTGTGGTCCCTGTAGCACTGGGACGTGATCTTGGGAACAAAGGTGTAAAAACTTTTATACACTTTCTGCATATGAACCATAAATAGCTCTCATTAATCTTCCAAGTCTCCTGCCACACTCAGATTGTGTGAAGCTGTATTTTGGCACAAGAGGAAAAAATTAAGAATACCAATATGCTCACCATGTAAATGCTCCAAAATTTGAGCTGATATAATACATTCAACATCTCGATTCCCTACAAAATCTGCACTAAAAACAAAAGTACATCAATGACCAGTGGCAATTTCATTAGTTTGCAAGTAAACTGAATTGACTAAACAGGAGATTAAAAAATGCTGAGAGCAGGTTTTTGATCACCAAGCACCAACTTAGTGTGCTAGTATTTGACTTAAGGCTACAGAAGAAAAATGCAAATACCAACCTTTTTTTTTTTCAATTTAATGTTTGTAATCTATCCGAAGATGAAGATTTATGTCTATAATTATATCTTTTGTGCTGGTTTATATTTTTTAACCATGGGGTGTGAATCAGTGAATGAGGTGTGTTGTATAAAGCACTTTGAGTCTTCAGGAGAGTAGAAAAGTGCTTTACCATTTACCATTAGTGAACCGACATTAGGAGGATTTAATCTGCAAAGATGGCGAGAACAGAGTTGAAATTGAAATGCAATATGCATGATACAAACTGTGGATGAATGCACCATATCAGTCCTCGTTGTGTGTGAGTTGCGCAAAATGTTATCAAAGGCCATCTCTGGCTTGGAGAGCACATTTTGAGAAACCTATAGGTTTAGAGGTGACTCAACCTGGTACTTTATTTTCATGAAGAGAGTAGCTGTAAATGCCTTTTATAACAGAGTAATAATAAACAACCATAATAATAACAGGAATATTTTACTTGTGTACACTAAAGTTTCAACTGCATGCCAGTGAAAATCCAAACTCTTTCCAGTTGGCATCATCAGCACGTTTTACATGAACTTTTGATCTGGAGTCCAACAAATCACTACAAGCACACATGAGCATGAGAAAACCTTTCACCTCTCACGCCTCCATCTGGTCGCAGCCTTTGGACACAGACTGCATCGTGCCTGCTTCGGCAGCGCTGTGAACGGAGTGTGCAGTCGTCTTAACGGCCCTCTGCTGTTGGTGATGGGACTCTAGGGTTGTTATTGTGCTGCTGTTTTTAATCACACACATGTTGTGAGGAGGAGGAAGCATTGCTCACCCTGAACTTTGCTGACTGCTTTTAAACTGTGTGGAACTGGGACATTTCTTGGAACTTAGTTTCTATCTCAGATTTTACAGTCCCTGCTCTGCATGAGCCAAACCTTTGATTATGTTATTATTGTGCAAGATTCTGAAAACTTTCCACTTTACTTTCATTTTAGATTAAACCCCTCAGGCTAGTTTCCTGACCAAAAATACAAACATGAAACTAATGCTAACTAAGCTTTGGTATGTCTATTTCAAGCTGAATTGCATAGCTGTGTATATACGTACTTAATTTTTTTTACACACCAAAACCCCCAAGAGGGATTGTCATGACTGCATAAATGCAAAGCCTTTATAAAGTAAAATGCATTAACTCAGAACCGAAAGAAACAGAGATAGAGGTGAGGATTTGTGTAAATGGGGTGGGACAGAAAGAGGATTTGAAAGTTGGGCTTGAAAGCTGTCACTGCTAAACTCTCAGAGAATCTGTTTGGGACTGAATGTCCACATAATGGAGTTTCAGTACTGGATTTGCTTTCCAGCATTTGTACTATACAAAAAGCAAAGCAAAGTTTGTACCCAAAGTACCCAAATTGGTCACCAGTTTTAAATCTTTACCTGGTTACAGCACTCAGGTCCAATGGCTCTATGGCACCTTACCTTTTTCCTGAACAATTAATTTTGGGAGCTGTTGAAAAAGCTGATGATGTCCCTAACTATTGATTCTAATCAGGAAACAACCTCAACATGGAAGTGCAGTAATTTTTTATACAAGAAAAAAGCCACAGCTAAAGAGCAAATAACATAACTAAGCTGCAACTTAATTTTTTAAACCTATTTATAGGTTTATGGGTGCATTATTTGGATAGGTAACCATGTTGACTGGCAGATAGATGCCTACACAGGCAGCTGTAGCTGTCTGAGATGTCTGCTGCCTTCACTTTATGTAAATTCAAGTCATAGAATTGGACTGTGTTTGTGCTGTTTGAATTTTTATCTGAAAAATAAAATGGTTTACTATGTAGTAACTCACAGTCCAATAAGTCTGTGCTTCTTACAGTGTCATTTAGCATTTATTAGCCGGTATTTGTGTCTTAGCAAATAATTTTAGCCAATAATAACTTTCGCCAGTGGATACACTTATCTTAGCAACATTAGTAGCTTAAATTTAAGCCAAAAATCTTTGCATTTCATCAAAGGATAGCCACTTCTGGCTTTAGAAAACCAAGATGACAACTGCTATACTCCTATAATAGTGAGTGAATGATGTTGCAGTGGGTACCTCCTTCTTTTATATATAGTTTGCAATTTGAATAACTTAAAATGATTATTTTTCTTAAACAAACAAGTGGCAGTAGATGAAAATTAAGGAATCATTTTCAATTCAGACTGTGAGTCTGGACCAAAGTGATGGCTGGTCACATTTGCTAGAATCACTAAAATAAACATTAGAGCCTAAATATACTAGAAGAGGCATATTAGACTTTTTTCTGTCTTATGGATATGAAAGAAATGATTTTCACCCAAGAGACTGAACTGCAATACTATTTTAAAAAGGTAAACTTATTGGACTTTGCTTTCTCCATTACACTAGTCTCCCTCTGTTATCACTTCTTCTCCTGTATTTGATTCTCTATTTATTATAAACTGATTTATGGGTGAAATTGAAAGGTCAATATTTTATGATGTTCACTAAACAAGAAAACAAGAAAACTACTAACACTGGGAAACTACCATATCCAGACAGGAAAGCGTGACAAAAAGTAGACAGAAAGTATGTAAGATAAGAAATTAGCTTTTTATTCAGGCACTTAAAAAAAAACTTTAACTTGAGTTGTGTTTTAGCAGCTTATCTCTTTTATAGTAATTTTCTTTAATCACAGAATAATTAAACAACTGAAGAACATCCTGGTAATTTATTAAAAGGCAAATGTTTTTCTTTATCTATATCTACTTCACACTAACCAGCAGAAGCCAAAAAGCATTAATTCCAGTGGTGTCCACACTAAAAAACAGCGAAAATATAGGCAAACGCAATGAATTAGTGATCTGAACTCAAACGATGTACACTGCAAATACTAGACATTGCATACACAGAAAGAAAGTATGCATTATGTTATACATTAGACTAAAGAAAATAATTTAGACTTATAGATAGACTCATAAAGTTTTATCTGCAGCCAGAAAAGTGTGATACTACCTAAACTTAATAGTAAGACTCGAGATGTGCAATAAAGCAATGACATGATTGACAGTTAGGCTTTCTCCGTGTCCTCCACTTTCCTCCCACATTGTTATGATAAATGGAGATTCTATATAGTTTATGTGGATATGTATGTCTATCTTTTAGGCCTGTGATGGACTACTGTCTGGGATCTACTCAGCCTCTTGCATCATGTCTGTTGGAATATACATTCCAGTGTGCTAATTATACTTCATAAACCTGAAATAATTATTCTGTTCATCTAATTTTAACTATTTGTTACACAATTTCGTCAAACTACATTCCCCATACCCCAACTACAATTTAAACCACTTTATTCTTCCGGGTTCCAATGGTTACCAAGCAGACAGATTCATGCACCTCTTATGATGGGCGAGCCATTCCCTTTGTTCCCAGACTCTGTTCTGTCTGTGGAAGGTATTAGGATTGAGGAGGTCGTCTAGTTATTCCTTCCATTGTCCAACTATGTCCTGTATTGAAGTCAGCAGCATTCCATTCCCACTGCATGCAGTGTCAGCAAGAAGCTGCTTCCCCCTCCTGAGTAGTGTGAGTTTTGTCAGAATCACTTAAAAGCTGACTGAATGCCTTGCTCTAAGGAATTACCAACTTCTTCCAGACCCAAGCTTGAGGCATTGATAGACCTGTGCTCCACAGGCCCAGAGTGTTGGAGTCGACTGGACAATTCAACGTCATTCCCATGTTCACACACATTTCACATTGTCACAGCTCAGAGAAGAACAGGCAGTCACTGGCAGTTTTGGGAAGGTTACTTTTAAAATGTATTCCACTACAGATTACAGAATACATGCCCCAAAATGTATTTTCTAACGTATTCCGTTACGTTACTCAATAAGAGTAACGTATTCGGAATAATTTGGATTACCTATTATATTATCATGCTTTTTACAACTACATGAATGTACTATTGCTGTGTGAATTATTACTATTACTGAAGGATACCTGCCATACCAATACCAACTAGATTTAAATATTAATATAAAATGAGTAACAGTAGGGTGGACATTAGGTAAGGCTGCACTTTTTGCAGCAATCTCGTATTGAAAACTATTCCACGCGTATAGAAAACAGGTCCGCGGCTCCGAAGTCCGAACCGTAGTAAAGGGACCTCTGGCTAATACGTCGGGTTCGTGTCGGGCTCGTGTCGGGCTCGTAGCCAAAAACTAGCTTTACTTTGTTGTCTGGGTCAACTTTGCTAGCGAGAGACAGAGAGAGGCGTTGAAAGGCTGCTCCAATGGAACTTATTGTTTCGGAGGAAAACATGAACACAGTGTACAGTCGAGTCTTAATAGCTTACTTACAACTGGGCTCGTCAGATATTCTTTTTGGCTGCAGTGGTTATTATTATATTTACATGCTTCCATCTCCCGCTTCTGGTCAGTGACATCTCTTACTTTTCGACTCTCCTTTTTCTTCCTCCCTGGCGCTCACAGACACATAACGGGTATGGCAGTCCATTCTCCCTGCAGCACAGATTACACTGCCCATGAGGCTACATTCTTTGGGACTATGCCTGTAACACTCATATTAAATAATTTTTGTGAATACTTTTTGAAAAATATTTCTTCACATCATTATGTGGGCCGCAAGTAGGGGTGACATGGGCCGCAGGATTGAGATACAGGCATTAGGGCCTCTCAATGCGTGTTTTGCTTGGGGTGTGGAAACCAAAAATAGAGAGGGCATAGCTGAACATATGATACAGGAAAATACCGCCGTGTAAGCCCTTTATTTCAGCAAAGTAACTGTATTCTGAATACCACCTTTTTAAACGGTAACTGTAACGGAATACAGTTCCTCGCATTTTGTATTTTAAATACGTAACGGCGGTACATGTATTCCGTTACTCCCCAACACTGGTCACTGGTTAGCTAGTTCTTGAATCACAATGGCAACTTCAAGTGCTGCTACTGAATAATTATTTATTCAGTAGCGATTCAGAAGAACACCTTCTCCAGCATGCTATATGACAAGCAGAACCGGATAACTGGATGTCCGGTGAGAAGTGCCTTCTTTTACTGAAACATTGTACTGAAACGTTGTGGACCACCACTGCTTGTTCAGTCTTCTGCCACAAATCATCAACAGTAACTTGCAGGCGAGTAAATGTCCTCAACGTGATGTTACCAGTGTGAAATGCTTTGGGCCGAGGAATTTTTCTACTGTGTGGGGTCACACTGACTTCCTACTATTGAAACAGTAGCAGCATGCAACACACACACATGCAGAGAGCACTGTGAAATGCCGTAACCTCTGTCTTCCTGTTGAGTTGATGGAAACTTCTGACCAGTGCAGCTGGATAACTACTTTACGTCACTTTAAGTTCACTGTAAAAACTCAACTCGATGCAGCCACACCTTGGGAATATTTTAAGAACTCCTCTGCAATTTCCTCTACTGCCACTTTTGAGGGTTGAAGATAAAAATTAAAATGAAAACAGTAAATTAGCAGCTAACCATGGTCATCAAAACAATCTCTTATATAGCGGCTTGTCTTGAGATCAGTGCAAATCAAAGTGCTACAGAGAAGACTAATGCTAACAACATAAGAAGACAGAGCAAATTAAATAAAAATCTAATAAAAAGACAAAAATAAATTAAAATATATTGCGATTTAAAGCTCACATAGACTAAAATTTGTAACAATAATAGCAATAAAAACGAAATACAGCAAAATAAAGGAGTTTAAAATAGAAACCAGTTAACATTAATGTGAAAAAATAAAGTAATACTGGATAAAATTAATTAAAATTGTCAACTCAATTAGGACCCCCCCCCCCCCAGGCTAACAAACAAACAAAAAACTTTACAACTTTGATACAATGCACTGGTAAATGAGAAAAGTCAGTAATGTCTATAAGAATATGTTATCAAAAGTAAAGCTGAAGTGAAAGGTTCTAATTTTTAACACTATCAGATGTGACCAGGATGAAGCCATTGTGAATTTTAAGTATTTATGATATATCCTATAATGCTGTTCTTACAATCTTATTAATATATTTTGATATGTTTTTTGTATCACAGCCAAGTTTTATAAAAGATTTCTACAATTTAAGCAGCATGTTGTTAATTTTGTTCATTATGTTTTTATTAGAGGTTCAGCCAAGTGTCTTCAAAGATACTTTTAGTACAAAACAACAAATCAGAGGAGCACTTGAAAGAAGTGAAGGGTTGTTGCTATGGAAACCACCAGCAGGAAGGACTGGGGAGACCTGATTAAGGACTGGCTAGATCAGATTAAGTATTGTTTCTATTATCTCACTTGGCTCACCCACATGCACAAGTGGACACGTGCTCATACGTGCGTCCGCGCATTACACACACACACACACGCCATACATGTTCACACTGAAACACAAACAAATACACACAAACACATCACTCTGTGGGACTGGTTTTCCAGATGTGAGCAAGGAGGAAATCCTTTTATGGAAATGATTTTTGATATGAGCCTCAGTTCCCTAAATGGGAATCTAGATTCAACTGTAGTCAATATAGCCAGCCAGCTGACTGGTTTGTTACGGTAAATGTCGTAACATTTTATTCAGTCTGAAAAGTATTTGAGGTTTTTTTTTTTTTTTTACCTCTGTGACTAACTTCCTTTTGTATACATTGCAACAATAACATGACCTCACTTCAAAGAGCAAAGTGTAATTAGAAGAAGATAAGGTTTGAGCTGAGACCTCTTGGTGTTTTTATCAGTTATCAGAAGAGGAAGTTTGTTTGTTCATTTATTCATCACTGTCATAAATAATAGTGTTTTTAAAAAACACAACAGAATTTGTAAAAAAAATGCTGCGTGTATCTATTGTTTTCCAAAAGTAACTGATAGCGTTTTTAAGAGTTTACCTTTCTTTGTCTGTAGGTCACCAGACTGGCCATGTTCTTAGGAAATATGATTTACTAAGGAGCAGTAAAACTGCTGAACAACGCGGTCTCAACACTTTGAAATCACACATGAGATATCTTATATTCTTAAGGTGCCATAAAAGATATTGGACATGTTCCATGTCCCAGGTATAAACCTTTATTTTATTTTATTTTATTTTATTTTATTTTATTTTATTTTATTTTACTGTGACAATAGTAGTTTGAGCCTCCCATATTAAAGGTCTTGAAGTATGCTCAATCATACAGGTAAGGTCTGAGAAAACTGATTCTGTTCATCTGGATGTTATATTCGAAATGCAACATCCAGATGAACAGAATCAGTTTTCTGGGATTCCCATATGAAAACATCAGTTTTGACTAATGCCAAATATATTTTTAAAAAAATTCAATAAAATGCGGTAAGCTGAGGTAGTTCAGGCGTCTCACTATAATGCTTCCTGGATGGTTTTTTGGTGACGTGTTTTGGGCATGTCTACCTGGGAGGAGACCCCTGGGGAATCCCAGGACTCTCTTCCGGATGCTGGAGAGATTATGTACTTTGGCTGTCTAGGGAACGCCTTGTTATTCCCCCAGAAGAGCTGGATCCAGTGGACAGGGAGCAGAAGCTCTAGGAATGTCTGCTTACACTGCTGCCCCTGCCAGTATTAGTATAACTGATAGAACAATTTATTTTGCTTGGATATAATTTAACGATGGATAAGTTAAAAATGATTGATTCACAGCATTGATTTGTCCAGATCCATGTTGTTCTCCTATAAGACTCATTTAACTGTTGCAAGAACATCTGCTAAACACAGCTCAGATATAACGCTCATTAAATCACAACGCACACTGCTCTCTTTCTAGGAGGATTCTTCATTGGAAAGATCTGTAGATTAGTGAAAAGTGGATTTTTATTATAGTTGCGTTGGAATTAGGCAAAACAGAAACTATTGTCCTTCAGAAGGGAGAGGCTAGGCCATCTGTGTGAGCTGATGTAATGCCTTGAGTGAAAATTAGCTCGAACTCGGTGCCATTACCTTTAGATTTGGGGAAACCTAGCATCAGAGAAATTTGTAGAATAAAGCTTTGTAGCCTTGGTTTATTTATTTTTTAAATAGCCAATTTTAAAAGCTAAACCTGGATCGTTTCCTTACCTTAACCACAAACTGTTTGTGTCTATCCCTAACTAAATGTGAACAGTGAGCGAAAGTGAAACTTTAAATTGGGCCCAAAAAAGCCTCAAAATACAATCTCCCATCTACATGCTGCCCACCTTATAATGTGACCTGTTTAACTGAAAATTGCTTATAACTGTGGGCAAAAACAAAAAATTATTATTTTTTTTATTTCTGAGGAACTTTCAAAGGAAGAAGTGACTGGTCATATACATCAACATTACAGAAATATGGACTTGAGAAACAATAATCAACAACTAGATGGCCTGATTAGTTCCCCTGGGCTCTGAGGGCAACAGCAGTTTTTTTTTTCTTTTTCTCCAAACAGTCCTCGCCACAGGGGCTCTAAACCTGCATGTAGCCCAAACCTACTCAAACCTGATTAGTCAAGCTCAAAGTGTAAAATACCTTTGCCTAGGGAGTCTGTATATGCACACACAGTTGTGGTCAGAAGTTTACACACACTCGTCATGGTCATAAATGTCATGGTACTTTTTGGTTTTATATAAATCCTTTGAACTTTTGTTTTTCAAAGGTGGAATGATTGTAGGGTATACATCTTTAATGATTGATAAAACAAAACAAAAAAAGAATTGCACGCACAAATTTGAGTTTATTTGGGATTTTTTTTTAGGTTAAGCCTAGTTCAAACTAGGCTCATATATACATATACACCCCCACCAATATATGTTTAAATGTCTTTTAACAAGTTGCAACTTGTTAGCCTACACCTACGTTCCTAAACCTACGACCACCTGTGTGGATTAGAGAAAAGAAAAAATAAATTTAAATCTGTTGTTCTGTACAACGTCGCCATCTTGGAAAAAAAGAAATGCCCAAAATTATAATGGCAATTTTTAATTTATACATTTTTCAACAAAAAGTGGTTAGTTACGGCCACAGGAAGAGCACTACATTTAAAGCACTGCCTAGTTGAGTGTAATGTTTCAGTCTTTCTTATCGTCCCTTGTTGATTTATGTGGATCAAACATTGCACCAAATATTTTTTGCTTTTTGCAAAAGAAATGGGTTTTTTTTTCCTGTATTTTTTTCCTAACCCCCTCTTTTCTCCAATTGTCTTTGACATGGATTTTTGTCCTGGTGGCATATTGAGCTTGTGTGTGTTCTTGCATATCTTGGTGTATTTGGCAGGAGGCTACAAGGGCAGTGAGAGCAGGAGTGGGGTTCTATGATGAAATTCAGTGGCAATTTGAAGTCTCCAATCATTGAACCATGTGAGAAAAAGAGGCAAAGGGGAAAGCGAGAGAGGTGGAAAGACAGAAATAGGTGGGAAGAGACAAAGAGAATGAAGAAGGTTTAGAGGAAACAGGAAAGAGGTGAATAGAGCCTAAGTAAAGAGAGGGAAAAGGTAGAGAGAGAAAGACAATTAATGGCTTCATCACACACATTTAACTGAGAGACGACATGAAAGCGTTGCCTCAGTCTGTTTATTATACAAAAACAGTGTGTGTGTGTGTGTTTGTGTCTTTGATTCCACAGTTGCATCTCTTGCAATTTTGTGTGTGCGCGTGTGTTTTTGTGTCTGTCAGTCTGTGTAATTACTCTCATTCCTTTCCACACACTATAGCTGGAGGTTTTGCCAAGTTGACATTCAAGCTCTTGTGATAAACAACTCAGTCAGATTTGTTTGGCTTGCATGGTGCTCTGTGTGCTTCTAGGGAGGGCATTTGAATCGCATTCAGTAGGGGGAAACACAGCGATATGGAAGAAAAATATCAAGAAAAGGCATGAAGGAGGCAGTTGTAGAGTCTGGGCACTAGTTAGCACCGTTTGGCAAGGAGTGATGAGAGGTTGCATCATCAGAGAGAGAGAGGGAGAGAGAGACGGAGGGAGATCACCTACTGGAAGCATCAAAGCATTTTAACCTTGATGCTCTCTGTATCACAGCTGGATGGCTGGATGTCAAAGAAAATCACACAGTCTGGTGACCTTGAAAACAAAATCATTTGCATTTTTACCTTTTAACACATTTAGCGGAGGTTTAGATCCAGACAGACATACAGTAATCCCAATAGTACAGCATTGCTCCCGTGGTACTGCAATATTGCTATGCCTGTGGCAAAATGATTAAAAAGAATAAATAAATAAGGATGCCTGTGAAGCAAAGACGGAAACACACAAAAGCTTCATGAATATATAAGAATGCTAAGTACTTATTATGTGGCAAATATACTGTGGATGTTTAATACTAAGCAAAGGCAACCAAAATATACCTTCGTCATATAGATCCTTTTTTTCTCTTTAAATAGCATGAGACATGCAGAATGTCTCTAAAGATGCTTCATTTTCAAACCAAAATGCAAGAGGAATACAAAAAGGAAGCATGCAGAGCATGTTTATTTCTCCCTTTCTGCCTCAGGCAGTTTAAACTGAACACATTTTCTTTTGCACTGTGAGTTCATTTGAATTCAGTCATTTGAAAAGATAAAGTCTTTCTCTGTCACTTTTTTTTCTTTTAAAAGCAGGAGCTCATTCTTTTCACCTTGTTTGCTGAGCGCTACCCAAAATTCAAACAAAGCAGAATAAAACACATGCCAGTTTCACGGTTCTGCATTTTAATACTCTATGCAGCAGTGTGAGTTGGTTGTCTATTGCCTCATTTCAGAAGTTGAGCATCACTCCGTTTGCCTGTAAACAAAGTGTTGATATGTGCTGCTCACTGGTGCAGTTGTAAGATTTTGCAAGTTCCAAGTGAAGGATTTTCAAATACCTTTGATTAAAATAATGCACAGGCAGAATTGTGGTATGGAAAAGCAGCTATGGTGTAGTTGACTGCTATCTCACACTGTTGTTATGACTGGTTATTTCAAAAGCTGACTACAGTTCCAGTGAACTCTCAGCCTTTCTGTCACAATGAGGCGGAAAGGCTGAGAGCTGAGACAATGAGACATTGTTTTCATCTGAAATATCGCTCGTTTTTCATGCGGATGTTGTGGCTCTGTAAGCTAACGCTGAGACTGTAGAGCAAGAAGACAGAAAACATTTTAGAAAAATATTAAATAGTAATAATTTTTTAAAATGTAATACTGATAGCAGTTTCTGTTACAGCTCGGTAAAAAAGTGGTAATAGTAGGGTAACAAGGCACAAACAAGAATGTAATAACATGGTAAATACTACTCAATTACCAAAGTAATGACTACTTAATAGCCAAGAAATATCAACAGTTGAGTAATATTACACCAATATTACCCCCAAACTGGGGATAATAATGTGGAAATAAAGAAATTCACATGAGACAAAACCAATTGCTGATAGTAGTGTAATACTTAGGTAGCAATATGATAACCTGCTAGAAATAAGAAAGTAATGTCTGTGAGCTTGAATTTTCACATTTTTAAAAGTTTTCACTGTAATAACCTCATAATTAATAGGTAATATTGGCTCATGTCATATTTGAACAGTATTACTATATTACAATGCTTGAATGAATCCTACACTAGGTTCCCAGCATTCTGCTTTGCTTAAAAGCAATAATTTAAATATTATGTTCTGGATTAATAAATGAAAACATCTATGGTAGTTTTGTCTAATAAGCTCTAGTTCTCTATTCATATTTACAATAATAATGGTCAACTTATTTCAAGACAACCTTACTTTTATTCAGTCTGAGTTTTTATTTCTTTATTGAAGAACTAAGCTAAAATTTGATGCTAAGGCACTGTTAGATACTCTAATGTGAGCTAATAGTATGTAGCTTAAGTTAATAACAACAAGACAATATAACTTACCTTGCAGTACAGCTGTAGCTAGCATATGGATTTGATTCCAGATATTTGTGTTATAATCGACTGGTTTATACAAGCATGGATCTATGAGTTAAGCCAAAAAGGGGGCAAAAGGAGGCTAAAGTTAACAGGTGTCGCCCCACTTCTTCTTTGTCTTTATCCAGTGATAAAACAGAAAGTGCAAACTCCCAGCATTCTGCCACCTCCTGGCAGGTGGCTCTTTCCCGCAGTGCCTAGTGTTGAAGGGGACAGTTTAAAGTGACCAACACTCACAACTATAAGGAAAGCATAAATTATTAAACTAATTAATTACATTTCATAAAAATCCATAATAAACCAAAATAACTGCTGTACATTTTCTTTCTTTATTTTTACTGCAATGGAAGCAGAGTGAATGGGGGAAAACTATTGTCTGATCACCACATTATTAGGTTCTTGTTTCTCTCGTGTTTCCCTACTATTACCACTTTATTACTGAGCTGTAATAGAAAGTACTGCTGTAATACTTTACCTTGTTTGTCATTTAAAGTGAGAATGTGTTCCACAAGGTAGTGTGGGTGGTCCAGTAGTGTGAAGGTTAAACACAGTTCTTTCACTCTGCTCATCACAGCTGGTCAATGTGTTAAATTTAAAAAATTGGGTTTGCATTTATACTTACATGCTGATTAGTCTGCATTGCTCTCTCACCACTAGTGAAACTGAGCTGATCACATTGGACATGGTGTTAATAAATATTGAATAAAAAAGTACTTTTACTGGAATGCAAGAAAGAGAGAGAGAAAATGTCTGAACCTCATGAAAATTATAAAATATACATAGACAGGAATCATGCATTACATTAGCATTGTGAGAACGCTAGTTACAAATACCGTACGTTCGGTTAAACTCTACTTCACAGAAAAATTATCCGAATGCTAATCAGTATAGCTGTTTTAATTCAGTTCAGTTCAGTTCAATGAATTTTATTCATATAAAATTAAGGCACTTTATATTTTGGGTTAAAGACCCTACAATAACAGAAGGACAAATAATAGTTAGACTTGCCCCTTTGAGATAGCACTTGGTGACATTGGGAAGAAAAAACTCTCAACAGAAAGAAACCTGCTGCAGAACCAGGCTCAGGGAGGGGCTGTCTGCCATCACTGGTTAGGGGTGAGGGGAGAACAGTGTCCCCACATACACAGACAACATATGATTACCAAGTGGACCTATTGTTCACTCACCAGCCACTTTGTATATCTTCCTAGTATTGGGTTGGACCTAGTTGGAAATATTCCTCAGAGACTTTGGCCCATATCGACATGATAGCATCACACAGTTACTGCAGATTTATTGGCCTCACATCCATGATGCAAATCTCCCGGTCCACCATATCCGAAAGGTGCTATTTATGATTGAAATCTGGTGACTGTGAAGGTGAGTTGAATAGAGTAAATTTATTTTCATGCTCACAAAAACAGTTTTAGGTGATTGTGAAAAGGCATGTAACAATGGTGGAAACAGCATGGACATGGTCAACAACAATACTCAGGCAGGCTGTGGAGTACAACCAATGTTTGGTTTGTAGCGAGAAGCTGAAAGTGTGGCAAGAAATTATCCCCCACACCTTTACACCACCACAGCAGCCTAAATTAATGATACAAAGCAGGATGGCTCTATTCTCTCTTGTTGGTTACACCAAGTTTTGTTGCAGCAGAAATCAAAACTAATCAATTCAACATTTTTCCAATCTTCTACTGTATTATCTACTCTGGTAAACCGAAGTGAATTATACTCTTAGTATCCTGTTTTTGATTCAGTGTGTTGTGTGCTCTGAGATGTTCTTCCGCACATTTTAGTTCCCATTGCCCATTTTCCTCTGACCTGTGACGTGAACAAGGGCATGTTTATACACAGAACTGCTGCTAACTGGATATTATCTCTTTTTAGGACCATTCGCTGTAAACCCTCGAGATGATTGTGTGGGAAAATTGCAGTAAATCAGTAGTTTCTGAAATACTCAGAGCAGCTTGTCTGGCACCGATAATCATGCCACATTCAAAGTCACTTAAATCACCTCCCTTCCCCATTCTGATGTTCACTTTGAGCTTCAGTAGGTTGTCTTGATCAGGGTTAAAGAAGCCAGGAACACTAAACATATAAAGGCTAATTTACATCAGGGCTCTGCTTGAAAAAACTGAAACAGATGTAACTCTGTCTGTGAAGCTGACGAAACCTAAAAAAGACAATTCAATTAAATTCTCTTCAACAGTAAAGACTACTTAATAGTTTAATGAAGGTCAATAATGAAGAAACCAACAAAAGCTAAAAATTTTAAACCTGCTCTTCCAATGTCTTTTTTTTTATCCTGTTTCTCTGTGGATATGCAATAATGTAAGTGTCAGTTTCTATATTTTGAAGGGGTATCTTTCCATGCTTGCATCTGTCTACCTACATGTGAGTTGGTACAAGTATGTCTATCTGGTTCTACCACTGTCCATGTTTGTGTATGCTCTATATGTGAGCCTATTCAGTCCTGCTGTTTTCAACAGTTTGATGTGAATGAGAAGTGACTGTGTTAAAAGCATTAACATTTTCAAACCCCGAATCACTAATCAGGATGTTGTTGGGGAGGAGAGGCATTCGGCAGAATGCTGCATTATTTAGCATCCACTAGTTAGCATCCTCAAAGAAGAAGCTCACTCAAACACATGCAAAAACACACACACACACACACACACACACACACACACACACACACACACACACACACACACGTAAATGTGTTTTTTCACACTTTTTGATGTATGAAATACTGAAATGGGAGCTAGGCAGAGCACATTAAACCACACAATCGCAAAATCTCTCAATAATGAGGAAGAAACACATACACAGATTTCTTTTCACAATGTGCAAATGCATACACACATTTTCTCTCACTCAGATCTCAGATATACATGCAGAGACATCCTCAGACATCTCGTCATTGATTCAACCTCTGATAGGTTTCGGCCACAGAGTGGAGGGGGTGATGAAAGACAGCAGCAATAAGAGACAGACAGGTGGGAGAGAGAAGGAGAGATGGGGGAGTAAAACAAGAGGAGGCAGAAGGGAGGAAAGTCTGTTTGGGAGAAATTTGTAGGTCATTATCTCTGGATTTTAATGGGGATGTTGCATATAAATCCTTTGTGTGTGCATCTGTGTGTGTGTGTGTGTGTGGGTGTAAGAAAGTGAGTCCTGTATCCTTTAGCGCTTCTTTATTCTTTTCACCTCCCTTTCTCCCTTCTTCACCTCCATATTTTCTCCCTATAGTTCTACACTAGAGACTGTCTTTCAAAACACCAGAACAAAAGACAAGTAGTATTTTCTGGTGTCATGAGGAAACTGTACTACTAAATATATTATGAGATCAACTGGAAGAAAATATTTCTAAGCTTGGTCATTTTTCTGCTTTAAAATACCCCAAATAACATGGATTCTTTTATATTAGTCTCTTTGGATAACATGAAAAGTACATAGTCATTGAACTAAAGTAACACCCTGGTTTGAGGCCAGTTGCTGTCATGTTTCCAGTTTTCCAATTTTGTTTTTTTAAGCAGCTGAAGCACAGCAGCACCTATTACCAGTGAATCATTTTGCATCAGTACTTTGTTAGGTCAAGGATGTTACGCTACTCTTTTACTCTCAGAAACATTTTTAACAAACAGCTTAACAAATAACTGGCTAAGTCACACAGTCAAATACCAACAATGCTATTCATTTTGGAGATGTGATTCAGGCCACCCAGTGAAGGTAGCGTTGGGACTGTGGATTTTGAGGTATTATATGGTGCTTCTTTTTTATGCTTTGTTTGTTTGCTCTGTTTGTTTTATTGTTTCCCATTTTTATATTTATTGCTGTTTTTCTTTATATTCTTGGCAGTTGGATCGGTGGGGTGGAAGGTTCAAATGCCACTATAGGAACTTTATTTAAAATTAAATATATTCTGTGTCTATTTGGTGTAACGAACTTTAGTTTAACGAGTCTTAAAAAATCTACGATTAAACATGTTTCTTTGTAGCTTTAATTTCCTTTAATGTGTGTTCTGTTTTGCTGGATGCCTCCTTTATGTCATCGTGTTGTCAGTTCTCTGTCCCCCTGTTTTTTTATCCTTGATTGGTTTCAGGTGTTTCTGTTACCCATGATTACCTTCAGTGTGTCTTTGTGTAGATATTGCTTTTGTGAGATCACCTTTTTGTTTCCCTAGTTTGACCTGTTTGTCTCTGTGTTCTTGTTTAGAATTTTTCTTCGTCTTTTCTTTGTTTTTTGAGCGTTTTCCTTCAGCCTAAATAAAAGGCTACTTTTACTTTATCTTATCAGCCTCTGATTTTGGATTTGGATCTTTTCAACCAAACCCTGAAGGTCCAACATTAGCTTTCAACATTTGGCTTTCATTTACTCCTCAGAGAAATGATTGCCACAGATTTCCTGTAAATCTTTATCTGCTAAATTGTTGGCTTTGTATTCATAAATAACATAATTTGATTCAGTGTTAAGATAAAGCTGTTTACTTAAGCAGCTTTAATTTGCACTGTCAGACAGCTAATACAGCCACACATCTATGTCATTAGTGACTGATTAGAAAAAAATCAAATTCTTTCATTGTTTGGTTAGTTTTTTTTCCCTCCTGATGTATGCAGAATTAGATAAGATAATTAATAATGACAGTCATGGGCTTGAGCTTCATTTCAGCATCGGGAGGAGGGGTTGGGTGGGGTAACACCCTATACATTTTTGAGCTGCAGGCACAATTTCCTGAGTCCTGGGGAAAAATATTCTTGACTTTTTGTTTTTATTTGTTTTTATTATACCTACTGAGTTAACACACATATAGGCATAAATTTGCTCTGCTCTGCCTTTTTGTGTTTTGTCTGTTGCTCACTCCCCCAGATGTGACAGTCAGCATGTAATGATTGAACCCATCTGACAAGCTGGTTTGCAAACAGCAACAATTCTAAACTTATGGAAAGATGTCTGAATACCTGACTTTCGACCCTTTTTTCCGTGTGCCTCCTCCCTGATTATCAACTGCCAACACCAGATGAAATGCTGCAGCTGCTGACTAAGATCACAAAACTCCCTCTGTCACAGTTGTTTACCACAAAAGATTGGTTATGTGAGCTCATCATTTATGTTTTGTGAGTAAAAAGACCCTTCCTTTTCTTCACAGTTGATTCATAAATCTTGTCTTTTATGCACACCCCCAACCCCCACAGAAATGTTAAATCTACACCTATGATGTGAGTTGTGGATGCTTTACAACATTTGAGCTTTTGGGATTATGTATGATTTAGCCTATAGAGGTGACACTTTCTTTCTGTTCACATTTAAATGCAATGGGGCGATAATAACAGAAGCTATGTCAAAAACTGTGGGGATTAAAATAGGGATGGAGGAACATTAAATTACATGTAGCTAACATACAAATATAAATACTTAGCATGTTTGTTTTATATTGCTCTTTTGGCTCCTCATCTACCTTTTTTATTACCCCCCATCCCATTCTTTCTCTTCCTGAGTCACCCCGGGGCAGTATTTCACATTACTATGTACATCAGACACAGGAGCTCTGGATGAATACACCTCATTCCTCTTTGCAAACACACACATATATTTATTATTACACACATGCACAAAGGGCATGCAGTGATCAGTCATGCCTGAAAACAGATCCTTTTTCTCATCGGAACACATGCAGAAAACACAGAATGATACAGTGCAGGAATAAACATGCATTAGCGCACACAAAGATCATTGTGGTATCTTGGAATACACACACAAACACGGACAAATGGACACAGAAACAAAGAGCTCATCCAGAGCCAAGTAATGTTGACAGCGACCCTGCTATTTTTAAAGGGCACACTTCACAAGATATCATCTCCTCATCATTTGTCCTCAGGGATCTTGTCTATTTACACAACACAAAGACACACAGACACACACACAAATGATGTTAGACGCATGTATAGTAACACAAAAGATTTTCACACGCATGCACACAGGAGGGGTTAATGTCCTAACATATATCTCTCTTGATTGGTGTGTCGTAACAATTCAAGCTGGTTAAAACTGAAATGACTTTTTTTTTTAAACTGAGGTCATAGGAGAGGGAGGCCTTGTTTGCCCTGGTTTCATTTTAACAACATTTTCAGATTACAAAAGCTCTCTAGATTTTACTGTAAATTCAAAAATAACGTGAAAGATACAAATCAAGTCAGTCTCCAGGTTAAAGGCTGGACTTTTTTCTTTAAATTTTAAAGAAAATTCCTCTGTTTTTCCTTCTAAGTGCAAAGTGGAACAAATATTATACTGCATCTTTTAACAGGAAACTAGATACTAGTACACTTTGCAGAACAGGCTGGTTTCAATCCTTGTTTTAACTGCTGTTCTTAAATTTTATAGGTTAATGTGATGAGAAATCAAGAACAGGTGTCAAGCTTTAGAGTCACAGCTGACTGACAGCATGAGGGAGAGTTAGATACCTCAGCTTTTCAGATACAGACACAAACACTAAATCATACATCTGCAACTCAGTCTGACCTGTTTTAAAACTGTCTGTGGTGATGAAGCAAGATGCCCACAGTCTGCCTGAGGCAGCCAAGCAGAAAAGGGTAACTTGTCTGTTTGGCTCTAATTTGGGTTTTGATAGCTAGTAAATGATGTTATGGCCACAAATCTTTTTTTTTTTCACTTGTAGCCATAACATATTTAAGATATATGGTGGATCGGCATACAAGAGCTCTTTTACTGGAAGCTCCATTATATCTTTGTTTTACAGACGATACACTTTATTTTGCATGTGTGTGGATTTTATATGTTCTCCCTGTGGATGGTTAGGTTTTTACTTCCTCTTACAGGCAGGTAGAACAATATAGATGAGCTTTTTAATCTGCTTTCGAAAATTTATTTTTCTAGCAAAAATAATTGTTAAAAATGTTACCAGTTTTATGATATCACCGGGATCTGTGTTGTGGGCAGCAGTCTAAGTGGACATGCACAGACCTTCTCCCCAGCCTCTGGTGAGACCAAGGTGCTCCCAAACCAGCCAAAAGATGTGATTTATCTGCAAAAAACGCAGAAATAAGCTCCTGAAACCATCTAACCCAATACTCTCCACCCATTGGCTGCTCCTAGAAATCCTGTTTATAATAATTATGTACAGAATTAGTGACAGAGTGCAGGTCTTGCAGAGTCCAACACCCAGTGGAAACATGTCTTACTTATTGCTGGTAAGAACTAAGATGGTTTGTGAAAAAAGTTGTCTTTAAATGTGGCTTAGAAGATTTTTTATATGTGCGTGTGTGTGTGTGTGTGTGTGTGTGTGTGTGTATGATCTATGTTGAGTGTTGTGTTCATAAATAGTTGGTTGAAAATAGACAAGGATCAAGATGGCTAAATGAAGCCAACACTGACTATAAATGGGAAGCAGCCGTTTACTTTGTAGTAGATGATCTAACTTTATATTACTGTAAATATGTGTGTGTGTGTGTGTGGGGGGGGGGGGGGGGTTCCTCTGCATTAGTTACAGTTTATATTATATAAAATATTTGGACCTAAGATTTGGGGGAAAAAGTAGAGATTTGAAAGAAACATCAGACATGGCATTTGATAATTCTGCCCAACTTGCTCTAGGAACGAGAGCCAAAATACAACATTTAGTGGAAATCAGGGCTGATGTGCATAATGTGGGTGACTAGAAACATGGAGGCTATGAGTCTCTAATACAAGCTTGCCAGGACGAAGGGTCATCTAATCGCATCCCAGTATGTTTGACCTAAATGTACAACAGCTGCTAAGAATGATCTAAAAGTAAAGATATGCAGCTTTTTCACATGAAATGAATCTGATGCAATAACACACCGAGGAGGTCTGTACAACCATTAAACCATTTCAGTCACTATGCTGAAATTTACTGACAGCCATTTACATAATGCTTTTCTAACAGCCTTTTTGTGGTGGTTAGGCGATTAACAAATGTGTTGCAGCATGACTAATGAATCATGACTGAATTTACATGCTGAAATGTATTTAGTGATCAGCTTGTGCAGTAAGCATTGAAACATTGTTATTCGGCATGGTGTGAGGTGGGTGTATAGCACGGAGGATTTAACAGACTCTAGCATGTACAAAGTGTAATCTGCAACAAAATAAAGTAGTTGAAGGCTGATGATTTCAAGGTTAAACATTTCCAAATCAATTTACGCATTCAGTTCCTTAAAGTTACAAATCTAACCTTGGTGTCCTGACTTGAATAGAATTACTTTTATCTTTATTTTTTTCAGTAAGAAATCTTTTTCTAGCTTCATTTTAACTGGTGCAATGAAGATTTTTAATGTTCTTTTCAGAACTTGTTCCACTGAAACTATATTTTCAAAGTATTTGTTAGCAATATGGATGGGATTCAAATTATTTACTAAAGAGATAGGAAGGACTTCTCATCACTTAAGTAACTACTTCACAGTTCTTCAACTGTAGCTCCATGCTTTTGTCATCCTATGACATGCCTTTATACTCCACTTCACTTGTCAATATTCTGTATCTTCTTGGCAGGCTCTGTTCACAACCTGAAATCCTACATCTGATGATGCAAGTACTGGCCAAATGACAGCAAGAAAGACTCATTCCAGTCACAAGAGTTGTAATCATTCTCTTTATCAGATAAAAATGTGAAAATTTGATGAGGAGAGATAAGGAAACTGCAGTTTTTCCCAATGAATTCATCTTAAAATAAAAAATTATGTAAAAAATACATTTTAACAGTAACTGCAAAGCGTAAAGGTGTATATCATATTTTGAAGTAGAGTAAAACTTTGGCTAGAGGCATAATAAAAATTCACTCTGCCTGCCTTATTCTCTTGAAACCAATATCTGTTGAACACCTTGAAGGGATTTCTTCAAGTTTGATGGAAATTTACACTTGCATTCAAAGATGAAGTGATTAGACGGTAATAGGTCAACAATCAAGGTCATCCTGTTCTTGCAAATGAGGTATCTCTGGGGTAGGGAATCTCAGTAATGCATCAAGAGAAGATTTTTTTTTTTAAATTGAAGTCGGTTGGGGTTTCTCATGTGGTGTCAGAGATTGGTTCCCGACGATATCGGACATACTTACAACCAGTAAGGAAACGTCTATCGCCCAACTACTTAGCAGTGGTTCCTGGAGCTTGCTGGCTGTCACTGGGTGAAACTGGTTGCAATGAAGGTGCTACAATGAAAACCTCGTATTGATCGCTTGGTTGCTAGCATGGTGGCCTATGTTTGTTTTGTTTTTTTCACGTTTGTCTGCAAATACTTCTAACTACTTCCTGAGCAGTATAGTAAAACTAGGACAAATTTCAACTCAAAGCAGAAATAGAGGTTAGCCTTCAAAGTAAGACTTTTGCCTCAGCCCACATGTTTCACAAGCATATTTAATTGAAAGTCAAATGCTCACCATTATGGTCCAGTTTGTGTATTATTTTTCTCATATTTCACACTTGTCTATAAACAGTTTCACTGGTGTTTATAGACAAGCCAGTTGGTTCCACTTAAAATTTGTATGCAACAATTTGCTTGTGACCAAAGCAGAAAAAGGACGTTTTTGCAGACTAGTTACAGAATACACATTTTTCCCTAGCGACAGATGGTTGCCAAGGGGTCACCGACTGGTCTCTAGGTTTCTGTGACTGGTGCTTTATTCACTTGATCTTATATTCTCACCATGATTACATGTTGACTTCATGTGGTAAGTGGTCATATATATGGAAAACCTCAATAGACATTAGTAATCAAATGTCAAGTGACCTCACAAACACGTTTTTCCTTCCTCAAGAAATTTCATGCAAATGTATAATGATAATGATGTGATGATAGTTTATGTCCACATGATAAAAGGTCCACTTCTCTGGAAAAAATCGAATTCAATGCCGTTACTGTTCTCACACTATACTTAAATTTGATTTTATACTGATTTGATGCCCACCTATTAAATTGCTTTAAACTCTTCTAGACAGTCTTCCAGACTGACATGAAGTTAAACTGACTGTTGGAGGCATAAATGCGTAAGGTGATCATTTTAGTTTTATGTGATAATTAGGTAATATTCTGATATACTGGATGGGCAGATGGGCAGATTACAATGCTCTAGTCTGTTGCTTTTCTAACTATGTGCTGCCTGGTGCTTATAGATAACAATGCAGGGAATGGAATTTGTTGTGATTCATTGTAGTATGGTTTTTTCGTATAATGAAGGGTTGAGGAGGATAAAATATGATGCTTGTCTCAAGAGTAGATGAAAACTGTCCAAAACAACAACAAAGAAAATATAAATGGGAACTATAATTTAAAAGAAGATGCACTCTTTTAGAGAATGAGCCAAAGATTTGAGGCACAGAAAGCTTAACAAATACAGACATTTATCTTCTAAACTGCTCATTAACAAAATGACTTAATTTTTATGTCTCTTTTCAGTGTTTAAATGGATTTCATCATTCTTGCCCGCTCGACATAGCTTGTCATGACAATAGATTTCTATGTCGAGTGTAGTTGGTTGGTTTTTTTTGAGTACCCAAGAGCAGGGCGCAGGAGGAAGATGTACAAAAATAAACATTTATTGCTAATAAGTCAAAGAAATGCATAGTCCAAAATCTTCTATTCCAAGAAAACAGAAAAGGCAAAGTCCAGGGAATTAAGAAATCCAAAAATCACTAGGATCACAAGTTCAGGAACAAACTGCTGCAGATACCCAGCTAAATGGATGATGCAATACTGAACAACTGAACAAAGGAATTATAGAAGTATTTATAGACACACACTAATGGGGGGGTGGGTTAACATAGGAGTGTAAATTAAATGCAAATGAAACTAATAAAGAGCTGCTGAAAGCAATAAAGGGAAGACAGTCAGCAAGTAAAACTAAAACAGGATGCTACAAAAAACCCACCGCAATCTCAACGAAAACACAAAGAACTAACAGAGACACACTAACTAGACTCCAAAAGTATTAATAATAAAGCTAGAAATTAATCAAGATTAAGATCAAACAGAACAACCAACAGAGACCCAAACTCAAGGCTTCTGTATGTTGAGGTTGGACCAAACCAAGCAGAACCAAACCAACAAACCAGCAGATAAGAACTAATGCTGGATTTGCAGTAGTATTGATGGAAAGATCTGTTTTCTTAAAGTGCTAAATGTAGTGCTATTCCTGACTGACTCCTTCACTATAATAATGACAGCAGAGTTGCATGCTTTGCTTACAATAAAAAACGAGTGAGACAGCAGAGTATTTAAGGAGAGGTGTGACCGCTGATACTGGCAAAATGCTAAATACCAAATGCTAGTGTAGGTAAAAGATAAAAATAAAATCAAGAGACTGGTTTATCTGAGCAGATCTTAGCAGTGCATATGTCGGCGTAACCACTTTCACTTATTGTGGTAGTAACATAATCATGTAGCATGTGTCTCATAAATGGTCTGCATATGTTACATGGTTGGTGTAGCCGCAGAGTCATGAAGCAGCAGAATTCCTTGTGCAAAAATTACACGGATGTAAATCAAGCCCAGTTGTGAGCAGTTTTTCTCCTAAAGAAAAATAAGTCTTCTGCTTATAAATTAACAAACATGTCAAAATTTCCAAGTCCCTGTTGGCAGTTTTGAAAAACAAAAATTATTTAAAGGGAAAAAACATATGGTTCCTTACAGTACGAGCGTGGCTTTCAAACTTTTAATTTATTATTGAAAACTAAGTCAAAATAAAACTGGTGGATCTTCATTTAAAATAAATGCCTTGTTGAAGCCTGTGGGAGTCAGCTGGACAAACTAAAAAGCCAATAATTTACTCTGAAATTATAACGACTTACTTTTACTTTTAAAAGCTGAATTTGCTTAAAGGTCAGCTGCAACTGAACCCTTAAAAGAATGATATTTGTGAACCTAATAGGGAACGTGTTTCTTTTTCAGAAACGTTGTTGCTTTTAATCGTTATGAGCAGTGGGAACATACTGGAACAGATAAGTAGGAAAAGTCCTGTGTCGTGTGGACCCACCTTTGAGGTAGTGTTTTCAACAGGGATCTATATTTATAGGAAAAACATTATATGTGTTAATGATGAAAGTGGACCCTCTAGGCACATAGACACTATTTAAGAAACATCTGTCATGTTAGACATATTCCTCTCTTGCTCATCCTTCTCTTTCTTCCCTCTCAGTGCTCCTTGATGTTCAGCCCCCAATGGTCTTCTTCCAGTCAAACCACTAGTGGGGGAATATCGCCCGTTTCCTTACATGTCATGAGTGGAACGAGGATGCAATTTTTAGTGCCAAAGTGTTATTTAGGAAAGTAGGCCAAGAGCATGAGGATTTTTGAAAAGACAGAATGACAGAGATACACTGAGGGGTAGAGGGAAAGAGATGTGTAAACAAGAGAGTTTCCATCATATTTGTGACATTTTGTTTGTTTGTTCTTGAGACAACCCTCAGTCTTGTACATGTCACCTTGTTTACTGAAAGAAAACAGACAGCCAACATGAGGAAAAAATCTTCCTCTTATTTCTGCGCTTGTTGCCTTTATTCGCATACATCACTGCCTCTGCTCTGTAAAACTGAGCCCAATTAATGGGTGATTTAAAGAGTGTCTTTTTAGATTTAACAGTGGTTATGATGTGAGCATGCAAATGTCATTAAATGTTGCACACAATGTAAAGGATGCAATCTTAATTTTCATTAAATCTAACGATGGACTAACAAATAAAAAACGACACATTTTCAAACACCATCGTTCAAGCTTTCTTTGTTCCCCCTGATGTGCAGCTGCCATTCAAGTCACTAGTTTCTTATTTCTTATCTGTTTAAAATGACAGTCTTTCTATCTCTCTCTCTCCCACACACACACACACACACACCTACACACACACACACACACACACACACACAGTCATTTTCCGACAGAGAAGGAGTGAAGCGGGTGAAAGATTTTCCCTGAAGGTAGATGTTACTTGGTCAGAAACAAGAAAACACTTAGGAAGGGTGGTTCACCAGGGTGGAACAAGAATACTGAACAGAGCAGACAAGACTCTCGAATGCAAAGGCAGCATGACGTTTTTATAATAGTGCAAGACCCCTTCATCCTCCATTTCGATAATGGAGTGGAAAAAACTGCACACACAAGGTATTCACACTGCAAATTAAATGGCCAGAAATTTGTGCTTCCATCATTTTGATTGGTCAGATTTTAGCCATCTCACACCTCTGCACTTCTTTTCTCCTCGAGCTTTTTGCACTGTTGCTGTGCTTCATGCAGTGCTGAAGTCAGTTTTAGCAATACAGAGAAACTAGCAGATTTTTCATTGTGTTTGCATAGTGAAAAAAACTTAAATTAGGGCTGTGGGTGGGGCTGCTTTGTGAGGTGCGGCCTCATACATGACATTTGTCTGTTTTATAAAGTCTGTAATCCTCTTGTATAGAACATACACAGCACAGGCTTCACAGAAAATCCTTCATTAATTAAAGAAGTTCCTGATTAGAAGAAGCTTGCATTGTTTTTGTGAAGGCCGTCTGTTTCTTATTTGAAAAGCAATGACAAACAGTCCTTTTGTCTTAAAGTTTGGACTGTGTCTAGAGAGAAAAAAATAACAGTATTGCCCTCACTAATCAGATCAGAGAACTGAGAGCAAGAGAGAGACTGTACATACACAAGTACTACATAAAGTAGATTTAAAGTAAATGTTGATGTATGATGTCTGGAAAAGCTGCTCCCAGATGAAATGACAATATTTTATGTAGAACTGAGCTGAAACTGCAAAATAAAATATAAAAGAAACAAGAGACAGAGCAAACGGGGAGAATGAGAAAAAGATGACAGAGAGAGGGAGGGAGGGTGAGATGGGAGTGAAAAAGAAAGGCTGGACTGCTATTGCCACAGGAGAGGTTTCAATTTAAAAACACACAGCCGGCTTTCCTGTCCAATTCGCCAAATTACTGACGAACAACTCACCCCCGAAGAGACGGGGGGAGTAAGATAAGGAGTGTGTGAGTGTGCGTGCGTGCGTGTGGCAAGGCGTCCCTCTCATCTCATTTTCCAGCTTAGACGACATCTCTCTGTCAGATACACTCACACACACATACACACACACACACACACACACAAAGTCAGCCCTCTGAAATATTTACTAGCCTCATGTGGGGAAATCTCTAAGGATTATCCCCAATAACCTGTTTAACTTAATCCTTATCTCACACACATGAATAATAAATCTCTCCCCCACTCCCCGTCGCTCTCCCGCTCTCTGAGAAGGACCGAGAAGTAACGCCTCTCTCACCTTACTCTCCATCACCCTCCCTCCCTTCTCCTATCTCACACACTCACTCCATCTGCTTCATGAACATGAGCCGGCTGCTTTCTCTGCCTCTCCTAGTGTTTTTGAGCTGTTTTGACATATGCACTCCCTCTCTGCTTCTCTTGCTCTCTCCCGTTTTTTCTGTCTTTTCACCAATCCACCAATACCTCCCCATACCTCCATCTCTTTCTGTTTTCCCCTCCAGGACAGGAAAAGGAGCAGTAGCTGGGAGCACCAGCGGACAACACTGACCAGAATAACAGGAAGAGGAAGTGGGCAGTGACCTGTGTGAGAGAGGACTGCGGTCAGACAGCTGTGGTTCACCATTTTTGGGTCTTGGATGAGAAAACCACATCAGAGGGGAGAGAGGAAAAGAGAACAAGAGAGACTCGAAACCTGTTGGATTCACACCTGCAGAAAAACCTCGACAACCTGAGAAGAGAAAGAGGGTGACAAAGACATTTTGGGGTAAAAACTCCACTGTTGGAGTAGCTGGAGCTTTTACTTTTTTGATAAAAATCTTACTAACTAAGAGACAACTGTAATACCCACTTGAGTAAAAACTGATAATTATCTGATGAGTGGGTTTTTTTTTATATTTGATTCTCAGTTTTTCTTTGGAAATCCATCTCTGGGATACAACTTAAGAGGCATCAACCCATTTTTCATCATCACAGACTTTCTTATCTCTCTGGCAGTCCAGGAAGGGATTTGTACAGAAGCCTAGTAAAAATCTAACAAAGAGAGAAATCCCTGCTTGTACACCTGCTGCTCTCATTCTACATCAGGGGGAAAAAAAAGGAGTACGAGAGAGGAAAAGAAGTAGTCGTATCAGTAGGTGGTTTTTGCCTCTGTTGAGCTCATGACCACCCACCAACCACTGATTTCTACCTGCGAAATTAATAAAGCATAACTCAAGTCTGAGCAAGTGAACACGTTGAAGGATTTGGGCTTCATTTTATACCTCGACAAAGATCTGAACAGCAGTTCTGCCTGGCTTCGACTTCAGTTTGACTGGTAAGTTCTCTTTTTATGTCTTGGAAAGAAAAATACTGTGCATGTGTGTTATATACGTGTGTGTCTGTACCTGAATAATGAGAATGTGAGTTGGTGAAGGTTGTGCGCTTTCATGTTCAGCAAATGGAAAGTGTGAAGCAGTTCTTTCTGATTGAAAAGCAGTGCACTGCAGCGTACCCAGAAAAATGTAGCCCAGATCCCTTTAAAACGCTACAGGCTACTTTCCCATTCACTCCAGGGTGAAATGCTCATGAATACTTGTAAAACTGCCTCCAAGAAGGTACAGAAATAACTGAAAATGATGGTTATAACCCCTTTTAAGGACATGCTGTCAGCCCCCGTCACTGTTCACATATGCTGTGCCAATGATCTCGGACAGCTCTGTGTAGATTTGAATGCTGTAATTGAGTGCTGTTCTCCCCCCCAGAGGCTGGACTGTCATTCCTGGAGACAAGAGGTTATAACCATTAAACCATTAAAACAATACAGGATGATCCGGAGACACAGCAGGAAAAATTTAGAACCAATCTCAGTTCACCGGGTGGTCTTCAGTTATTCAATTTTGAGGAGTTAAACAATGAAAAAAAAACTTAACTGTCAAGCTGATGTCAAGTTCATTTGCGATTAAATATTGATGAAACAAAGTATGACGCACATCTAATATTAAAAGGTAGCGTAGCTCTTGTCAGTTGAGTGGTGTCAATTTGTGAGCTGAAGACTTCCTTGCGTTATAGTGAGTTTAGGCTCCCTCTTATCAACCTTTCAAGCCAAACTGTACATGAAAGGATAGAGAAAATAACACCTTACAGTAAAATTTTAATTTCTATTAGGTTATTCAGAGTGTGCTGTAGTTGCCTGTGGCTATCACTACACAGACAAAGTGTTTCTGTGTACCTGCATATATGCCCTGTATATATGGGAACAGTTGTTTTGTAGTACTCTGGATCTATGGCTCAAAGTGATAGAAGTGATTTGATTTGTTTGTTACATTGAAAGCCGTTGATGCAACTAAACCCAGTGGTCTAATTCCTGGAGAGAGAAATCCTTTGGGTGCCATCTGGGAGACTTCACCCTCCCACACACACACACACACACACACACACACACACACACAAACACACAAGATTCATGATTAGAGCCGTTCATTCATTCAGATATGTCAGTGTGGTTGACAAGCTGTCCAGCTGTGGCGATGTTAGCTCAGCTGAAGTTACTGATTACTACTGAAAGACCCAGTTAAGGTTTTACTTAAAGGGACTGACCTGTATTCTTTGTTTTACACAGTATACCTTATTCCATTGTGTATCTCCACAATGTCATTTGTTACTTCAGATTTTTTTAAAATGTTTTTGTTTCTTTTTTTTGTGATCGCTTGAGAAACTGATTAATAGGAAAATGCCATCAATAAAATTAAGAATAAAAGTGAGGAATAATCCAACTGGTCTCCAGCTCCCACACTACTATGCCCACTGTGGGGAATTAAAAGCTTTCCAGTGCAGCAAACTGATCTGATCTGGCAAATCAGCATTCATGTATTTATTGTTTTTACATTCAGTCAGCACCACTTAGAGTTATGGAGTATTTACTGGAGATGAAGCTCGATTTTTGAGAAATAATTAGATTATAAATATTGCTCATAGTATTTTTGGTCATTTAAATTATGTTTAATATGAAAGGAAACTCATAAGTCCAGTATTTAGACTCATTTATTTTGTTTATCTGCTATGTAGCGCTGTAGTTGCAAAATTTGCCTTCAGCAGAGGGGCTGACAGCTGAGTCCAAACCAATGAGGATAAGACTTGAGGCTTTAAATTACTTTCAAATGACTGTTTGTTATCACCATCGCTTATAAGCTGGCCAACATCAGTCATAACCAATTCACTGTATGGAAATGGGATTTGTCTGATGTGACCCAGTGACTGTGTCAGCGAGGACGCTGTGTGTGCGTGTGTGTGTGTGTGTGAATGACTCCTGGTGTGACTTTCTGGCAGACAGATTGTTAGAAGCTGCTCTGTGATTAAACCTGTTTTAATCTCTACAACACACACTACACTATTCAATAGGCGAAGATCACAGATCTGAGACTGTGAAATCACTCTGCATTCCTACTGCCCACAAATAAACAACCTCCTGATTTTAAGGTGACAAAAACGGCTAAAAAAGCTAAATAGTGCCAAACACTGATATTTGTGTAACACAACCTAAAGACTGATGGTGATGTGTTCATTAAAAAGAAACTAGTGTCCCTTTGCATGTATAATTTGTTATTTAATGTACAAAATATGATTAAAATATCCAAACTTGGGGAAGACAGAACAGATAAAGACATGAATTTAAATGTGATCAATAATAGCACTAAAGTGAGATAGAATTCATTAAAATGGTTCCAGCTCTGCTTTGCTTTTCGCCAGCTCTCAGCTATGAGAATTTGTTCAAAAGAATCAACAACTTGGTCGTGATCTGGAGTCCAAGCAAATCTCATACTAAACCTGCTCCATTTTACGACAACCTCCATGTTAAATAAACCAGCTGATAACTTTAATAGATTATCATGTAAATGCCACTTACATGATCCCGCTTTTGCACACAAACGTTTAGTTTTATTTTAATTAAAGGTACAGATGATGATTATCCACAGCAAAGATATGATGTCTATGTGGTGATTTGTTGTTGAGATCTTTTGCTTCAACACAAGCATTGGACAGATGTTACTGAATATTGATTTTATATGCTCAAGTTATGCATATTGAAATCATAAATTAGTTACAATTTCATCTATAGACATATTATTATTATATTATGGCAAAAAGAATCTGAAAGGAATCATCATCATCAAGGATCTTACTTTGTCAATTTAATACTGGAGGAACAGATGCCACTTCTCAAGACCAGATTGGTTTTAACAACTAAAAAAAGTGATGTGATTTTAGAGCGTTGGAACTAGTTAAACTTGAATGGACACATTTTTATTTTAGTCATTTTAAATGTTTTAGTTATTTAGTTATGAGTTATTAGGTTAAGATTTGTCTTCAGATTTCCTGCCCATTAGAGGTGGTGTTTTGAGTCGCGGAGACATCCTACCACTGTGGCACCCTTAATTAAAACTTTTGGTTTAGGATAAGTCAAAAACAAAGTTAGGAAAAAGTAGAAGTAAACTTGGTAAGTGTAATTAACTTCTTGCAAATCCAAATCTGCCTGAATTTCTTTGTGAGAAAAAGTCATTGACTCAAATCCACCAAGTGTCAAGATATGCTGAATGACAGACTGAAGGAAAGACAGATTTCTTGTCCCACCATAGTGAGAAAGGATTAAATCAAATTATATTTCCATCTTCAAAAACACAGACGCGACAACAGGACTTCAACGTGAACTTCAAATACCCTTCAGCGACCGCTAGGATTATGAAGTCTTGTTGACTCGCTTCTGTGCTTTAGCCTTTGGTAGACTGAAGAACTAGGTCAGATCTGTCTGCCAGTCACAAAACATCCCGGAGAATGACAACTGTGTCTCTGAGTCTGTCTGTTTCTGCTCCTCTGTCACACTCACACACACTCACTTGCCTGCGGACAATGTACAGATGTAATTACAGATATTCCTGAATGTTATTTATTCTTCATAGCTCCGAAAGATGCCTTTGATAAATGATGCCATAAATAACTTTGTATAATCCTCAAGTGAGATTTGTGTGTCTGACACTTGCAGTTTACAAAGTGATTATTATATAAGCTTATATATATACTGTCATGTATTTAAAAAAACAAACAAACATACACTTAAACTGAAAACTCCTGTAACTTTTCATACATCAATCTGCATGTCTGTTTTTACATTTTTAATTCAAAGAATTAAAAAAACTTGAGTTAAACTATAAAAAAGGGGTGAACTTGGGTAAACTGGGTGCACTGGTGTGTTTATTTATCTGGGTTCTTATAAGGTGCTAGATCTATGGAAGCCCGTTTCCGCCACTAAAAAAAAAAAAAAAGGATCCATAACTCAAAATTTCGAGTTATTTTCTCAAAATTTCGAGTTATTATCTCGAAATTTCGACATATTAACTCAAAATTTTGAGAAAAGCAACTCGAAATTTCGAGTTAGCGCTGCCAATCAGTAATCTACGTGAATGACGTCATTTCCATGTTACCCGGAAGCTGAAGCCCTCAGCTACAAATGCTACAGCTAAGCTACCGGTATTACATCCAGTCGTGAATGCACAGATTGCTGAGTGTTTTCAGCCTGGCTTCACAAATGATGAAATCCCTGTGTTATTAGCTGAATCACATGGTGTTACTATCAGCAAACATACTTTAATTTGTTGGGATCCGTTTTTGAGTGCGCGGTCCTGCGCCATATGCTTCCGGGTAACAAGAAAGCGACCTCATTCACGTATATTTTTGATTGGCAGAGCTAACTCGAAATTTTGAGAAAATAACACGAAATTTCGAGTTATGGATACTAGCTTTTTTTTTTTTTTTTAGTGGCGGAAACAGGCTTCCATATAGATCTGCTTTTAAGGTGAGACAGAGAGAGTATGGGGGTGGAGAAAAGGAAAGGGGGAGAAAAAAGGTGAGAAAAGGAAAAGGGAGAAGGAATGATAGACAGGGACAGAAATAGACTGTATGAAAACAACATGCATCTTTCACCTTGAGAGATACAACAAGCCACAAGTGGAGACTTTTAAGAGGAAAAATGTATTGAAAGCACTGTCAGAGAAAAGAAAAGAAAGAAGACGTGGAGGGAAGAGAGGCAGCGAGGTGTCAACGGGCAGAAAGAGATGGGGAAACTAAAAAAGGAATGACACAAAATACAAAATGTTAGTCAAACACAGTGAGACACTGAGTCTGAAACTGAGACAAATGTACAGTCAGCAGCAGGAATGAATCCCAGGAAGGGTGTGTCCACTTACTAATGATGACCCCACATTAGTAGACCCGACAGCATTTCCCAGAAGGCATTGTGTTTACACTTCCTGTTTGCTGATAAAGAGAAGGAGGAATTGCTGTTTCAAAAAAAAAAAAGCCCCTTTGGGGAAAACGCCCCCAACAGATTTTTTCTCTGTCAGAAATAACTGTGAATGTACGTGTGACATTTCTGTGTAAAAGTTAGTTGTGATGGTGAGATATTTGACTTTTATCTTTCTTTTTTCAGTATGCAATCACAGCTAAAGTTCAGCTTTGTCAAACAATTATTGTTATTCATCTGAAGCTACTTTTAGTTGCCACAGTGTGAAGCTCCACATATTTGATCTGGGAGATTTTTATACAGAATGCCTTTCCTGACACAATCCAGGGGACTTGTGTTTCCTTCCATGACTGAATTGGGGATCATTCGGTTGTTAGGCAAATGTGTAAATTATTACACTGTGGAGACACTTAAATAAATAAATAAATAAATAAATAAATAAAATAAAGGGCAGCATTCTAACTGCTGGTCAACATTCTAAGGTGGAAATGTTATAAAGGTAATAATGATTAATGGTTATTAGTAATTAATTATTAAACTCCTTTATATTTGTGGTATATTAGTTTATATTGGCTAAACATACAACTCACAAAATGAACAAGTAGGTGTGAATCACAGGAATCAAAATAATGCCAATCTCTGATTCGGTCTTTTACTTTTAAGTACTCACTAAATTATGAACTAAGGTGGGGATTTACCCTTCACAATTCCATTAATGTTTGAGTTGTCAGTTTAAAAAGTCCCCTGCTGCTGCTGAGACTAAGGTGAAGCAATTCTTTAATTTTTTTTAGTGCTTATTTCAACTCTATTGCTCAGGAATAACATAAATGAAGTCAACAATTGTTTAAGTAAAAATTCTAATAGTTAAGTAGCTCATTTTGCCATCAAAATACACTGAATGAGTCGCAGTCCTCTTAAGCAGCTATGGGACAAATCACAGGTTTGGTCACCTAAGAGGTTTTCCTGCATATGTTTTATATGTTAAATTGCTTCATTTATGGTGTTTGTGAAATTTAGGGAGGTTTAATGAGTTTGATTAACTCTCAAATAATTTTGTTTTGAGTTATTTTATTTTGTTTTAATGTAATTGTATTTATTTTAGCTTTAGTCTTGGCTAACATTCTTCTTCAAATTTAGGGTAAGGCAAGTTTAGTGAGTACAGTTCTTTGTTTTAAAGGCAACAGAAAGTGTGATTGCTTTCTTTGTTCAGATTATGTCAAGAAGAAGCATAGAAGCTGACAAACTAAACAAAGGTGATACAGTGATTAGAAATGTACTGTTAATATATGATTTACTGAAGATGTAAATGTTTGAAGGGACCAAATGCATATTATTATTTTTTTTCCAGTTTTTCAGAGGAAAAAAAATGAATAAGGAGCGGAATGAATGGGAAATAAATCACCTTGTCATCCATTTACAGATCGGCATTGTGACATCACACTCACCCCTGAAATATAATTAAGATAAACTTTGAGATGTAATGTATTGCATGAAAATAAAAAAGGGGCAATATTTGATAGGTTCAGACTCTTCTCCTCATGATCATCATTTACATTTTTTTCTTGTCAACTCTACATAAGAGACAGCTGTAGCAGCCGTGCATCATTTATTGGTTTGTGGCCCAAACCGATGTTTCAAAACCTCAAGGCTGGCATATTTGTCATGTTGGAGCCAGAAGTGATCCTACTTGGAATGGGTTGCTGTTATCAGCTAACAAGCTTGATTGGCAAGCTACAGTAATAGACTGTAGGGCTGCATTCCACAGACAAACACACACATACTTGCTAATTAGTGCAAAATTCATTTTCAGTTACCACAGGTCTAGAAACCTGGAGCAACCAGTGTCTAGACCTGACTGACTGAAAGTGGATACTGGAGATTGCTGGCATTTGCTTTTAAATCAGTTGCTAAAGCTCCATTCACGCAGGTCTAGAGACCAAAGGACTGTTTTCTGTGACCATTTGGCAAGTGGAAGGTAGAAGCTTTTGGCTGTCGCTAGCAATAAAATTGGTCTCAAAGGGGTTTAAGGTGCTTCACAGAGACCTCCTTGGCAGCTTTGCCATGTTTGTCGTTGCCATGGTTTCCCATAATTTGCCCGGAAGATGCTGACTTGTCCGCAAACAAAAAATGAACACTTTAGTAATTCAAATTAGAAAAGGTGATGCCTAACAGACAGCTACTTGCCACAGCTGCCTGAACCCGAAGATCAAAGTCTTCCTCATTTTTGGGGGCTGATCCTGACAAGGGTCACACCAGCGGATCATTTGCCTCTATCTCACACTCTCCCTTGTATCCTCTGGTGTCACATTTACCCATCCATCAGTGTTTCTAACTTTAGGTGTTTACAGGTGCTTATCATCAGCCTATGTGATTGATGATTGGGGGACATTTCCAATAAGGTAAATGTAGGTTGCCTGATAGATTTAAAACTGCCCTCACAGGAAAATTTAAATGTAGCGACACAAATAGTAATTTTATCAAATCAAATCACCAAATCCTTGGATTACTGCTTTAAAGTAATAGTAAAAGTAATAAAAAAAAATGTTTACTTAGAAGATAGAATAACAGTGTTATGGAAAACAGATGCTGAAGCTACTTAAAGGTAACAAAAATCATAAAGCAAAAGAAGGTTAATAGCAAGTGAAATTAAAGTATTTGGAGGCAACATTATTTCTCAGTGGTATTAACTTTTAATTTCATTTTGATCACACTGTGTTTATTACCTGCCCATGGGGACAGACGTATGGGGATCCACAGCCAGGAAAAACAAATATTTATTAGCGCTGCACAAATGCACTTTTATGAACATGGTGCTCAGATGTTCACTCAAGTCTCTGTTAGACTGCAATAGAACACAATGCACTTCTGTTTAATTAATTTAGTCCTGAAAGGAAACTAAAGAAAGAAAGCACAAGAGAAAAAAATAAAACCCAAACAAAGGGACGTCAACTAAAGGCCATTTGTGGGGAGCAGTGTGAAGAGGTCATGGGAGGTCAGCAGAATATGAGATTAGACCATTAGAGTGAGGAGACTTTGTGCCAGTATAATCCCTTCATCATAATCTTGCTTTCTTCCTCCCTGCTGCTAATGGCTGGAAGACAATAAGATGCACTAATCTCTGCTGGGATGGCGAGGGGCTGTGCTGAAATATCTACTGAAGTACAGAGTGCATATAGACTAAAGTGTTTTGAAGATTATTTCCCTGGCATTTCTGCTTTATTAGATAGGGCCCAGTGGGGGGAGACAAGAACGATGGGGAAGACAAACACAGACAGAGAGGGTGAAACAGTATAAGAAAGACTGGCAACAAAAGTGAAGATTTGCTGCACTGCTGGTGTTTGTGTACCACATACACTTTCATTTTTGTTAAATGGTGTTAAATGCCTTGCACGCAGGAAGAAGTGATGCAACGCACTGAAACGCCTTCCAACTTGTAATCAGTCAAAAGCCATAAATCAAACGAGGTGCCAGTTGGGCCCAAGTTTTTACGATAAATGGAAGCAATTTTGAATTTGATATAAATGAATCCAATGATTGCTGTTGTTCATGATTAGATAGCTTGGGTCAAGGTAAATGCGAATCGCTTGCATGTGTTACAGTACACACCACATCAATGGTTTATGATGCAATCTATGAGTGAAGTGGTGGGAAATGTAAGAAAACAGTAAGACTTACAAGTGTTGGAAAAAAGCTGAGGTATGTAAAATGGTCAATATCAGTTAATACTGGTAATATCGCTCGACTGAAATCAGAAGCGATGAGTGAGGGTTTGCACTCTCATAGTGTAGTGACTTGTCAGTTACAAGGTAGCCAGTCCCTACTTCATATCCTGCTTTTTCGCTTATCTAACTTTGAAAGGAACCATCATTTAAATATTAATGTCATTCTGGAATAAAGAAGATGCAAAACAATTGGGACCATACAGTAAAGACATCAGGATAATGCCTACTGAAGTCAAAAATCAAGTGAGAGTGTTTTCTTGTTGACTTCTATAGAATTGTCTTTTCACAACCAGAGCACTTGCCCCTGCTGGGAATGAGAAATAATGCAGGTTTAAGGCTTTTCTGCATTAGTTTAACTTTTTAGATCTGAAGGTTGCGTCAGTCTTTTCCGTGCAGTGTATTATGAATGTCTTTAATCCCATTGTTTTTATATTTTTAACTACACTAGCAGCATGATTAACTTTCATGCATCAGAATGAATTGCAATGCAAAATCTCATATATATTAATTAGAGATGGATCGATCCAATATTATTATCAGTCCGATACTGACCTAAATTACTGGATCGAATATCGGAGAAAAATAAAAAAAATGTAATCCGATCTATTAAATATCACGAAAGCACCTCACAAAACTTGCGACATGGCGTAACTCATGGCTCATAACCTTAGCACATAGGAGCAGTATGTCATGTGATAGAGCGGCTGTGGTATGTGAGACCTGTCAGCGGTCTGGTTGAGCATTTGAAGCAGCATTTCATCTCCGAGAAAGTTATCCCAGAGGGAAGTAAAGCAAGTGTGTAAGTTCATCTCTGAATGTTTGTAAAGTGTTCCCACGTGAAGCTTAACAACCCATATATGGAGCGAGTGCCTCTCTCTCCCCCTCCCTCTCCTGCTGCTACTTCAATCATGAAACTGATCAATGATCAGCTGATCGGCTTTTCTGTCGCAACTCAGGTCTCTCTTGTTTGTTTTTGGCCTACTTTGCACCAGAAAGAGGAAACCAGCGGCTAAACAACAGCAGCATGTTTAAGCTTGATAGGCTATTGTTAGAATGTATTTAATATTACTTTCTACACCATTATCCTTTTCTACTTAGCTGACAGCTGGTAACTGTGCAGGGGCGGGTCTAGCAAAGTATAGCCAGGGGGGCCGATAGGGCATTAACAGGGAAAAGTGGGGATACAAAGAAATACTTTTCTTTCTTATTCTCATTTAAAATGTGTAGCTTTTAATAAATAATTATCTGAATCTTACACCCAAAGTTTTGATCTGATGTAAAATGTATAGAAGTCCATTACTGTATATAGTAACTGTTAAGTCTAATATATACCCTAGTAAGCTATAGTACTTTTTCCTTTGGGGAAGGTACCATCTGTGCTGTCTGCAATTCTGTTGAAGAAAGATGTTGAATCTATTTAATTATTGTGGAAAAATAATTGATTTCTGTGCATTTTTTTTTTTACACGTGCATTAAATTAAAGTTGATTACCGCGATTAAGCATCAGGAGGCGGAGGGTGGGGGGTGGTTCCCTATTTATTTTTTTTTTGCTGGGAGCTTGCAACCCTATTAGTTAGGTTGCTTAATATTTCCGCTAAGTACTCTTTAAAATACCAGAATAGGGAGGATGGTGTAGGTTTAAGTTCATTAGATTGATCAGTATTGCTGAACTATGAAATATTTTGGGTGCAGTGTATTTTTTGCATACAAGTATAACAGAATAGCTTTAGTGTTTGTTTGTTTTTTAAACTTGAGTATGAACTTATATGAAATGCAGCAAGATATTTAAAAAAAACTGTTTTATTGATTAAAAACTACACTATATCGGATTCATATCGGTATCGGCAGATATCCAGATTTATGATATCGGTATTGGTATCGGACATAAAAAAGTGGTATCGTGCCATCTCTAATATTAATTATAGTTGCTTTGTACAAACATTTTTGATGAATAATAATGATGTTGGCTAACTTTTTGGCTTTGAGTATTATGTCTCTACAGCTGTTGGATGAGTTGCCGGAATTATTCAACTTTGAATACAAAACCCGAGCTACCTTATATTGAAAAAGAACAAAGAAAATCCAGAAAGAAAATCCAGAAATCCAAATGTCAAAAAGTCCCTTTATGGAAAGTGGCCTTTCTAATGGCTGATTAAGACAGACATCGTAAGTGGTTGTAGCATCTCTGTCAGTCTCTCTTTCTCTGTCTGTGCCGCTCTCTCGCACTACACCAGTGGGTCAAGACCTAAAATAGGTCACAAGCCTATGTTTAATAGATCCCCATATGACCACAGTGGTGATGTGCTTTCATTCCAGGTCCCATGATGAGGGGCTAAATGTTTCATTGGAGTCCCAGGATGAAAAGCTTTAAGAGCCCTGGTCCTAAATGATAGCTAGACCTCGAGCTCAGTAGCTGACTGTAAGGGGAGGACAGAGAGTCCTTGGCCTTCACTCTAAGTCTCACCCGTGCACAGTGAAGGGGTCTGTCCGTAGCTGATAAGTGGTTTTAATGTGATCCTCTCTCTGTTCCTTTCTGGTCCCTCTCTCTTCTCTCTTTTCTACTACCCCAATGTTCCTTTCTGCATCCTTTACTCCTGTCTTGCCTCTTCCTTCTTTCATCTTTATTCTTTTACCCCCTCTTCCTCTCATTCCTCTCTCTTCTTGATCCTATCCTCTTCTGTCCAGATGATGGCTTGGCTCCAGCAGTGGACCACAGGACTTATGGCCACTATGGCCTTGACCGTCATCACTGCTCAAGACTCTGGACTTCCTGGGGTAGAAAGAGAGAATCTCGGCCCAGCTGACATTGTCAAAAAGGAATCCCATCCTGTGCTGTTCCGGCAAAAAAGAGGCTGGATCTGGAACTCTCTCTATGTAGAAGAGGAGAAACCTGTTGTGACTCCGCTCAAGATAGGACGGGTATATTAATATTAGTATTTTCACCTCAGAGTCAAAAACAGCATTCTCCTTGCCATGGCTGTCTATGAGAAAGCATTTTGGTATTTTGCCACGCCCCCTCAGGTTGAAGCTATAACATCCAAAGTGAATCTGGGGCACTATCTGTTGCTGAGAATCTCTTTCATGCATATCTGAATTTTTTTTTTTTTTCAGAATAGTTTATTTGCAGTAATTTATTAAAAGGTCTATTTTCTTTCTTTCTCAGCTCAAGTCAGACAAGAGTAACCCAGGTGGGGTTTTTAAAATAGAAGGTGAGGGAGCAAACGACATCTTCATCGTGGATAATAAAGGAGACCTGTTTGTCACCAAATCTCTGGACAGAGAAAAGAAGAATGCTTACCATTTGACTGCTATGATGTCAGATGCATATGGCAACCGAATAGAAAACCCTGGAGAATTTGTTGTCCAGGTGACAGATATCAATGACAACACTCCTGTTTTCACTCAATCATACAATGGATCCATTGAGGAGAGGTCTAGAATAGGTAAGTATTATCAAGGATTTTTTTTTTTTTTTTTTTGTAGAAGGAATTGCCAGCAGCTTATTTCAGGTTAAAAAAGATGTTCATGCATTTACGTTTATCTGTACTGCCTCGTGCCTTAACTGTGCAGTGGAAACCTACGATGTAACTGGAAACCCCTCTTAACCCTAGATTGTAGCCTTCCACGTGCACCTCCTGAGAACTGTAACCACACATGAGGTTAACGCAGCCTACAATGGCTGAATGGCAAGGAAGGTTGTGGTGTAGAGTTAATAGGGGTTTTCGGTTATAATCTACAATGTAGACTTCCAGTTGAAGTATAATGAGGCATCACACTCTCAAGTAGTGGTTAATGTTAAGGAAGGAACCCAAACTCAGAAAGAAAAGGTACAGAAACACAATTTTCAGAGTTGCTAAACATTATTTTTTTTAAGTATGCATGTGGCATCTGCTAAACAGGGGTAATGAGACAGATTCAAAATAGACTGAAGTGTGAAAATCCTAAGCAAAACGAAACATTATGCTCACACCTGTCACAATCATTAGTACATCTCGCTGTGAAAAACACAAGTCGGTGACTTTAATTACAGTGTTGGCACTTAGTCATGAAGCATTAACCATTTGACATCTGCAAAACACATACACTTAAACATGATCAGCTATTTACTATGAGGATTTCTATCATACATGTATATTATTTCCTTCTTCTAGGAAGAATAGTGGTTGAGGTGAAAGCTACTGATGCAGACGACCCCACCACTGCTAATGCAGAACTCAGGTACTCTTTGACCCATGGAGACATTTCAGCCTTTGAAATCGACAGCATCACAGGTAGGCTGACTCCAGTGGTACCCACCATGTTTGCCATGCTTTAGCGGCCTTTTTTCATCCTGGCAAATTAATTTAGGATCACTTGAGGGTTTCAAGCTATTTTTACTGTAATATGAGTCAGAGTTGACCTGAAAGATAACACCCTCTCCAAATGTCTCGCTCTTTCTCTGTCCCTCTGCAGGTGTGATCAGCTGCAAGATAAACACTTTGGACCGGGAAACCAGGGAGGAGTATATGGTGGTGGTTAAAGCTCAGGACATGAGAGGATTGGCCTCTGGCAGCACAGCCACCACCTCGGTCACTATTAAGATAACTGACATCAATGACAACATTGCTTCTTTTACCAGAAGTAAGGAACAGTTTTATGAGCATTTACAGTAATGATAAAGAGATGCTTAAAAAGAAGAGATTATCATCAGTCAGGTTTTAGAACCATTAGAAGCATTACATTATCAAATTGTACAGAATCAACAGAAATATTCAGTCTTAATTAGTGTGTGTTTTCCATCCACAGCAAAATATGATCTGAACGTTCCAGAAAACCACAAGGTGGATGAGACGATTGGGATTCTGGAATTGGTGGATAAAGATGAGATTCAGAACAAGGAGCCCATATTTACCATTCAAAATCTTAATAGCAACATATTCAATATTGAACCCAACCATAACAAGGATGGAAACCTCGTGCTCAAAGAGGTAGGAGACTTATGTGTAAATGGTAGAAAGAGAGCCATAACAAAATAAGTTGGTTTTTTTCCCATCAATCGTGTATAATCTTATGTTAATAAAATCCATGCTAGTATTATATAGTATATATTATGGATATGTCTAACTGATGGAATTACAAGTACGTTTATCAGCATTTTTACTACAATTAATGCATATAGCTATGTTTATCACTACCCAGCTGAACCTGTGCAACAGTTCTGCTGGTTCATTTCCTGTTTGGCTTATAAGAGGAATGTGGGGCAACCATATTTGACGTATAATTCTCTGTTGTATTTCAATTTAACATTCCTGAACTGCCATGGCTGTCCCATATTTTTGTATAATTCATTTAGAGAGTGATTTCTCTCTTGTAATTGCTGTCTCCAGTTTGGGGATAAAATAGAGACATGGTTCCCAGCATTTTTTTTCCCTGTGCACGCAAACAGCTCTGACCTGCTCAACCTCATCTTTATTTTATGGTTTTAAAAGACATGATGATTTCATTGGATTAATTTGAATTATTTTGAAACAAACCTTGACTTTCATTTTATTCTTTTATTTATTTAACTTGATTCAAACATGTTATTCTGCCAAAGTTGTTTGGTTGTTGGTCAAAATATGATAAAGGTGAAATTTCATCATTCATGCTACCACGAGGAGTGGCACCATTCCTGAGTGATTGCCTTTAAAAATTTTATTATACATGATCAATTTTAATCAGTACCAGGCTTATAAACTCAATTAGCTACTTGACCCATTGCTACCAATCAAGGGATTGTAGTAATTTATATTATAAATGTGCATCAGACATTATTTTTATGTGGGTTTTCTTTCTGTATTTCAAACAAACAAAAAACGGTGAAATTAGTGAAATATTATTACTTTTGTAAAAGCAGATTTATCAGTCTGATGACCATCTGTTTTGCAATACATAGATTTTTAAAAATCCTATTAGTGTGTTCATTTTCCTCATGAACACATCCATCCATTCGCTTCCGCTTATCCTTTTCAGGGTCGCGGGGGGCGCTGGAGCCTATCCCAGCTGTCATAGGGCGAAAGGCGGGGTACACCCTGGACAGGTCGCCAGTCTGTCGCAGGGCTAACACATAGGGACAGACAACCATTCACACTCGCATTCACTCGCACATTCACACCTAGTGACAATTTGGATTAATCAATTAACCTATCCCCACAAGCTGCATGTCTTTGGACGGTGGGAGGAAGCCGGAGTACCCGGAGAGAACCCACGCAAACACGGGGAGAACATGCAAACTCCACACAGAAAGACCCCGGCCTGATGGTGGAATTGAACTCAGGACCTTCTTGCTGTGCGGCAACAGTGCTAACCACCATGTCACCGTGCTGCCCCATGAACACATATTGCGCATAAATATTATGTAATCAAATCAATAATTTAGTTTTAATGTGCTATGTAAACTGGCTTAGTCTTTCCATGCAGCACCAGGAAATGGATGCATATCCTAAAATACATAAAGGGCAACTCGCTTTTATTTTTATTTATATATGTACACAAGTAAATCAGAGTGTTTTGGGAAGTGTTGTATCCTCACACTTTTTACAGCATCCAAATTGATGGGACCTCATGCCCAAACAGCTTTAGCACAAAAATAGATTTGCAGTCTACCATTACCAACGAGGATCATAGCCACAGCATGGTGACAGGATTTCCACAAATTCAAAATACTAATGTACTGACATTTTCAAAGTGGTTTCTGAAGCCTTCCTGCATACTCTGCCACCGCATGGCCACTAATTATATATAACATTAAAAGGTGCAATGTCAAATTTCAGATTTTTTTTCCTGCAGGATGTATAAGGTGTGACGTGTTTAAGACTGACTTGAAATCTGGCCTCCTTCTGGTTTCTAAAGATATTTATGCTTGCGGGATTTCTAGCAGGTTGACTTCACTGGGTTGTGCTCTTCAGATAAAGTATTTAGGACATCAGAGAGCTGGAAATGTATTCTAATGAAATGAGCTCTGTAATGGCTTGCACCCTTGCTGGCCTGGAATCAAATCGTACCTCAATCTTCCCCTCAGCTCTCGAGCCCTTCTCATCTTTCTCAACGGCTGTGTTTACACATACAGAATAAGCCAGCTGTTGGCCACACTGTGGTTAAGGTCTTATTCTTGTTAAGCTGTTTACAAATGCCTTTGATACCTTGGGACTGACTATCCTTGTAACCATGAATAATCCAGTTAGCAGAATATTCCTCTCTACCTTTAGTGTCCCATTCACTGATAAAAGAGTCTGCCAGAAAAAATAAGAATATCTGTGTATTTCTAATACATAGGAAATAAATTATAGTGCCAATGTGAATATGACAGTAAGAGCTCTTATATTTGCCAATGTAAAAATGTTTCCATAAAACTTTGCAACTAAAAGTTGTTGTTGCCCCCCACCCAAAAATATAGAACCTTTTAAAAATTGAGGAAAGTGAGCTACACAGGTTGCATAGACTGATTTGTGACATTTACAGCCTTTTTGCACCTGAAATCGTTAGTTGTCCTTGGTGGACTGATGCAGGTGTACAAGACACATTTATGAAGAAAAAAACCACTAAGGTGCTAATGCAGTGTGTCCCCAGTTACAAGCAAAGACCTAGGAAAATGAGGTCAAAAGATTTAAAGTTGACAGGCTTAAAGAGTAACATATTGTTGAAGGACTACTATTAATTTTGTGGAAGACTGAAAGAAATTGTAACAGAACCCAAATGCATCAGATTCACACAGCATACAGTTGAGTTCTGTGTTAGTGAGAACTTTAAGCAAACAGCATAATCTAATTTCAGATGCCTTAAAAAAATGGAAATTAACGACAATAAAAATCTCAAATATTTAATGTTTGAAAGAGCGCAACCTTCCACTACGAACACTGTTTTGTATATTTATGTAATAAAGATAGTATTGACTCTGCACTGAAGCTTAGAGTCACAGCTATCAATTCTAATCTAATTAGCACTGACATGTTGCTTACTCACTCACACTATCTTTGCTCCCTAGGCTCTGGACTTTGAGAAGACAAACAGCTATTCTTTCACTGTCCGGATGAAAGAAAATGTCCAAACTCCCGCTGACAACACAAACGCTGCAATCACCAGTGCACAGGTAAATATCAAACAGGGCAACTGTAACTTTCATGAGTCAGCAAGTGAATGTTTGTGATTTGCAGTTCAAATTGATTATTTACTTTATTTTATTGATCACTTTAGCCATCTTCAAAGACAGTTGCCGACTTGATTTTCATTCTCTAAAAAAAGAGAATCAATGCTGAGGAATGTATTTAATGCTTCACTGTCAAGAAATACTTTTCACAGATTCGGATTAGCAGGACACAGTGTGATGCTGTGTAAAGGATTATAGAAAAAAAATTAAACAAAACATTTCATAGTTTCATATTCCTAGTACAATTACATTTCCAATGTTGGTCTAAACTGTTGGCAATCATTTAAATCATTTAAAATTGCCAGGTCAACATCAACGTGTTAGATGTAGATGAGCCACCGATCTTCTCTGAGGACATGTACAGCTTTAACGTGAAGGAAGAAATGCATGTGAACAACATAGGATTCATCAAAGCCAGAGATCCTGACAGAGCCAACAAAACCATACAGTATGCTGCACTCATTCCCCAAAATAAGTAATAGTGTTACTAATCCTGTAAAGTGTTTGTTAGAGTGATCTTGGTCTCTCTGTTTAGGTTCTCCATCATGCAGCCGGACTGTCCTATCGGTATCAACCGACTCACAGGTCAACTGTACACTCTGAGAAATCTGGACAGAGAGGATAAGCCCACACACATGTTTCAAGTTAAGGCGCAAGAGGAGCCAAGTGGTATGTCACACACTCTCATAAGAGCTGTACAGGGTTTATTAATCCCTTTCCTCTAAACAATACATCCTCACATGAAAAATTGAAACCACGTGTTTTACAACAACAGCAATGTGCATACAGGGAGGGAGTTAAAGTACAAAGGCCAAAAAAGACAGTTTGTTCTCTTGGCTGAACATCTCTTGTAGATTTATTGAAGGATGGGAGTGTAACACATTAACAGGGATTTTTACAGACTTAACACACCACCATAACACCTGGTCGACCCACATGAGAAGGAGAGAGTAAGCAGGAAAATCACATTAGACTGCCTCTTTGTTCACTTCCAGCTTCCAAACCAAACTCTATATTTTTAGATCAGCAATGAATGAAATACAGAGATCTATTTTAGTGGCTTGTCACAGCGTTTAAGGAAGACAATGGTCCCCTGAGCTTGACAAGGTCCTCGGTATACAGTACATGTTCTGTACTAAAGATAGATTCAAAATCTTAGTACAAGAGACAAAAAAGAGACTCACATATTTATCAAAAGATGAATATTCAAAAAGAACATCAGTGATATAAAATAAATGTAAAAGATGCTTTAATGTGACGAAAATAGCTGTCCAACAAACAGCTCACAAATAGAAATGCTTTCAGTTACTTGACCTTTAATCTAGTCCTTCAGTGACAGAGATATACACACTAATCTCCAGCATAGTTAGTCACTGTTACATTGGCGCATCAAGGTAAATGACAACTAAATCCTTAGTTTAAGAACTTTTATATTTCATTTCTATGTGGCTTCAGTATTTTAAGATAAATGACACAAAGTGTTGCAGAAACAAAAAGTGCAGTTGTTTCCACATTTGCATCTCCTCCGCAAATACTGAATGAGACTAAATTATACTATCACTACTGAATGCCCTCTTGAATCTCTGTTTGCAGCTTTTGTGCATTTATTTGGACTATTTTCATTGTTAGACGTGTCATTAATGTGATGTTTTCTTTCCTCTCTAGGTTTAGAGTCAGTTGTAAAAGTTAATATTAATGTTCAGGATGTGAATGACAATGAACCTGAACTCAGAGCTGACGACATCTATATATGTGAGAACGACGAGTCTAATACGGTAAGAGGTGATCGTTTTTATATCTATACTATTTATAGATTTTAATTATATTTTTTAATTTATATAGTACCAAATCACACAAAAACATTAGCCTCAAGTGGCTTTATACTATAAGGTAAAGACTCTAAATATTCAGGAAAATCCCACAACAATCAAATTATCTGCTATGAGCAAGCACTTTGTGATGGCGGGAAGGAAAAACTCCCTTTTAACAGGAAGAAATCTTCTGCTGACCCAGGTTCGGGGAAAGGCAGCCATCTGCTGTGTCAGGTTAGGAGAAAACATGAGGAGAAGCTTGTTTCTTATTATTAGAGGATGCATCTTAATGGAAACTAAACGCCAACAGATCATGCTGAATTGTTGTTGATGTGTCTTCTGAATTAAAACTCACGTGAAGCCAAGCATGTGATGAGCTGGGGTAATGAATGCATTTTACATAAAAGCCTAAACGCATATTTAACTGTCTGTCTCCTCAATAACGGAGCCTGGGAAGCTACAATAGGTTTCTCCATTATTTACAGTTAAGTTTTTATTTGATTTTTTTTCCAATTGTGACTTTAATATACATAATCTGAAATTTGGATCCCAACCTAAAATGGTGTTTTTGCCACGTGCCATGTACATGGCAGTCGATGACTCAATGATTCACATGCATGCCATACATGTCTGCATAAATCAGTGCATATATAATTTACATATATGGACTGCACACATTGACTGCAGAAATGTGCAGTCAATGTGCAGAAAGGTTAATTTTAGAGTCATTTTTTGGTCTTTCCTCAGATAATTGGAACCTTGACTGCCACAGATAAAGATGATCAGCCAGTTGCCTTCACTTTCAGTCTGGCGAGTGAGAATTCCAACTTCTCCATCAGAAACTATGGCAGTAAGTCCTTCTGTGTACTGAACATTTATTTACTTTTCTTTTCTTGCTTGTTGCTTTAAATGGTGCTCTGAGCAAGCACTAGCCTTGGAACTTGTTGCTATGCAACAACTGGAATTCTATGTGAAGCCCAATGTTCTGTTTTTGAAATGTAAAATTATTTTAACTTCCAAAAACATCCTCCAGTTCTTTAAGCCAGACGGGAGATTTTGAGAGCCTGTCTGGGACCATAAGTACTATCTAAAATGCACAACAAAGACTGGAAATAATGAGAGCTATCAGTTCGATGGGCTTGAAGATAACTCCCTCTGTGTTGTAACCTTGTCACAGCTGATGATGTTCAATGAGCATAGTAACACAAAGTGGTGCTGTTGAGAGGTCTATAATACATTCAAGGACGGAAAAAAGAGAAACTACATCAAGTGGACAATTACTAACTATGGAAACTGTAGAAAGAGGTCCTGGGCTCAAGTTCAGTGGCTGGCTAGGGTCTTTTTTGTGTGGAGTTTGCATGATCTCCTTGTGCCTACTTGGGTTCTCACCAGGTACGGCAAAACACATTCATATTAGCAAGTGGTTAATTTAAATAGGGTGTGCGTGTGAGTTGTTTGCTTCTATATGATCCCCCTGTGACAGACTGGTGATATATATTTTATGGGCCTGGTTTACTAATAACTTGTAGCACTGCAAACTGGGTTTTGGCATAAAAAAATTACTTTGGGTATTTACCAAGAGAACAGTGACAAAATTTCTCAGTGGGAGTTCCTTTCTCAATGTGCAAAATATAACGATAAGAATATCTAAATTAGACATGCTAACTGATTTACAGGTTTAGTGCTAATTGTGATGCTAATTGTGATTACATTTAATTTAGAAAAAAAAAAGCACGTCTTATGTTTTGCACATGAAGATGAACTGTCTACGCCTGTGCTTAAAAAACAGTGAAACTGCTAAAGGTCACATGTAAAACTGACCAGTATTGTTAGTATTTTAGGATGGATTGTGCTGACATGCTACTTTGCTCATTTAATTTAGTATATCTATATCATGCTTTAGTTTTTCTCATTAAATGAGGAGTAATTAACACATTGGAATATATTAGGGATGAACAAAGAATTTTAATCAGAGAAAACTTATTAATATTAACACACACAATACTAAAACCTCTGTAACTAATGTCTTCAAAGTAGTCAAAGGATTCAAAGGCATGATGGTTGTTTGATTCTCATTCATTAAATGATGCAAGTGGTCTTTTTCAGGATGTAGTATGTCTGTAGACACTAAAATGAACCAGCTAGTTGGAGCCAGCATGCAGACATCTCATTTTGATTATTCCATATGCAAAGAGCTCAAAGAGTGAATAGTACTGATGTCATTTGGGGAAAAATATGTAGGTGTACTGTATATTTACAAATGAAAAAGGTTTAGCTTGAATTAACTGATGTGACATATGAAGAGGTATGATCCTGAGAGAAATTTTTTGGTATCAGCTTTAGGGGAGAGGTCATTCAATATAGGATACATAACAGCAGAAGTAAAAGTGCATTCATGATTTTTATCATCATATTCAGTTATTATCCATGACAGCCAGAGGGAAATTCATACCAACTGTTGCAGTCAGAAATAAAAAATATATATAAGTAAATGAAAGCCTAAGGTAATCAGATGAAACATTTAGGTAAGGTGTTAGTATTTAATCTATCTAATCTGAAACCTGAACCATATTGAAGATAAACAGAAAAATGATGTGAATTTTACTCAACAAATTCCACTCGTGCACGTGCCCAGAGGGGTTGACTTGTTGAACTGAAGGAGGAAAGAAAGACAGAGTAGTGCAAAAGCAAGGAAAAATTAGGCTTAGGTGCAAGAAAAGATTTTAAAAAAGGCAAGAAGTTCAGAACTAAGAGGAGAGCAGGAGGAACTGAATCAAAAGAGACTTACAAGCAGTAAAAGAAAAAAAGAAAATGAAGATAAAACTGAAATGGATGCTTTACGTAAGGCAAAGATTAAAGAAGGAAAGGAAAAATAGAAAATCCAAGACAACTAAATGGAGAATAACAGTCTCGAGGCAGACTGAAGAAACGGTGGACCAACAAAATCAAGGAAGACATTAAGTCTGTCAATGCATCACCCGAGGACCCCTTGGACAGAACCAAATGGAGAAACCTTTGCCGAAGAGCGGACCCTGCACTAGCGGGAACAACGCCAGGGTGAAGAAGGAGAATAACAGTAGATGAGAACCTGAGATAAAAGAGGACTAAAACTAATGAAGAGGGAGGAAAAGCAGTGCCTTGAGAGGGGAGGAGAAGAAAGAAGAGCATGGGATGAAAAATGAAATAAGGACACTTGCAGAACAAAGTAGCAAGAGAAGATGAGGACATGAAAGAACATTAGAAACACCACATTTTAAGAGCAGTGGTTAAAAAGGTGAAGAGGAAACAGGGATGCAAGAAAGGTGGGACAGAGAAAAGGAGAGAAGAGAGAAGAAGGTAGCTGTTTGATAAAGTGCTGGTTGTCAGTGCAAACCGATGTTTTCCTCTGTGGCTCAAGACTGTGCCCCCCAAAACCCATCTGACAACACCTCACACCACTTAACACACAAACTAAAACATGGCCTAGAGACACAAACACACACATACACAACAAGAGCTGCAAAGTGAAGGCTTTTGAAATATTCATCGACTACCAGCTCTTTAAAACTTGCAAAAAACAACCTTCATTATGGGATTCACAAAGAATCTCACACTCCAACAGTCAATGTAGCTGCACAGTGAAGTGACAGGACTCCATGTTCCGACCACATGACTACATGAAGCTTAGCCCATTAATGCTGGACAGACAAAAGGGAAGGAGAGGTAGGAAAACAAGGAAACAAAATAAGAAAAGATGAATAGGATGCCGGAAGAAAAATATGTAAATAGAAAAAGAAAGAGAAAGAGAGGATAGTGAGAAATATCCAGAGAGAGAGGAAAGAGATTAAATCAAACAAAAACGGAGCAGGAGACGAGACGGAGAGGAGGGATGAGATGAAGGGCGGACAGAAGCTGTTTCATCTTTTATTCGGTTAGTTAAGGATTCATTTACAACCATATCCTTCCACACATACCTTTGCAGATGTTGTCATACAGGCTTTATCTGGTTTATCTTGGTTATTGAGATAGTAAACTTAGTTAAGCACCTTATATGCAGAACCTTGTTCATCCCTATGTCCTGTGACTGGGAATAGAGTCAAAATTATGTGGAAGACTCTGTGTATATAGACTAGTCTCATTCATGTTCGTGCTTTTGTCTCATCATTTAGTTTAGTTCATCGTGCAGAGAAATCAGAATTCAGAAGATAAAGAATGTATTTGTAGTGAAGATAAATGGTTAAAAACAATAGAAATTGCAGTGCTTCTCAAGCATGTTTTTTTTTTTTTTTGATGTTTGGTTTTTTGTTTTGTTATCATGTACTTTTTTCTCTTTGAAATGAGCTCCACTGTCCTGCATGTTATGTGCTCTTGGCCTTTTGGGATAATACACACAAGTGTGTCTCTGTAACCTCTGCATATTTTAAAGATCAATGCAAAAAGGTGGTTGGATACCACCAGAGTGTCATCACTGTTTATTTCCCATACAGCATTGAGGAATTGTTACAGAACTGAATCTTCTCCTGTATTCATTATTGCTGCTTTTCCCATATACACGGACACTTGAAATACCTGCAGCACAGTTTTAGAGTTTATATACTCATTTGTGTTCATGAGCATTCTTTCAACTGCAAATTCAAAGAGCAACAATATCACATATCCTTCATGAAGAGTTTAAAAACAATAAATAAATAATTAAATTGTGGTGCAGGTATTTAATATATTTTCATTTCCAAGGTAGAAATGATTGGGTGTTCAACACACAATGGAACAAATACTTGACTAGATCTTTTCAGTAAACATTCTCAGTATTCCCCTATATAAATCACACAAGACAGTGTGACCTGATTTTCGCTGGAAATACTTGTACATGAAAAAGAATTGCAACACTTTAAAGGACTTTAAGTGTAAGAACACACTTTGACTCTGTGCAAGTGTTTGTGAAAATGCTTTCAGGCAGGAAGTTATTCATGCTGGTGAAAAATCAGGGCTTCTGTTAAACACTCTGGATTTGAACTTCAAGTCCAAATGTCAAAAATCGCAAAGTTGTTTTTGTTTGAACTTGAACTTAAACCAAAGCTACTGAATGTGTTTCTTTATTTGAGAGTATTCAGAAGGGTCCTTCCTGCCATTGTGTTCTCTGAAATTCCTCTAGTGGTGGGATATTGTGGAGGAAAGCGTTTGGCAGGAAATTTCTGCCTGCCAGGAGTTTGACTAATGACTGTATTGTTGCTCAGGTCTATGAAAAGGACATCGATGTAATCTACTCAACAAGTTTCTTTTAACTAAAACTGCAATTCAGTTCAGTTCTTTTTTCATAGCTTTTTTAATAACGTCACAATAACAGTAATCTCAAGGTGCCTTTTTTTATTGTAACTGAAGATCATACATTATTACAACAAGTCAATATGGCAGTTACTCTTGTTGAATGGGAGTGAGAAGGTAAACCTCTGTCTTAACACTGGGGGTTCCCATGTGCCAGGAAATGGGGGGTGAGGGGCAAGAAAAGCAGAAAAGAATCGATGGAGAGGCATCAAAATGTAAACGACGGCAATGAGATGACCAAAGTTTTCTGTATCAGACTTTGTCTGGTCACTGATAGACCAAATTACATACAGAGTAGTCTGTAATGAAGAGATATTTCCAATGACAACAACATTCTTCTGCAAAGGAGAGTGATCTATGTTAATACATTTGTTCTGCCACTTCATTTAAAAACCGCCTTGGCTCCTTGTAGGATTTGCTTTTGCAGATTTTTTATGTTCTGTGATTATTTATGATCCTAATTGACTCCAATCTGAAATGCATCAAAGCCGTAACCACAAATGATCTCTCTGCCTTTATTTAGTCACTCTCTCCTCGCTGTCTTATCTCAAATCTAGTCTTATCTGTTCAGCATGACTCACATAAATAGACTTTGTAGACTGAGCAGGTGAGCATTAGTTTTGCTTTAGTGAAACGAGGTGATGGGTGAGGCAAATTAAGGGAAATTTGTGAAGCAAAGGTGGTGTGATATTTTGTACTTAACTTACTATGTGTATTTTCTTGTATCTCTTTGTATAGATGGCACAGCAGCTCTCATTGTGAAACAGGGCCCGTTCAGCCTGGATGACCCCAAGAATTACAAGGTGGATATAAGGGTCAGTGACGGAGGACATCCCTCCAAGAGCAGCGTCTCCACAGTATCAGTTGGGGTATGCATTTTTTGTGTGTGTGATATTGAAAGCTGCTTGAGATTATTTTAGCACTGATAATTTTAAATAATTGTAAAGATGAAATGTCTTGTCTCTGTAAACCCAGTTTTAATGCAGTAAATATGTAGCTTCAATGAATGTTCAGTAAATGGACATTCAGGCAAGGTACTGACCGACTGATTGGTAATATGTTGTAGATATGTCAGTGTGATCCCAACCGGAATCGTACTTATTGCAAACCTGAGGCTCGGAGAATGGGAGTCAGTGTTCATGCCCTGACAGCCATTTTGCTTTGCATACTGACAATTCTCGGTAAGTTATTTTTTACTTTTTTGTTATACTACTTGTTTTTTCTACCTTGTTTCATTGTTATGACTTTTAGAGCCACCTTAAAGGGTTAACCTTGAGATTTTTAATGCTATAGTCTGTATACAGGCTTTTTTAAGAGTATTAATGTTTATAAGAAAATTATTTTTTAGCTGCATAAAATCTGAACCTCAATGATGTCACAGATGACTAGAAGTTGTGCGGGTATGGAGTTAATAAAAAGCAATGATGTCTGTTCTCTGCTCATCTTTGCTTGAGGCCAAAAGAAACCCGAACAGATATCTGACAGATCTATCAGTGGTTGAGTTGCATTCTGGGTATTGTAGGTGTCAGATTTTGACAGGAAGAAAGCATAATAATATATATGGTTTTTCAGCATCCTTTTTTAGACCGTCCATCATGAATATGATGTGAAAATGAAGTTTTAAGTTGTTATGATATTAGGTAATAGATCCTGATTTGGTTGCATGTGAACTTGCTTGAGTAACTATCTCTATATTGTTTTAAGTTTATTTATGCTTGTCTGTGTTAGAATATATAGAAAGGTGAAAACACATCATTCCCAGCATATTTGCATTTATGCTGAAAGTATGGGAAATGCATTGAAATATTTATTGCATTTTTTTGCATTCGTATTGTAGAATCTGTCCAAGTTACACATAATGGCATGTGCAATATCAGTGCACATAATGATGGGATTATAATGCAACAGGAAAATCCATATATCCAAATGACAAGTTTTTTCTTAAGACTATAGCTTTTCACCTTTAATACCAGAGGACCTGCTTAATGTCATCTTCTGTCTTACAATAGTAATTATTTTTGGCTTTTTCCAACATTTGACTATTTTCCAAAAAAGATGTTTTCCTGTTTTTCTTGGAATAACAAAGCCAATAAACATTCAGAAACAAAACCATTTTCATTTTGCAGAATCGTTTAATTTCTGAACTCGGTCTGGCTCGTGAAATGCAAAAGCTTTTTGACTGATTTCAAAGCTAGAAATTTATCTTACCTAAAAATCTATTTTTCCACTGTTCTCCAGTGGTCAGATGTGTTTTCTCACCCTCAGAGACTCACTGAAGTGTACTCCAGGGTGTGAGTCTTGTGGTGTAGTGGTTAACACTTTCACCTTATGTGTGAAAGATCTCTGGTTTGAGACCAGGAGGAAACACAAAAATTGCTCAAAGGGGTCACATGCTTGGAAAAATGTGCCAAATAAACTAATGAGAGAGCAGCTGAAAAAACTCAAACATAATATGGGTATGGATGAAGCAAAGCACACCCAAGGGGATCTGGAAGTGAAAAAAGAGATACAACTTTCAAACAGAAAGGGCAATGAAACATTTTAACCCACTGTGTAGACAGCCATGTTTATGCCTGGAATAGAGATTGGATAAAAAAAAATGTTGTTGTTGGAAGTAGGAAAAGTTTTAAAAATGAACAATAGGACTTGAAAAAAATTCTAAACAACAGGGAAAAAACAACATTTTCACTCGCCTTGTTTTGGGTTGTTTGCATTTACACACAACAAATAATAAACAAGCTTTTGTGAAATATTTGAAGATTGAATCAAAGATCGATGCCTAAATGTTTAGACAGACAGTAATGTAAAAATAGTACTTTTCTTCGTTCTTCTTTAACTTTATTACCGGTAAGCAGAGAACTTCTGTATATATTGTTATTCTCTGAGAGAAATTCATGAAGACAGCATCAGTGATAGATGCAAAAAGCCAGTGCTGAGTGATCGGGACACGTGCACAGATTCACTTGCCCTTGCTTTGCGATAAATAAGATTTGTGTTTTGCGGGGAACGTTTTCCCCTTCTGGTGTTGTTGGTTTTATGAATAATGCAGCGGCGGATGTGAAAATAATGCCTGTAGTTGTGCACTCAATATTCTCTTTGATACCTTCGCCCCCTGCCTTTTTTGTATTTCTTTGGGAAAAAGAGACAGTTGTCATGTTGGATGAGAGGCACACTGGAGATACTTGGCCAAACAAGAGGGATGTGGAATGAGATGTACTGAAGAAGGAAGGAAAAAAGAAGAGGAACTTTAAGATAAGGGGGGATGGAGGCAAAGTGACACGTGGAAAAAAGTGTATATCAAGACTTAGATATTGGATGTGGAGAGTGGTGAAACAGGCGGACAGATGTAAGACGGTGAATTGAGATGGAATGAGACCGGCTGAGTGACAGAGAGACAGAAAGAGGTTAAAGAAGAGAGACATGGAAGAGGAGAATTGTGGGAAAAGCAGCAGAAGAATAGGAGTGGTAATGAGGGGAGTTTATCAGTTCTTTAGGTGGCGTCTGCTTATCAAGCACCACCAAACACTCAACCTATTAACTATTAATACACTCCTTCACTATCGGGCCTTTTCCCCTTCATTTTTTCCCTTCATCTCCCCCTTCCTCTGTTTCTTTCCCTGTGGGTCTCTCTGTCTCCCTAACTTCCCCCTTCTATCTCTCCTTCTCTTTATCAAACAGCCCCAACACAGGCTAGATTAACTATTTAATGCACTTGTCATTATCTGTCAGGGCCCAAAGCAATTTAGCGTGCTCCCCATTCACAGGCACATTTTCTCACATGAAGCCGGGTTTGACACACGAAAAGACATTTTTTCACAGTCCTTCTTCTCTAAAGAAAGGGCTTCTTTTTCCCCCCCTCTCTTTTCTTGTCCCTCTAAGTCTGATATCTCCAGAGCTTATTAAACTGCAGAGCATGTGTTGTAAAAGATTAATCTGTTGGTTTCCCATGCAAACTTAAATTAGTCCCACTCACCCTCAACTAAAAGGCATGGCTAATGCTGCCCGTCCGCTGAGAGAGAAAGAGGTTCATATCGGGACCGAGGCTTGGGGCCTAATCTAATGTCAAATGTATCCTTCCTTCTCTCCTTGTCGCTCTCTTTCTCTCCTGATTTCCTCACCCCTAAGTCGCCAGTTTCTTCCACTTCCTCCTCCCCTCAATCAGTACCCTCCCCCCTTTTTGTTTTCTTCTTTTTTCTCTTGCTTCCTTCTCCTCTGTACTCTGTGCCCACTGACATGCAGCGTGTAATCAAAAACTTTACTGAGCTTCTTTTACCCTACTTTTTATCAAGTTTGGCCTTTTGAACCCACTTTAATGTCATCATAATGTTGTGTACAAGTCAATTCGTTTAATTTTAGAGTAAGCCTGGTTGTTCTGGAAACAATTACAGTTATAGCTTCAGTTTATGAATGATCAGACCGGCTCTAGTGTAACAGCCTGCAGATAAAATCATAAGGGGATTATCGTAAGGGGCTGCCCATCATTCTCTCTGAGATTGTTTTACACACAATAGCAAAGAGCTATTTCATGCAGACTATGAAGTCGAGCTCAGCTGTTATCCTTCTACACATCCAATTGGTTGATATCTAATCAAGTGCATAGCTGCTTCAACCTGCCCACAGTTGCTCTACATGTTTAAGCCACTTTGCAACCCACCTCCCTCACAGCTGGGTTCCTGTGTGGAAATAAAAGACATTTATGAATAACAGCATACTTGTTCATAGCTGCTTACTACAGGAACACAGATTGATTGATGTTCCAGTGGAATTTTTAAAGTTACTAATGTCACAGTTCGAGTCAGATTATACTTTCATATAATCTATAATCTTGCACGTATAATTAGGTTTAGAGTTAGGCCTTGTTCTGCTAGAATATTTTGCCCTGTGCACAGCATGCTACCTCGATTGTTTTTGAGACAGACATAATTAAAAGTCTCAAGTCTGATAATTGTCTTTGTTTCTTGAACTGAAACAAATGTTTTTTCTTTATTGATTTTGTGATTTAAGACTCCCATTGTTACACCCCCTCCCCCCGTTTCTCTCTTTCACAATTGTTTATTTCATCGTCATCTGCTTCTCTTTCCTTTCCTTCTCAACACCCCTGCACGTTGTTTTCTCACACTCATTTCCACTTCCCTCGTTGTGTTTACTGAAATTCCCTTCCTGTCTTTTATGCTCCCCTTTCTTGTCTTTCTTTGTGCAGTTACTCTGTGCATGTCTCTGGCTGGGTAGATTCACTTAAGGTTTTCACGCTTGGGGCGAACGTCTCAGATACCTTAAACCATCTATTCCTCATTTTCTCTCCTTCGTCACTGCACTGCTCTCTAGTCTCATTCCCTTGTCAGTGCTCTACTTTTCTCACTTGTTTCCTGGCCCCATTCTTATTCTGCTTTGGTTGTGAGTCTCTATCATGATTTCACAGTCATAGAGCCATTGGTCTGAAAGGATAAATGATTAAATGCAGTCTGTCTTTTTGTTTTACTCTTGATGTCTTCATTTTCTACCAACAGCAGTTTTGATTCGCTGTGCTGGATGTCAGCCGAGTAGATTCTAAACACACGTTTCTTTTCTGCTTTTAAGTCATAGTGATCCTGTTCGCGATGAGGAAACGCTACCAGAAGGATTCTCTGGCCAATATGAAAAACAGCGGAGAGATTCATGAGCAGCTGGTCACATACGATGAGGAGGGAGGAGGAGAGATGGACACTAATGGGTATGCAGATGAAAAGAAGCACTGCTATACACTTTTAAACTGACAACTTGAATATAACTGAAATGAGCTGACATGGTTTATCAGCAGCCCCCCTTTTTTGCAGACTTACATTTGATTCTATTTTCTTTATAATCCTCTCAAAGGAAAGATTTTTGACCTCTGAATGAAACAACAAAACCCAAGAATTTATAAAGTCTTGACAAAGAATGACAGAAAATCCATTTTAAGTAAAAATGTAAAATAAATGTTGCTTCTTACTCACACTTTCAGCAATGCCAGTGAGGCCATTAATGCTCTTTTTTATGTCATTAATTTCTCTTTTGTGGCTGCCATGCATAAAAAAACAGCTCACAAAAACTGAAGGGAGCTTTAATTATTTAAATGTAGGATTGAAACTGTCTACTGGAACATAGACAGCTTTTTAAACATTTAAACATTCCTCTTTACCTTATACTGTTTATGTTTCTATTGCTTACATCCTGATATTCATATTTTTAAAATAAATGAAACAGATATATTCAACGTTTCTTATGCTTTTTTATGGTTTATTTGCATAATCTTTTTATTATTATAAAATCCTTGACAACAAATAATAAAGTGTGCTACCTCCTATATCTCCATTTATTTGCACTTTAATCGTATCATCTTTTATGTATCTACTGACTTAGTTTCACCTAATCTAAATCGAAATATCACTAGAGATCCACATAATTCAGGTAAACTATCCATATTAAATGTACCAGAACTCACTGTTTGCCGATAAAAGCCACAAACGCAAGTTAATATAAGAATATCTAAGTTGCAGAGTAGCCAAGACATTACATTACTATTGGTGACTTTCTAAAATATATTTAAAAAGACAAAAAGATCAAATATAACTTGATAGTTGAGCTGTAGCATTAAGCATTCTGTAATAAATATGTCAGTGGACATATTTAAATGTCCGTACCCAGAAAATCTCTGTGATGAAGAAATGTGATCAGCAAATTTACTCACTCTATCCTCTTTTCTTTTAGCTATGATGTCTCAATCCTCACTTCCGCTTGCCATGACGGTTCCCTGCTTCGCCACCAAGATCACCGTCCCCACCCCTCACTCTACGCCATGGTCCAGAAACCCCCCCACCACACTCAGCCCACCGCATGTAAGGGCGACATGGCAGCGATGATTGAGGTAAAGAAAGACGAAGCTGATCACGACCGAGATGGATTCCCTTATGACACTCTCCACATCTACGGCTACGAGGGACCCGAGTCTTTAGCCGGAAGTCTCAGCTCTCTGGGAAGTTCCTCTACTGGTTCGAACTTGGATTATGACTTTCTCAACGATTGGGGCCCGAGGTTCAGGACCCTGGCAGAGCTCTATGGTGTAGATGGCCCAGATTACTACCATCAGTACTGATACCACATACCACCACATAATGACAAATCATACACATACATAACAAACATACAGCTTGATACAGTAATCAGAAAGAGCCATAGCAATACACTCACATACTGACCAGAAGCATGCAGGAAATATACACATTCACACAGAAACAGACCTACAGTAGATAACCGTGTTCTTGAGAGACTTCTCCAGCTCCTCAAAACAAAATCAGGGAGCTCCTTTTTATCCAGTAACAATGACTAACTTCTGTTATGATGTGTAATTCAGTGAATCCATTAGTGTGTTGTGCCTCTGTCTGTTCACTCCCAGTCAAAAGAAAAGAAAAGAAAAAGCTTCATCAAAATCCTGGAAGCTCCATGAAGTTGAGTCAAGGAGGCTCTTTTTTTTTCCTGTTTCCAGTGAAATATTGGAAAAATTTTAAAGGAACAGAACACCAGGACATCTTTGATAGAAATAATAGAAATAGTGGCTTCATACATTTGCAAGAGGACTGATTATTTGGTGACAATACGAGATCCACACCATGAGGATTTTCCTTTACAGCAGTGTTGTGAGTTTTACACGGTAACCCTTTTATTCTGAAAAAGGTCTAAGCAGGTGAAGCCAGTTGGGTTGGTTATGGATGGGTATGGATAATCCAGTCCCTTTCAGTGATGTTACTCAATTACTTAATTTCTTTTGCATTTAATAATTTTGCAGCAGCATTTTGAAATATGATTTTTCCCCCTGTGGTGACTTTGGCAAAAGACACAGACTATTGAAGATGAAAAGTTTATAACGATTCATTTTGTATCCCCTAAAATAAGCATTAACCTTCCCCATCATATTGGCCTGTTAATGTATGATTAACTGAATTCATATATTTAAATCCTTATATCCTGTTTAACATTAAAATGTATTGCTAATATAATATTGCAGACTCTGAAGATTAGTTCATTTTGCTACAAAGAGAATTAAAGGAATCGTAATAATTCAATCCAACAGGGGCTGCAAAATGCTGCGTGTGAAAGCAACTCACTGCTGATCTTTTTTTCCCCCTTCGTTCTTTTTTTCTGTCTCTTTTGGTATACGGCGTGTGATCTCTTCTAACTTTGATGTGTGGGGTTTTTTTTTATAAATTTGACAAAAGGGACACGAACACTGGGAGAACGAGGTGATTTTATTTTTGATCTGTAGTTGATGATTTGATTTGTAAATATGATTGCTTGAGGGGGTTACTGTACTGGGAAACTCTGAGCAGCCACGCGAGTTTAAGCTCAAAGGGGTTTGAAGTGTTTGATCACAGCAAGATGCCAGTTATGTTTTCTTCATCTGAAATACTAGAAGAGACCGTCTCTGAGGAAAGTTCAGCTCTGTAAAGTCTACTTTGTTCATCAGAGCGTCAAGTCCGATGGGTTATTTTGTGACGTGTCCATTGAGTTCGTGATTTTTCTGAGGTCCAGACATGACATCAGGTGTCTGAACAGTAGTCAACAGAATTCAAAAGAAGCATCAGAAGTCCCTGATTTTTTTTTTGCTGTTTTTTAAGGTGAAAACCTTAAAAAAACTTTCCCGCTTTGTGTTCCTGAAACCAACCCTCTGATATGAATAAGGTCATTTTCCGAGTAAGTCATTTTGCCCATTTTCTCAGTTATCTTCTGCTCTGAAAAGAGAAAAGACAATCGACAGACAGAAAGGAAATGACGCTACTGCTTCTCAGACAGAATTACAGCATGTTCCGAGGGTTTATTTGACAGAACCCATCATCACAGTTATTGTTGAGATGAAAGCCTAATTCTCAGAGGCCTACTGGAACAAAAGTAATTCAGACAACTCAGGAAGCACAGAGCTGGAAAAGCAGCTAGTTGGGCAGCCACAATGACTCTGAGGTGGCTTGAATAACTTTAACCTCTAAACCTTCTTGGCTGCTATCAGATCATAAAACTTGAGATGAAAAATACCCCAAACTTTTTGATAGTCTAGATGGTTACTTAATATAGCTACTAAAAGTTAGGTAATAGTTTCTCCTAATAGTTGTGTAGGATTATTTCTACCTTGAATTTTAGCATTACATAGTAAGGATATTCTACTTAGCAACGGATACGGCGCTCCTTGGCGTCAAATTGAAGTTTTGTCTATAAAATGTCAATAAATATGAGAAATACCCACAAGAGCTTCTCAAAAACCAAAGTAGCTCCTTTTTTCCTTTCCAGATATGCTGGATATTTGGCCTGCCCCGTCTCTTAAGTAATCAGGAACAACCAATCGCAAGGCCGCACTCGGTAGCGTTTAAACAATAATCACAGATCTTTTAGATTATTGCACGAACAAATGCCCAGGAAATAAACCATTGTTTCTGCATTCATTCATAAAGCACCACGAAGGTAGAAGGTCACCATTGTCTGTGATTATTGTGACATCTGTGAATCTAGTACCAATTGTTGCTGATAGTACCACCCTACTGAACACACACACAGCGTAGTGTGTTTCTTTTTTCTTTTTTAAAAAAAGTAATTTCATTTCAGTTTATTTAACCTACTATTCAGTCCCAGGAATCGGAGTTGAACTTGTTCCCTTAAAACTCAGTCCTGCTTGGAATGCCTTTTGATAAACAGTGAGACAATAGCTGGAAGTCCTCTCAACGCCTTCCTGTTGGGGTTTAAATATATATATATATATACACTTAGCCAGTTCCTTCTCCTCAGTCTTAGCTTTGCTCTCCTTGTTTGCCTCACCATATCTCCTCGGCGCTGTCTTTTTCTCCGTCGTCTAATCAGTGAGACCAAACAGTGGACTCAACTTCCTGTCCATCTGGGAGGTTGTGCCCGCCTCTTCCTGTCTGTGTTATCTTTCTCCTGGGCCAACACATTGTGCTCACTTCCTGCAAGTCCAGCCTGAGAAATGGGCTTGAAGAGGAAGAGGGAGCGAGGCAAGGAGCCGCATGGGACGAGGTTGGGGGTTAAGAAGAAAGAAAGATGAAAAGAACAATGCAGAGCAATGATTAGTTTTCCAGCTGAACAGAAACACCTCAGAGCAAAGATGTGTTTTTTTTGACCTGTACAATTTGCCATCCTCATGAAAGAAGGCTGATCCCACCAGTAAATATTACGTTTATTTAAAAAAAACAAAAACAAACAAACACAGTCTCAGTTTTGTGGCTTCAAAATGGCAGGAATGGAATCTTAAGTACTCTTACCTTCAGTTTATTTCTCCTCATTGTTTTTAGGCATTGCACTCAAGATCTTGGTCAAAAGCAACCCACTGTTTTGTAAGTGTAAAAAAACCTTCAAATATCTCTTAAAAATTCTGGCACAACAAGCACCACTGCTAAAAAAAAAAACATTTCTAGAATCTAAGAATCTTAGCTAGTTTTATAATCCATGTCCTTGCTCGGTGAACAAACAATGGCTCATTTTTCTGTCTGACATCTTTGTTTGAGTCAAAGAATGGAAACAAACTTTGTAAACTTTGGTTCAATTTTGCTTCATTGTGCAGTGAAAGAAAAACTTTTTGTCTTGTTATTTCAAGCTATTTCGTGGCTCTAAAAGTAACAGTAATCTTTTTTATGTGTGTGTGCGTGTGTGTATGTTCACTATTATTGTAATCATGGCTGTTATTTAAAAGGTGTTCCCATGAAAAAGAAAAACTTCATTGTTAAAAACCAGCAGGCTGTAGCAGAGACAGGTGCTCCATTATCTACTTTCCTAAAAGCAACAAGTGCTGGCTGTACTTAGGTGAGAAAAGCTGGCACATTATTCGAGGCAGATGGACATTCGCTAGCAATTTTGGCCAGCAGTATTTTCAACTTGTTAAGCTCGTTCCAAAACGATATAAAATGTAGCACATACATTTTTATGACAAAAATCCATTAATAGAATACATCAATCATTAAACACTTCCAAAACATGGACCATATAGTCAGACATGGCGTAATATTTTCCAGAGCGTGTCATATTTCTTTTTTCTTTTTTCTGCCAGGACCAAGACTTGGACATATTGGTTTAGACTAACATGTTTCTTCCAATCCATCATGCCCAGCATGCTTTCATTTTTAGGAATTTTCTTGAGCTCTTCACCCGCTTCTCCACACTTATTCATCAGATTTTGCAACTTCCAACATTTTCCAAGTATTACAATAACACGCTACGGGACAATGACAGCCATACGAGTACCATAATTAATTTGATATGTTGGTTATCAGTGGTTGTGGGAGGACATTTACCTCCCCTGCTGAAGGAGTCACATTGGAAGCAGTGAAAATTAAACCTCTCAGGGTGGGATCCCAACACAAAAAAGTTCTTCACATGAACGTGAAGAAACAAAAATATGTAGTGTGGTTTAAAAGACAACATTTAAGTGTTTTTCTTCTGTTTCTGTCTAATGTTTCAACAAGGGATTTTATTTTGAAATGTATATAGAAAAAATGTGCCTAATAGGGATCTTTCTCTGGCCTCACCTTGTTTATTTTTTTCTTATTGTTGCTATTATTTTTGCCTAAATAACTGTATTTAAAGGATTATAAACTTGACACTCTCTTTTTTTAATTGCTGTATAAAGGAAAACTAGATTCAGTTTCAGCACATGAAAGAAAATAGTGTTTGATGCATGAATGAGTCCTCGAGTGAATATGTAACTTTCTGCTTGTGTGTCCACTTTTGTGTGTGTGTGTGTGCGTGTGTGTGTGTGCAAGGGTGCTTGTGATCGTACCATGACTGTACCCATGTAGATATACACACAAATGAGTATCAGACCAGTTAAAAAAAACAAAAAAGGGAAAGAAACCACATTTCTCTTGTGTGAAAACATTAAGGTCTGCAAGGGAGCGACATGTGCCTTTACTCTTTAAAAAAAAAACATGTAAAGAAAAAGAAAAATGCTTTTTTTTGATGGTGAACACGATGTTTTCTATAGTGTTTTATGGTGTACAGCAACTACTTTTTATTACATGAATTTTTGTAAGTGTAGAAGAATAAAAATCCACTCAAATATGTTTTGTTTATCTGGTGATTTTTACTGACACTTTGGGACAGAAGAAAATATTTCACCAAATGAACTATAAAATGTTAAATGGACTGGTTTATGTACAGCACATTTCTGCTCTGCTTGAGCTTTACACAACATGTTTCATTCGCCCATTCAGAGAAGCACTTTTTTTTCTACACCTAAGGGTAGATCAAACATTCACACTTGGGTGCTTGAGAAGCAACTTGGGTTAAGCATCTTGCCTGAGGATAGTATGATAGGTGAATGGAGCAGCCAAGGGTCAAACCACCAACCTTCCAATTAGTAGATGAGCTGCTCTACCTCCTGAGCTACAGCCAAGACATCTGTGCTGAATAAATGTGGATGTACTAGCTCACCGGTTTATTTTTATACTAAAAAGTATTCAAGTAAGCTCTTACAACCATTTCAAATTGCATCAGCTTGTAAATTCCACTATCTGATGATATGATACATGATGCCAATAAGTGGCTGCCTCCAGTTTTGAGCCACCCCAGATGACTTCAAGTAGCCAGAGGTTCTTGTATTTTTAAGTGGTCTTCAGCAATAGTCCTCCACATAGATTTTCTGAAGGTCTTTGGCTGCTTTTTAATTCTTTTTCAACCCAGGCCATTTTCAGAGGAATGATTTTGTTTGTTTGCTTTTTGGTGTGTTTGTTAATCTATTTAACTGACCTATGAATCGGTCAAGCATAAAAAAGCACCTAACTCAACAAGTGGTGTACCTACACATAACAAACAACTTAGCAAAGAAAAAATATTGTAAATTGTATCTTTAGGTATTTTATTAGCAGCCTGTCGCAAAAATACATAATTTTTTCTGATTTCTTCAGCCAAATCAATGAATATAATATCCCAGAGAGCTATTAGCTGCAAACTTGGCAAATCTCAGCAAGGTGTCAAGGGTGTCCTTAAAAATGTAATGAAACTGGACAAGTGAAGGGCAAAAGAAAAAAAAAAAGAAGACTATCTACAGCAGATGAACATGTGAAAGTCATTTCCTTAAGAAACTTTTCAGCATGACAGTGATGCCAAGAAAACTGCTAATACAGTAAAAGCATACCTGGACAGAAAAACACACTTTGAATAACCTCTCCAGCGCCCAGAACTCAACATTATTGAAGTATTGTGGGATCTTGACAGAACTAAAGGCACTCTAATTCCTTTTTATTTATACGTCGCCAAATTACAAAAACTGTTGCCTCAAGGTGCTTTATATTGTAAAGTAAAGACCCTACAATAATACAGAGGAAACAGAGAAATTCAGCCAGCAACCAAAGAAGAGCTTTCGAATGTCCTTCAAGAAGCCTGGAGAACTATTACTATTAAGAGTACTTAAAGAAATTGGAAGAGGACTTGACTTGAGTTCAGACTCTACTGAAGAATAAAGGTGCTGATAATAAATATTGACTTTTAAGTTTGTTGGAACTGTACAAATTCTGTTTTTGCCTCATATAGTGTATTTCCATGTGTGTTTGCACATTATTGAATAGATAGCTGCACATATTTACCATTTTGCAAGCAGAATATAAAGAAATGAGGAGTGACTTAAGACTTTTCTAGAGCACTTTATACTGGAAGGCTTACAATACAGCTGGAAAGAACATTTAAAAAACTACATATTGAAAATATTTAATGCTCCACAGAGTAATAGCAATCCCTGAGATTATAGTATATGCATATATGTGAAGGACTGATAATAAAAATTTGATGGGCTAAAAACAACTCAATGGGGTGTTTTCATTCAACACAAAGCTTTTTTTGTTTACATAATCAACCAAACTTAATCACAAGATCCTTAATGGCCAGATACTGTTCAACAAATTAATATGATAGGGGTGAGAATTCTTAAACATCTAACTAATCTTCAAGTTTTTTTAAGGTTTTACTCAGTATCAAAAGTGCCTGTGACTCATGTAAGAAATCCAAGAGAAAAGGAGGCGAACATGAACAATATTTTCTGTCACATCACTCTGTTGAAGAACAACAAGAAACAAAGAAAAAGAACAGCAGGTACCATATGTGGTGTGTCTGCCTTTTCATGACAAAAACACACCTAAGTCTCATGCAAAGAAAAAGTGGAATTTACCGGGATAACCCACTAAATGTTTTTTTGTCAGGTTTAAAGTGTCAACATGGGTCTGAAAAACCAAAATACTAGCAAGTTCTCTAACACGGTGAGACCAGCTCTGTTCCTTTGTGTAAAATGATCCAGCATGTCAAAGATTACACATTGTGGGGCCGTGTGAGGAAAAGCTCTGATCTCCCTCCCTTAATCCTTGACAAGCGATCAGATGTCAGTTGGAGGATATCCTGTGTTTTTCTCCTTTTTTAACATGAGTGTAAATTCACCTCAGGATCGTGCAGTTTTATTGTTGTAGGGCCTGTAGTGGATTTGTGTGTCAGACCTCCATATGTGATCATGTCCATATGCGACGTGACTCATTCTACATGTCCACGGGGTTAAAACAGAGAAACAGACACAGACGTGAATAAGAAGGAAATACCAGAGTGACATCCGCTCTTTTGGGACTTCTTGGGAGCCACACACACACACACACACACACACAGATTTAAGACAGAGTTAAGACTTCGAGAGTGGAAATTTTGTGATCTTGATCTAGCTGATAAATTATGCTATAAATTAGGACCAGTGTTCTTACACCCTCAGGCTTTACTCGGTGCAGTATTACTGGCCTTATATCGACCTACAAGCTAATACCTGTATATATTTATAAACCTTTTCACAAGTCTTTTGATGTTAACATCAGAATACATAATTAGCCTTACAAAATAATTCATATGCATATTAAAAAATACTGATTATCCTACACTCTATACCACCCTACTTTTACCATTGCTTCTGAGAACCAGCAGTCATTAGTGGTTGTCAGCATCTGAATGAACAACATATTTTTCCCATTAGAACACTCTGGTTTAAAGACTTTGTATGTTTAAACAATGAACTTCTCATTAGCTCTACCTAGAGAGCACAATGACTTTACGACCCTCAAGCCCTGCACATTTATTAGCATTCAAGCTTTCATATTTTCTCACATTTACAATTACACCCTAATTCAGTCTAATAAGAAAGTGGGATGCTTTTAAATAGCTTTTACTGTGATTTTTGAGATGCACAGACACCAGTCTGTCATCAGTTATTCAGGCAAGCAGCATAGCTGGGAGATGTGACAGATGTCTGCATGAAGAAGAGAGACTGAAAAGGAAAGAAAATGTTGAATGAGAGAGGAGAGAGACATACTTCCATCCCATCTCTACTTGTGTCTCAGCCTCATCTCAACTTTGGTCCATTTGTGGTGAGGATCGGACAGGACTAGCCGGCAGCCACGTGCTAAACGTTGTGCTACGGTCAAACTACAAAAATCAGACTATTAAAGTGAGGCATGCTTATACTTGAAAAAGATTACATGGAGACTGCAAATGGATAATCCTTTGAAGCCTGATCAAAGAAAGTCTGAATTTTGAAGTGGGGTGCAGTATGTGTTTACATGCAAAAGGAGTTGATACGGGTAGCTGTTTACATGACTCCAGCATGTAATCCAGTTAGAGAGCGCTCTGTCTTGTCAAGAGCGGCTGTTGTTGTTTGTTGGCATAAAAAAATAGCACAGATGAATGTGAGAGAGTGGCACAGGTATCTGTAAGGGAAACGTTTTAAGTGCTCACACTGCTTCAGATTATTTTGGTTAAGGTATATGATATGCGTAGGTTTTTAGGCATGATATTTCCTTCTGATATTCTATATTTGCAGCCTTATTTCAAGATTTCAACAAGAGCTAACAATCTACCCTTACATTATCCTTCAGATTGTAGGTCTAATAGTTTACACAGAGTATTGTTAGTGTAAGAAGAAACATTTATATTTTAGACCCTTTAGATTTACCCTTTAGACATTCATTATAGATGCTAGATGAAAGTTAAAGAATATTTCAAACTGTCAAAACTGTGATCTCAGATCTAAAATGACTCAGCAGAAAATAATGGAAAAGAAATGCACAAATGTCTTCAATTTTCCAACTCATGTGCAGCCAAGAGAAAATGTCTATGATGCAACCAAAGAATGTTTTCATTTAGAAGTCATTTAAAAGAAACTTTCAAAGAAATGTTGCATAAAGAGGGTGACATTAAAAAAAACTATTTTTAAATGAATAAATCTAAATGTTGTGCCTTCCACAAAGTCATGCACCTGTGCCTAATTACATGTGCACTGTGGTATTTTGGATCTGAAACACTTTGATCTTACAGTAAAAAGAAGTCAATATAAATGTCAATGGGCTTTAACAGGGAGCAATCTTTCGAAAATGGATTTTCTTTCTGTCCAATCAAACATGAAGAATTTCTTCCATTGTCACAGATAAACTGATGTTTTTTATAAAGCCTTCCAACTCGTCTTCTCGCCAAGCTCTTTCGATAAAATCTCGTAAATAAAACGGTCTGTCTCTGTTGTTATTGCAGAAGGAGAAAAATGTTTTCTTTTGCTTGTCTGTGCAAATATTTCAGTGTGGTGTAACACAAACATCTACAGACTAAACATTGACATACAAAGGTTCTGGCCTCGTGTTGTGCATGAGGATTTGCAATTGGGTTGCTTTTGTTTTCATGTCCTCTGACGGTCTGTAAAGCAGATGTGCTGTTGTCTTTGTAATGGGAAGAAATAAAGCTGTGGCATGTAGATAAATAGGTAGATCATGGAATTGCCAGATGTAAAGGTTCAATGTGTAAGTCATGGCAGAGCAGATTACTGAAATTTACCAGTACCCCTCCCAAATGTATGCCCATTGGCAGCAGTCCTAGCCCTCATTCCTGGTTTAAAAAGCACTGCAGTCAACCATCACAAAAGCAGAGCTGCATCAAACATCCCAATGACACACTGACAAATAAACCCAAGTTCAAAACAGCCCTACAAAAACAGGAGCACAAACGCAGACACTGCCCATGTCTAAAAGCTCATATTTGTTGGAACCACAGACATGCCGTGGTTCCCTGTTTGACTAAAGAAAAGACACACGAGGCATTTTCTAGTGAAAAATGCACTACGAGATGTTTCTCCACACAACAAGGAGACCTGTTTGACTAACATCCTGCCTGTGAACAATAAACGCTTCACAATGTGAAGAAAAAGATATTCTTTTTCCTTCCATCCTCTCCATGCTCAACACTCTTTGTTTTCTCCATATCCTGTTAAGGAGCCTTGGAACAGCTGGTACTGCTGAATCAAAGGCGATTTTAAATGATGTCAAAATATTGCACCAATGATGACAGCGCAAATAATGAAAGCACTAAAAAAGTTCAGCTTTATCTTAACTATTGATTAATTATGCATGAAATATAAATTTCAGATATGATGGAAATGTGCATTGATGTACAGGGAGAAAAGCACTGCATACATACTTTTTTGGTTAGGAGTGAACATTGTAGCAGGGGTGCAGTTGTCACAGGTTTGTATCTTTGATACTGTTAATGTGCACTCAAAATGAGATGCAGTATTTACCAGCAAAGGGGAAACAGCACTACCTGAGCAGACAGCTAGCTCTATAAGAAAACTGGAAGTGCGCTGTCTCCACACTGTGGTTCAAACCGTTAAATACATCCTTCCATGGTTTTCCTAGACATTTGGTTCATTTTGTTAAGAAGATGAGTAAGACATAATAGTACTTTTCAATCCGTTACTTAAAGATATCCTGATTACGATATGAAACAGGATTTTCCTTTCAAGAAAAGGATTATTTAAAAGCACCACAAAATGAGACACTCACTTTATGTAAATAAATCTAAAGAAAATTTCCATATTATAATCACATTATATCTCCGAACTAAATGTTGTTTATGGGATTTTGTTGTTTAGGTATAACAGAAAAGAGTTATACAGCAAACCGGTCATGTCTAACGTCAAAAGAACAAAATGCAACCACAGAAAACGGAGCAGTCAAAAGGAGCAGTCAAAGCCCGAGTCCAGGTTTCAGAGTCAAAAACAGACAGATGGTCACTTAGATGCAGCAGCATGAAGGTCAAAATGCAACCTGGTAAGTGGAGAGTGGGGAACTATGTTCTGAGGGATCACCAAAACGAGGAAGTGGACGCAGGTGAGCTGACTGAAGGGGATTAGAACCAGGTGCGATGGGTTCGTGCAGACAGGTGACTAGTAGAAAACAATGGAAGACTGAGGACATCTGGTGGGTGGATAGTGTGATGCACGATGTTGTGGCCAATAACGGCAAACCCCAAGGCAGAATTATGACAAATAGACAACAAGAAGAATGAAATTTGGTGCCAGTTGAGACCATAAGGTTGGTGAATCTACAACAACATTATAAAAACAGTCCTTGATTACAGCAAATATTGTAGGGAAAAGTGCTACTTATTATTGTTTTGGAAATTATGTGAGATGAGATTTACTGTAAGAACTCTCAGGAGACTCAGACGTCTTACTCATAAAAATGTAAATAAGGAAAATAGATTAAAAGCGAATGTTAAAATACTTGTTGTGAAGAGCCTCAGTTCTGAAGCTTCTTTCTCGAACAGATCATATTTACGGTCAATCTGAATTTCTCACTGTCTTTCAAGACATGTTTGAATCAACTTTCTGAACATCTACATGCTTCTAACCCCAGTCATTAAAAACACTAATCCCATTTCACATTAAAAGATTAATCAGAGATGACATTACATCAGTTTGACACCTCCACTGTCTCACCAAAATAGGCATTATTTTAATAGAAAATCCTTCACAATATCCTTTTTTATGGTCTGATCAAGTTTTTTAATAGAATTTTCTATTTTGTTTGTTTGTTTTTGTTTCCATTTTATTTTCTATTCTGATATATAATTATTACAGCAATGCAAAGGTCTACCGTGACAGTGCAGCCTTGCTCAAACAGAAAAGTCAGTCGCATATGCCTGTAAATTAACCAGCAAAAATCAAATTCACCTGTGGGGATTCAGTATTACACCTAAGCATTAGCATGCTGCTGTAACAGCCTGCACTGTTTTGGGAAGACTTTCTACAGGATTTTAGAACATGGCTGAAGGGATTTCCATTCAGCCACAACGGCATTAATGAGGTCTGGCAACTGATGTTGGGTGATAAGGCCTGGCTAACAGTTGGGGATGCAGTTAAGCCCAACAGTATTGGATGAGGTCTAGGTTAAGGCTCTGTGCCCTGGCTGCCTGTTTTTCCATATTGAACTGGGAACATCATTTTCATTTTTTTCATGGGTTTGTGCAAAATGATGCTGCTAACATAGATGTATTTGAAAAACACATGCATGCTATACTTTAGCTTTCTTCACTACAAACACAGAAGCTGCCCAAGGGAATGCACAGTCTGACCTCAAGATCTGTGATAAAGAAGCTCCCGTTACATCTCGGACTGAAGTAGAAACCTCCAGGCTGCAAGCTTTAAACACACTATGACATTTGCTGGATTTGTAATATTGATCGTTTCTTGGTGTGCAGGAGGTCCTGGGGGTTTAAATACAGGACAGGCCCCCATTTGTCAAAAACTAGCTTTGGGAAAGTGGCCAGCTGGAAATGGCAAGGGATGTAGTTTAGTTTTAATAAATGTATTTTATTAAACTTTAAAATATATATATATATGGGAAAGTCAGTAATTTCAGCAAGGCAGTGAGTGATTGTGAGCCATATGAGTTGCCAGGTTGTTCAAAGTGCAAACGCAGAAGCCTAATAGCAGGTTAACTAGCGGGGCATCATTTATAGGCTGGATGGTCCAGGTGAGAAACATTAACTAATAACCTTAGAGTAATAGAGTAACCTCCATCAAACCTCCAAGATTAACCGAGTGTGGACCACTGCGTGTTAGGGCATCATTAAAATATTAGCGTTCAAACTTTTTTTTAATGGTTTCAACAGTTCGCTTTCAGTTACTGATTTTTTCATACATCCTAAATTAAATGCTATCCTAAATGTATCGGAGCGTAACTGCGCTTTGTTTTTGGTGAGGGATTTCCTGGCTGCCTGTCTTACTATTGGCATATGCCTGCCCTGGATGATGCGCTTCTCTTCCCAGGCATGACACACTTACTTGGCTGCAGAGCCACGGGACAGAAACACGACGAGGAAGCAAGAGGACAGAGGCAGGCGAGGGAGGTGAGGATGCGGGTAAGAAAAGCGCGACAGATGACGATGATGATGGCGAGGACGGGGATGAAGATGAGAGTGATGATGCTATCGACGAAGGAATGGTCGTAGAAGAAGCGGAAGAAGAAGAACGGAAAATAAAGCTCTGCGGGATCGGAGGATAGTAACAGTGGTGATGCTGATCGTGAGGCAGTTTGGATTGTGAGTACGGGACCGCAGAGGCGAGGATGCTCGGACGCTCGGAGCACCTGCTCGCTCAGTTTTGATCATTGTGCAGGGTAAAACCTCCGGTATCACCGAGAGTTTAACGAAGCGCTATTCTGAGGAGGTGGGCCAAGTCCCAGGAGAGAGAGAGAGAGAGAGAGAGAGAGAGAGAGAGAGAGAGAGCTCTCCGAGGACCTTTGGACTGAGTGCCGGTGATCCAGCAGGGATGTTGTTGTTCTGTTGTCAGTGATGTGAGGCGACATTAAGGAGCTGGTGAAAGGAATCCTGGCACATATTCCTACATTTTTGCAGGTAAGCAGCAAATTGCTCTGTATCGCTTTCTGTGTCTCTCTCCTCATCCAAAAACTCTCTCTGTCTCTGGTGATCATATTGCTGCAAACACGTACACCCTTCTATGGAAAGATATAACACTAAATAGGGAGTTACAGGGAGGGGTGGTTGCAGTAAGTTCATGTTGACCTCTTCCTCACAGTATTTTGCCTCCCACAGATTAACATTATGTAATATTCAAGTAGGTGGACAGAGAGGAGATTGACAAGAATCTATAAAGTGTTAGCTGGTGCCATGTAAGTACATTTATTTTATTACTTGCATGCACACTGTACATGCACTCTAGTTAAAAACACATTGTACTAAAGTTACTGCATGCTTGATCATTTAAATTAAAAACATACACACAACATATAATATATCCTACAGCATGACTTGCAAACAAATGCTGTTCATAAATTGTGAAATTAGTGGTTATAGTCTATAAATTGATGTATAGTAACTCTAATAGAATCTCACTGCTTAATTAGTGGCTTTTACTGCTATTTTAAGTAGTTTTGTTAATTATAATTTAAAGTTTTACATGTGGGAGAGGGCTTTTGAACTGTTGAATTAATTGAAAAGTGTCTAAGTATTAATTCATATTGACGAGTTATAACGTGAATATGAACAAATGCTGAATAAATGCATATTGTGAGTAAAATAATATATTTTCACACTCTACATTTATCTAACATCCACCACACTGGCACATTATTGGTGAACTCTGTGACACAGGGGAGAAATAAAAGCGCAAATACAAAAAACACAAATTGTAGGAGGCAATTACATGTAAGGCAAATTTACTGTTGGGTACCACAAACACCGTAGGTCCCTATAGGAGTATTGTAGGCGTGTTGTAGTGATTTTTGGATAGGCTCATCTCTATCTCGCTTGCTCAGCTTTCCTCCCAGGCTTTCCTCCCACACACTTTAACTCCTTTGTTTCAGCAGTGGAGTACAGTAGCCTTACAACCCTGCAGTTACATTAAAACTAACAAAGAGGAATGCTGCAGTCCAATGTCACTTTATCCCTTAGATCAAATACTAGGTTGTGTAACAAATATTCGGGTCTATAAAAGAGGCATAGAAGAAGAAGTACAGATAGCATATAGGTCAACTTTATAAGAGAAATCAAAATAGCAAAAAATAAATGCTTATCAACTAGAGAATACAAAAAACATAAAATTCCCCAGACATGGTAAAAGTGTAGTTAGCTATGTCCTTGTGTTAAAAGACGTATTTCCAGTTTTATTATGTGTGACATTTTCGGTGACATGTGGGTTGACGGTTTGATCAAAAGAGACTTGCTGTGTCAGGGCTGCAGGCACTTCTTAGTGCTCAGAGTCCCCAGAGAATATTAAAGCTCTGCCATGGGTTATCTAAGTGGTGCCTGTCTCCACTCAGCTATGAAGGTCAATGCTGCAAAAAGCCCTTTGACTTTACTCTGACACATACACTGTAACTTGGAGTAAACACTGGTATTGAGAGATTTCTTAAAAATTTATTTATACGTTTTTTTAAACTTATGACATCTCATGTTTGGTATCGTTGTGCAGTGACCTTTCAGGTTAAATAGTTCAGTGTAAATGTGCCTGGAGGTGCAAATAGAACAAAGGAAGAACATGTGTTAACTTTAGGAAATTGATGTTTGCATGTTTGAATCCAAAGATTTAATGAGGATGTGGAAAAATGACAGAGCCTTGCAATTATCATAAACCCCACCAATCTCTCTTTAATGAAGCAAAATATTATTTGTTAGTTGTGTGCACAACAATTTTACAGTGTCTTTCACAGTGGAATTAGATCAATTGATGCTCTTTATCTGCTTTCTATGCTACAAATTACATAACTAATGTCACCATATGTCTTTAAAAATGTGATACATGTGGTAGCGTTGTATGTGATGTATTATTAAGACAACTTAGTGATTTTCCACAGAGGGGATCCTTTAATGCAGTAACAGGGTTAACGTAGATTAAGTGACAACCTTGAAACAAGCGATGAACACTGAGCTCCACGGGGACTGAACTTCCGATCCCCTCACTGTGGGGTTCAGTTCTGTGACCCACCCGTCACAGGAGCTGAACTCCTGGGCTTTAAAGGGTGGCATGGACATTCTAACCAAGGGTCCTGTCTGCCCAGCTCCAATCAGGAGTTGCTCTGAGATTGGTGCCGTACCCAGGACTGACAGGTTGAATGGATGACAGGGCTGTGTGGGCCAAATAGACTGTCAGAGAGAGCTGTGAGGAGATGGATGAGAAGAGGGAGAATGGGACACCGAAAGAACATCAGAGAGAGGGAATACCAGAAAATAGAGCTGAAGAAATGATGGAGTGCTGTTGTGGCTACAGGCAATATCTGATTCCCTCAATTTCTCTTTCTCTAACTGTTCCTGTCCCTCACCCTCACCCCCTTTTCTTTTCCTATCATCGCCTGCTTTTCTCTAATCTATGGGGTATTACAAGCTCTACACAGTGTCTGGAGCTGTTTTGCTACAGAACGAGTGTAGCACCTTAGAAATGTGTGATAGCTACTGTGACAATGGGCCCTACTTTCTGTATAAAACCACCAAAATTGCTTATAAATCGTAAACTATTAGTTTTTAAAATTTAAGAAATAAAATACTGCTAGCAACCAATGAAATGCTAAATGTTTATCAGTCATTGGTTGGTGTATGTTTTATGAATCATGTATTCTCACTCCCAGAACAGAAAATACAGTTATTAAGTCAAAGCTGCCTAAACACAAAGTTCTCTTTAGCATTAAGCCTGTGATGTCCGTGTTGCACCAATACCCAGCCCAGTAAGTCTGGTGTCTAAACCAAACCAGCTAGTAAAGGCACAAATAAACTAAAGTATCAAAAAAATCAAAATGGTAAGTATAACGAGACACAAGCTGCAGGTTTGCTTATCACCATCTTCTAAAATAGTATTGTAATCATTCATTTAAACCACTGACGGTGCATAAATGATGGGTGTAGGTTCTGGGTCTGAAAAGTGACGCAACAGTACAAGCGCCTTTAACGTTCATTCTTTTTATTAAATTATTATTTGCTGACTGAAGTCATAGTGACTATGTCCATCTTTTACATACAGTGTATGGTACCTTTATAATAGCATTTAAATAAAAGAACAGACTCACTATATAGTATTTATTAACAAAGGTTTTAAAAACCACTTTACAATAACCCTGCAGTTCATTACATACAAAATTATTTTTACTATTTAGTTCATATTAACAATTATACATCTATTCATCCATCTCCATCCATATCTTCCAGGTCAGTGTCGCAGAGGACCTGAGACATAGCTTAGCTGTCGTGGAGCCAGAGGCAGGGAACACCACGGATAGAGGGAAACAAACAACCATGCATAGTCAGATTTACAGCCACGAACAATTAAGAATCACTTAATCGAAAAATCATGTCTTTAAACTGTGGGAGGAAGCCTGAGTAATGAGAGAAAACCCAAGCAGGCACACAGAGAATAATATGCAAACTTCACATAGAAGCACTCGAGCCAGTCAGCTGTGAGGCAACAGTCATTTCAATTTACAACTGATAATAATCGTTGTTATTGTTCCAAATGATGTTGATGTTATTATTACTATTATCATTATTATTATTTTTTATTAGTAACCCTATACTGTTATGCATGTAGTATTGCCACACTTTATTGCTTTGGCTGCTTAGAGAGAGAACAGTATTTAGTGTCATCAGTCCGTCTGCATGTTGTCATGTGTTGCAACATATGTGAAGCTCTGGAGAATTGTGGTATAGTAGATGAGTTTCTGTGTTTGATTACAAAATCTAAAGGATATAAATACTATTTCCCACTCTGCTTGTCCAGTTAGAGTTTTCACAAGCCTTTTATCTCCAACAAACTCTCTCTAAGGACATTTACATGGAATGTTGAGAAATTGGCAGTTGTCTTGTGTTGGCAACTACGTAGAGCTCAGCTCTGTGAAGAAATGACATTATTCCTATTTTGAAATTTACAGCTATAAAAACTGAATATCTAGTGCATTTTTTCCTTTTGTGTGCATTCTATTTAATCAGGGGTGTCAGATTCACTTTAGTTCATTGGCCACATAGAGCCAAGTTTGATCCCAAGAGGGCCAGGCCACTGAAACCATTGCATAATAATCCACAAAAAATACCAAAGAAATGAAAAGAAAACACCTAAATCACAATAATGAACAGTCCATCTACAAAACAAATAACAGGCAACTCGAATTGTTTTTGTCTTAAGCAAAATACATGAAATTTCCATAATATCTCAGCAATGTCACTGAAGGTAAATATAACTGTGCCAGCACCAGCTCTCTCTATGCTTTGTGGTCTGGCATGACATTGGTTATGTCACTGTCTGTAAGAAACCAGTTAAAGAAAAAACAAATAGTGAACTAGTAGTAGTTTGTCACAAGTCCTTCTGTGCAGTGTTTTAAAAACACATCCAGCCAGGCTGGACTCTTCAGTGGGCTAAATCTGGCCCATAAAGTGGATTAAATAATCCGGTCCATTTTCCCACTGAAGTAACTTGTGTATAAATATAATGTGTTTGTGTGGGGGTAGTATTTGTTTTTGTCTTTGTAGCTGTTGTGATGTGATGAGCCATTTGCTTTGCTTCTCGTTTGCTTCCCTTGTTTCCCTTTGAAAGCTATATATTTCTGTGTGCTTAGAGCTTTTAAACTTTTACATATAACATTTTATATATGTAATAAAAAATAAAGTGCATCTTCAAAATTTTCACTTTAAAGATGTGCATTGCTGTTGTATCTGTAATAGAGCTTCATGTAAAGTGAATTCAAACATAACTATATACATAAAATTATATTTTGGGGCCAAAGTACTTACATGTTGACAAAAAAACAAAAGTAATCTTTACTTTCTGTTGTCTTAATTTGGTACTGAATAATTTAAAGGATTTATTTCAAAGCACTTTTATGGAAATGCTTGATGGTAGATTGCAAGTTCCTTTCAGCTTTTTGATTTGGGAAATTACAATAAAAAAAGGTATGGATGAATTAAACTTGTAAAATGCAGTAAAAGGACAAAGCATGTGCTGCTTTGTTGTCTTGTTAAAGGCTGACAGCTAACACAAAAATCCAAGCACTGCAGCATCCATCTATTTTCTTCCACTTATCAAATTCAGGGTCACGGGGGGGATGGAGCCTATCCCAGCTGTCATGGAGGAGAGACAGAGTACACCATAGGCAGGTTACCAACATATCACAGGGCTAACAGAAAACCTTCCACAGCTTCACCCAATTTTTAATCGCCAATTAACTTAACGCCCACCTCATTCGACTTGGAAGGAAGCCAGAGGGAGAACACGGAAACACGGATTGGAACCTAGTATCTTCTTCCTGTGAGGTGACAGTGTTAAGCACTGAACCACCATGCTGCCCACAGTGTAACATGTTACTACAAAAAAGGCAAAAAAGCAGACAAAGCTACACTAAACTAAAATCTCCACTTAATTTAATTGAAATTTAGTGTGCTTTATCAGTAGACAGACCCCCCTTAATTTAGTTCACTCATCCCTCTAAGCAGTTCCTCTCTTAGCTTCAGCTCATCCTATTGAATGTTTGTTTGGGATTGAAAGTTCTGCTCTCTCTCTCACACACGCACACACACATAAACATAGTCCAGGACAAGACTGGAGTGAGAACAACTCACTATGTGTGAGAGAGGAGAGATCGTTCCGTCTAGCTGCCAGAGTGTGTTGTCCGTAATATCGGTCTGTGTGTGCAGGGACAGTTATATAATAACAATGCAGAAAGCATCACAGGTTCATGAGTCACAAACACACACACACACACACACACATGCAGGCTCCTAACACTCTCACTGCGAACAGGAAGTGAGGCATTACAATCTTCCACGTGTTCACGATTTATCAGAATCAGAACAAATTGTAGCGTGACATATTATCGCTTTGACTTGACAAAGACAATGTGTTTGACAGCACGGGATGTGTTTACCAAACTCAACTCTGTCTGTAATGACCTTTTCCAATTTCTGTATCTGAATGCGGGATACAGACCTACGTCTCCACTGGTTCACAGCAGCTGTTCATGATTTTTGAGAAGAAAAAAGATGTTCACAATTAAACAAGCCTGTTGGATGTGTAAAAATAGAGATCCTCCTACATCGGATGGCATGCAATTCATCTCCGAGTTCCAAAACAAGAAGCCTGACCCTCAATAATACTTTTCTTGATGAATAAAAGGTTTTAAAAATGGCTGTGTCATTAATGTCAATAGTGAGTCAGTGGAGCGATGTGATGAATAAGAGAAGTCGACATGTAATGAAACGGAGGAAGTGCCTCTATTGATTAATGCAAAATTTATGCCTGAGGTAAAAGCAGCCTAAGCAACACTAATACATTTTCTGAAATGTGAAAAACATTAGCTTAGTTGTGGTGAAAATAAATGGAAAAGTAAATATAACAAAGAAAGCTTCAAGCTGGCATCTTGGTGTTTGTTCCTGAAAATAAATTAGCAATACAAGCCTTTATGAGGAGGAATAAGCATAATCATTTTACAGAGAGACTGCTCTAAAGTTAAGCAAATCAGAGAAAGTTTTATCCACAGGTTTCTTCTTGCTTTCAGATTTTTCAAAGTCGTACTTACAAAAATTATCCTTTTGATGCTAACGTGTTTTCCTGGCATCATTGTTATTTTGCATAGCTGTTGCACAACTACAGTAGAAGAGTTAAAGCCTTCAGTATACAGTATTACAAGTATTAGATCCTTGTAGTAAATTACTAGTATTTGCCTTTATATGTGTGTGTGGTTCAGCTATTGATTGGAACGCTTCAACCCTTTGGCCATGTTCCTGAAAGAGCAATAAAGACACACACACACACATTCAAATGTACACATAGATACACTCAAAGGATGGTGTGGGTGGCCACTTGACTGCCTCACAGACAGACAAATACACCTGCACACACACACAGACACACACACACATGTGGCCTGGGGCTTTCTAAACAGCCAAGCTCGGAGGTTGCAATTCGCACATCACTCTTTGCTACCTCCCTCTTTTCCTCCATCTCTCAGTAAAGCAACACAGCATCTCTCACGTTCTTTCATTTATTTCTCATTGGCCATCCACCCGCCTGCTGTTTGTTTTCTTTCCCTGCCCTCTTTAGGCTCACACCACACATTTTTTTCTCACTAATGTGCTGACCTTCCCATTGTTCTCTGTCTGTCTTTGTAGTTACATGTATAGCAGCACTGTGTCATACAGACCAGTAGAAGTTGGCTTCCTGCCTGCTGAGATGTGCCAATAGGAAACACTTTGAACAGGGGTTCATGCTGATGAAATTGATCTGCTCAGGTAAGGAACAAGTATGACATATTGATATTCAAAAGCCTGTAAATGAACAATTGTAATGTCAAACTGCATCTATGGGACTTCATTCAAAAGGTGAAAATTTATTCTTTTATGGAATATTTTCTAGAAAATGTCTTGTTTAGCATGCAGCTAAAACATAGCCTAACCCAAACCTGGTCACATGCAGTCTGGAGCACAGTGTGTGAAAAAAAACACATATAACATAAATTGTCTTTAACAATGCTATTGATCAGTTTTACTCTAAATTAATCAAGAAAAAGGCAAAAGTTATTATGTCGTGCTGGTACCAGACATAATGAGATTTGTTTTTGTTATTGAGGTAATCCTTTGTTTATTTTTAGTTGGATTACAGGTTGAGCTTTTAAACCCCAGAGAACGAGTTAGACATATTTATAGAAGCTCCCCATCTCAATAAAAGATGAATCGCTGTCTTATGCAACAACTCCTGACCACAATGAAGACAGGATGGAGATGGAAGGACAGAGGAACAGATGGATAGATAGATGGAGAAGCAGATGGATTGCTGGATGCATGGACAGATGCATGACTCTTGCAGATGTGTTTTTTTCTGTCAAGGTTGCCCTTCGAGAAAAGGATCCATCCTTCTTCACTCCTGTAAATTTCTCTAGTTTCCTCTAGAATATGACTCGGTTTCTTTATCAGTTTCTCTTTCCCTCTATTCACCACTCTGTTGCTCACACCTTTAATATCGCCGTCATTCTCTCCTTTTGACTCTCTCCCACTTTCTCGTTCTCCTCTCTGATCTATTATTCACATCCCTCTCTGACTCTTCTCTTTCTCCCTTGACACCTGAAATCTCTCCATCCCCTTCAGGGTGTTTAGGCCTCCACCGACAGTGCTTCCCTCCCAGGAAAAGAAATAGAATGATGAATAAAAGAACAGAGTGAAGAGATAGATAAAAAGCTTTGGTATGGGTGGCTCTATCGATATGCCAAGGTATTTCTTCCAGGCTGAGCTGGTAGCATTCAGACAGAGCTGAAAAGGAGAGCATTTGCAATGTTGCTGCAGTTTTTCAACACAGAACTGTTGCCAAAATTTTTTTTTTCTTTTTTTGCTCATTACTGAAGCGTAGTATCCAGCATTAGTGAGCTTAAATGCAGTATTAACTGCAGTGTTTTTCAATATTTGACCGAATTTCAAAGCATGTTGTGAATTTTTTTCATTGAGCTCTTAGTGTCACTGCATTTGGTTGTTTTGAGGATGACACGTGGCATCAGTTTATCCCTGAGCTTCATTGCAGCTGTGCCCCTGAGAAGGGCATGCATTTCCCAGCTGCCAGTAAAAACATCCACATCTGTCTTCTTTTTCTTGAAGACAGGAAAATGCAGTCAGTGAAGATATTCATGGAGTAAATATATGATTTATTCAGACACTCTTCCGCCTTCAGCATGTCCATAAATTCATTGTGTAGATGTCATAATAAGGTGTTAATGGGTGTATTTTAACCCAAACCAAAACCAAGTACAGAATGAGTACTGAAGCTGAATGCTGACACTCAAACTAATGTTACAACTGAGTGCTTTGGGGCAGGGATAGCTCAGTAGGTAAAGTGGTCGCCCCATGATCGGAAGGTCGGCGGTTCGAATCCACTTAACGGCTACCCTGAGGTACCCCTGAGCAAGGTACCGTCCCTACACACTGCTCCCCGGGCGCCTGCTTAGTGGGCTGCCCACTGCTTCACTGAGTGAATGGGTCAAATGCAGAGAAAAACAAGTAATTTCCCCATGGGGATCAATAAAGTATCCATTATTATTATTATTTAAGTCACTGACTCACTGTCACCAGTCTCCAAAGGTGGAGTTTTGTTGCTATATTAAACTGAACACCAACTCTAACTTCCATTCAATGCAGTAAAACAACCAAATTTCAACTAAGATTAGGTAATAAATGACTCCTTGTAGGAAGAGGATGACACCAAATTGAAAGCAACTGAAAATGGCTATTCAATGAGCTGAAAGTATTCAAAATGATAAATGTTAAGAACATTAACTGCTAATGATCATATAATAAACGGCATCTATTGAAATGTATCATAAGGTATAATAATGAAATAGTTAATGGTCTTGAACTGTAAAGATGTAACAATGTCATAAAGGTTATTTGAACAATTAAGAGAATTTATGTTCTAGTGAACACTTATATTGTCTAAGTATTAAGTGAAAAAGTCTGTGCAGGAGATAAAAGCTAAACATAATCTACATATAAGATCAATGGCATGCGTGTGTGTCAGATGAAGGCAGATCTGAAATAGAATCTTCTTCCGTTCCTCCTCACTGCACACATCGTCTATCCGCGCTTGCCATATCCCTCCACCAAACCATCAATCATCACATTCCCATGCTTTATGGTAATAGGAGGAAAAACTGCATTTAACGGCATTTTACCTTCTACCTCACCTACCTATCTCTCTTTGTCCCTCCATCCATCCATCTGTCTGAGCTCTCATCCAATCCAGACACAGTATGAGGTTGTTTATTTAAATCTATTTAAATGGATATGAGGCGTGGGCATATACAGGGATATTTCACGGCCCGGCAGGTCAGCAAATATCAAAGCTGTTCCAGCTCACTAACCCCTGATCTCAGGGCCCATAGACATTTAGTACATACCACAGGTGGTCAAAGTTATGTCTATAAGTGATTGTGTATGAGAAATAATTATATCTATCTATCTATCTATCTATCTATCTATCTATCTATCTATCTATCTATCTATCTATCTATCTATCTATCTATCTATCTATCACCACCTGAAGAAATGAGCGACAGAAGTGATGAATCATGGCTGAAATTAAAAGGAGTGAAACAACTGCTTCTCTTCTAAGATTAAAAGGCCAAACTGGATGAGGTGTCTTGGAACAGTTTAAAGAATAAGAAAAAACAGAAAGTGCAAGGGAGGGGAGAGGAAGGAGAAGTGAAGGGTAAATGTCTTTGCTAATGTCTTTGGTGCCAATATTGACTAACACTGGCTCCCTCTGACTTTAGTACACTTACTGCATCCTCTTCAGATCGTTAGCTCTGTCATTAGAAAATGGACCTGTTGGCTCAGTTGTTCATTGTCATCACATTGGATGGATGGATGGACGGCTGTACGGACGGATGGCCAGACGGACAGATGGATGGCCAAACATCACATTTTCTTAATGGAAATATGAGCTTCTGAGATTTAAATTCAGTGTCAATGTTCAGTGAGAACTAATTATTTTTTCAAGGCTACTTCCTGACAGGGTGGACTGTGTAACAGTGAAATGTCAATTAACCAAATTTGGAACAGGTGGGACAGTTAAGAAAAAAAAAATCCATCCATTCAACTTTCAGCTTCCATCTTCTGAAAGATAGAGGTAGATAATCAAGACAAACATTAGAATACATTCAAAAATGGTTAACAGTGTCACATGTAAAATTAGCTAGATGTGTAAAGATTACTTAGATAGTCAAAGGCAGAGGATGTTACTCATCTAATTTCTCACAACAGTCAGTTGTATCGATTAATGGAATTAATGATTGGTGGTTCATAATACAATTTCATAGCACACCATCATGTTATGTAACATCTTGATCCATGGAAATGTTAGTATCAGTCTATGACTGAGTCCAGACAGGAAAGGGGGTGCAGGTGCTGTTTTAACACAATTTAAAACATTGCTTTTCATCCCCTCCCTTAAATTTTTTTTATCATCTTATCCCTCTCCACCCTTTTCTGGCTTATATCCCCTGCACAGCACTTCTGACAAAGAAGGAAAAAAGAGAAAGACCTAAAAGGGCAAAGCAACACAAGGATTTACACACTGAAACCCAAAGAGAGAGTGAGACAGCATGTGAGGGGAAAAGGGTCAGGGAAAGAAAGACATCAGTCTTCTAATTCAAAGGGGAGGTGTCTGTCTGAAATGGAATTCTGTGATATGATGTTACAGATTTTTTGGTTTTTTATTTATCAGACTGCTCCAGTTGGCCCTGTGCACTCAGCACTTGCTGGACTTGGTATAATCGTACTTTAGTGACCTGACAGAAAGACAGAAACGCATTTACTGCAATTCAATATAAGTGAAGGATATCAGATACAGTACAAGTTGCGAGAAGCAGACAGATTTAGATGTAATAGATAGTATACAGTTGCAAAAGAAAAAACATTATAGATTTCAACACCATTTCCAAACAACTCCAAGTTGAATTTTCACCTAACCTTATGAGTGTTGTTCGCAGAGGCTAAAAATTGCCCAGCTGGGCATGTGGCCGCCTGTCAAACTCTCAGTGGACACTTCTGAATCTGCTTCTTTCTTTTTAAAATGTCAGAACAATTTCTCAGCTTTTGTCTGTTCAGTCAGGCTTTAAAGGCGATAATGTTGTTATGGAGATAATTGTGTAACAAGAAAGTCATCACAAAACTGTTAAAAAGTCATTTTTTGGAACTCGCAATGATGACCACTTTTTTTCAGTCAACCGAAGAGTTTATTATTGGCAGGTTTCAACAGTGTTACTAATGAAGGTAAAATATCAACTGGAAGTTTTATAACCAAATTCTTACATCAAATTTTCAAATCTACTCTATCAGATAAACTTATCAAATAAAAATAAGAAGAAGAATAAAACATAGATACATTAACTATTATATACATAGTACATTTCTACTCTGATCACATTCAGACATTGACAGAGCTTTATAAGTATTCTCTGCCTATCATGCACAGTTTCAAACTCTGCATGGGGGTTTAATCGGATTGGGAGCAATTTGGGCGATCGGTATGTTGCCCAAGGACACTGACATGTGGACTGGAGGAGCTGGAGATCGAACTACCGACCTTCCAACTGGCTCTGCCTCCTGAGCCACAGCTGTTGTTTTTGACTTCATGGTGTTTTGGCTTTCATACAAGTCATGAAGTCTGATGGATGACTGGTAATATAAGCAGAACAGGAGTTTTAAAAAGTAATTGTTTTAGTCCACGTGACCTGACTTTCTTGCACCTTGTATCTTAGCTGTACTACACGCTTGCTTTAAACAGGTTTTTAGTTTGTAATGTGTTCCTGTTAGAAGAGTTATTTTGAGTCATTTTTGAGTGTGCTACTGAAGCACAAATGCTCCCAAAATGCAATGCACAAAAGAAATGTAGCGTCTTTTCAAGTTAAAAAAAAAAAAGTAAGTTGTAGTGAAACAGTTCCACAAAGTATTCAGTCTTAAAATGTCTCTTTGTTCAGTTTTTATCACCAGCAGCTTTCAAAATCTGAAGTTTCTTTTTCAGTTGGTCTACTTACTAAAGAGGTTTAGTGATGCTGGTGTTCGCCCCAGCATGCATCCCAGGGTGCCTTTTCAGAGACACAGCAGAAATGGATGAAAGCAGACAGTGATGGACACTCTCAAGCGAGTAAGGGTGTACTGCCATCTTGTCAGCTGCTTAGAGTAACAATGTGGAACCACAAGAGAACAGAAGTGGGGTAAGCAGGTGCAGCTGTCACCTCACAGTCAAGTGTGATAGGGTAAGGCACCTGTCACTCAAGAAGAAACAGCCATGCAGAAACTCTAACCAGTTCAACTGAGGTGTTTTGTGTGAAGTGACAGTGCTCTAAAATGTAAAAAGGGTAACAGTAAAATGTTATCCTTTATCCTTTATGCTCAAGGCTTTTTTCCACTTGGCAAAGGGGACTGGAGGTGTTATGTTGTGACTTGTGGAAGGACTCAGCGACAGGAAATTAGTCACTTAATCTACAAATGCATCTGAGCTTCACAATCTCTTGTGAGAAAACACTTTATTTTAGTGAATTTTCCCACAAGACTTTAGTGAAAATGGTCAAGGGTGCACATGGGAACACACAGCAGACAGTATGGTGTGTTTACTGTCTGTGTGTGTGTGTGTGTGTGTGTGTGTGTGTGTGTGTGTGTGTGTGTGTGTGTGTGTGTGTGTGTGTGTGTGTGTACAAGCATGCTATTTTTTGCTGTCTTGATTTACAGTACCAATCATAGCTGGATATAAAGTGCTCCCTGAATTCCTATGGCTCATTTTCCAGTCTGTACTGGCTCCATCCTGCTCACTGAGCAATCATAATTTCCAGTTATTATAAATCAAAACTGGATTTCCAGGGATGACTGACCAATCACAAAAAGTATATACTGCAATCAGTGGTAGGATTTATTCAGTGTTGTGCACACCACTGAGATACCACAGTCTGACTATGTGGTTCATATGTGCATGAAAGAATATTAATACATATTTCTGTTCCTCTGCACATTGACACAACTAGTTCACAGGACACCCCGTAAACCTCCCAGGTCTCTGATGCACCTGCTCATTAAAAACTTTCCCTTCCTGGTTCTTGCCAAATCAACACCGCCAACAGCTGCAAGTACATTTTACTTTGAACTAACTAACTAAGTGGACCAGTGAAGGAATTTGTTTGGAGCCGTGTAAGATCACCTGTCTTATTATGCTTGTGTTCAGCATGATGGCAGCCTATTTGCTTCTACAACCAATGGACACAAATAGTTGGCTATAGTTACCTTGTAACAACCCTTTGAGCACTCACATTTGCATGTTATAACCAATCAGCATGTTCTAGGACTGAAAAATGAAGCCAATGTGAAAGCACCAGAAACCACAGATCCCCACAGACACTTATGTTGAAATCCCTAATTTTAGCTATAAAAACCTGTCGTATGCTTATGGTCCCCAATTCATAACAACTGCAAGTTTTATCAGGTTTAAAGTTCGGTGTGTGTAGCTATAGTTTGTGCTCTAGTTTTGCTTAGTGACATACTAGTATTCTATTAGTCTTTTAGCACCTGCACCCTGACATTAACTAATTCTGCTCTTGTGTCCAAGACAGTAACTTCTATCTCTAAAAACCAACAACATAGCAGGCAAAAAACTAAATTTGAGGGTTATGAAGCCTAGAAACCACTGGCTGATGTCACCATGACTATGACCTTGTTTTCAGAAACTATGTTTGGCTATAATCTGTATTAATTAGCTAATTAAATTATGTTTCGGAGTTTGGATAATCTTTGCTAATTGCCTATCACCAATATAGAGAGTGGCACCAGTCTTACGTCATTAGCATGGAATTGACCTAATTTGACAGCTGTAAGTATTTATTTCCTCCTAGATTAAATAATAGGTAAGCCAGAATACAATAAGAATTAAAAATTCCAATTTGATGCCAAGTGTGAACCTCGGTATGCTTCAGACTCATTCTTCATCATGTAAATGCTAACAAAGCAGATATAGTATTTAGGCTAGTTTGACAATGCTACACTGATAACCTAAATCCTCTGACAGATTATTTTTTACAATTCATGATTGATAATATCATCTAAATTATCTGGTTAGTGTGCCAGCAGTTGTTTATGGAGATAAGCAATCCAAACAAGCGATTAACACAACAATAAAGGATGGTAGCAGATGAATGAATTAGAAAAGAGGTTGATGATTAAATGAGGGGAAAGCAGGAATATGGGCCAGCAGGGTGTGATAATATGTCTCTCTGTCATCTATCTCACATGGGAGGGCGAGAGACAGAGAGCGATTAAGGGGATGTATGATGTATTCTGACCCATATTCTCACACACAGCATGTTTTGTGACCCACATACTACCTCGTCCAATTACACATCTAAATGTTATACTAACATGTGTGTGACTAACTGCTTTCTGTGCGTTATCAAGAATGAACGCACAGTTGTACCTAGAATATGAAGCTTTTAAAGCTGGTTAACCTACATTCTGTTATGTTCTGTGGTTTGCTTTCAAAAGATCCTGGCAGCTCACTTGATAGTGGATAATATATTTTATTTTATTACATTTCAATGTTGCACTTCAGAAGTTTTACATTTATATTACATGATAACATCAGAGAGCAATCTGATCATCTATACTTACCAATGATTGCACAACCTTTCTTGGGAATAGTTGTAGTAGTTGTATAGACCCTAATAAGCATGGCAATAGCTTAATATGAATAGATCACAGGCCCATGGGCAAGTGATTTAAAACATCACTATTCCTCACACTGCAGGAATAAGCCCTGCCGAGTTGTTTGTGCTTGTTTCTTGTTCATAAGACATTGGACATTGGCCTGTTTTACATCTTTGCTGAATCAGCGTTGTGTAGCCAAGTCATCACTCAGTTTATACTACTGTAGTTGTCCATCATCTTGATGACGTTCATCAGGATGACGTGTGTAAAGCTTGCATAAAGCTTTGTGAAAAGAAACAAATCCTCAGTATATGATAAATGAAAAATGCCTTAAACAGGCATCACCCTCATCCATCTTGCTGAGTCGCTTAAAGCATGCATTTATGTTTTTTCTTTTTTACTCTTTTCTTACTTTTACCATTATTTTTCACTTTCTTGCACCTGTGAATACAGACATAACCAGCCAGCCCACAATAAATAAGCTTATACACAGGGGATAGTTATGTAATACAAATAGTTCACCTAATGTACTGCTTTTTAATTATATTGTCCAATCGATCAGAAAAAGCTGAAGTAATGGTGTACTCTATGTAATCTTCAGTATTTATTAATGGCTGTTATGATTTTGTAGTGCTGTATTTTAATACTTTAAACCTTTGAGCAAGGATCACTAAACACGAGGAACAGCCAACCCTGCTTCTAACATAAAATCCACAGTTATATAATTTATGAAAATTATGTTTTAAACCAAGGTCGGCTGAGCATAAGCAGAAAAAAATGACAAATTGTTGAAGTGGAACTCTAATTTGGACACACACTGAAGTATTGTGTTCAGAAATAACAGCATACAGTTTGGTAACATTAGAAAGCTTTACTAACAGCTTCTGTGACCCATGGCTGACATTCTGCCCGTGGTATAGTGGATGTACTCCAGGACTCAGCAGCATCACTTTGGATGTAGCAGAAAGTACAACACCCAAACACACTTGACACTCTCATCCAGAGAGAAGAGGAGTGCTTTAGCTTTTCTTTGTGAGGTGTGAAGTTACTCCGAACCCGAAACTAGAAGAAAATATTTCGGCACATGCGAGGCACTTTGCTGTTGTTTTCTTCCAGTGCGAATGTAGGTCCTCCTGTTTTTCCTTCTCCAACTCCTCCTCCATTCCCTGCTCCATTGGTAATGGAACATGATGGTTTAATGGACAATGTTCTCCCTCGTCCAATGCCAGTCTTCCTGGCATTCATTCAATACAACAACAGGAAGGATTAAAGACCGAAAGGGAAGGAGAAGAGCAAGACAGCATTGAAAGAGAGAGGAAGAGAGGAGGTTGAGTGAGAGATGTTCTCTTTGTGCTTCCTGTTGTCCTTTGACCTGGCAGTAGGAAGCTTAAAACTTTTCCAGTCACTGCACAAGTGAAGAGATAACATCTGTCATTTAATGTCATGACTGCAGCACTCACAAATTGACACTGTTTGAAAAAATTCTGTTGCATTTAGAGGATCAACATTTTTTCATAAGACTGTAAATGTTATTATTATTACTACTACTATTATTATTACTATTATTATTATTGTTATTATTATTATTATCTGCAAATTAGTTAAATGAAGGACATTGACAACATAGAACTACCTTTTGTTTTATTTTTTCATTGCAAGCCTCTTTCTTTACTTTCAGTACCTCACAGGTACAGGTTTTTCTTTTTCCTGAATATCCCATATAAAATAGCCATGTTTGGCTTGATTCATTCTGAAAGCAATAGTTTTAGTGTCAAGACTGATCACATGTTAGAAAAGGAGGAAAAATATTGTTTCTGCAAGCAGTGCAATATTTCTGCCACCCAGACAAGTTCACAGACTGGATGTTAACCTGCTGCTTCTGATGCTGAACACAAGTGTTCAGCATCAGAAGCAGCAGGTTAACTTCACAGTGTGACACATAAGCTTTGTGTAAAAATGGCTATTTCATTAGTTATACTTTGCAATTATTGGTTGGGCCCCTTTTGCCTCCAGAAGTACCTTAATTGTTTGTGGCATACATTCAACAAGAGGCTGGAAACATTCCTCAAATATTCTGGTCCATATTGACATGATGGCATCATACAGTTGATTTGCAGATTTCCAACACATCCCAAAGGAGTTCTATTGGATTAAGATCTGCTGACTGGAGGCCATTTGAGTACAGTGAAGTCATTCTCATGTTCAAGAAACCATTCGAGATGGCACAGTGTGTTATCCTGCTGGAAGCAGCCACCTGAAGATTGGTACACTGTGATCATGACGGTATGGGCATGGTTAGCAACACTACTCATGTAAGCTGTGGAGTTTAAATGATGCTCAGTTCATACTAAGAGGACCAAGTGTACCTAAAACATTACACCACAACCAGCAGCCTGAGGAAATGTGAAAGCGGGATGGATCCATGCTTTCACTTTGTTTATGTTGAATTCTGACACTACCATTGAAATTGTCACATCAGAAATTAAGATTCATCGGACATAGCATCATTTTTCCAATGTTTTATTGTCTAACTTAGTGAGCATGTGTAAATTGTACCTTTAGTTTCCTGTTCTTAGCTAACTTGTGTGACTTCTGGTGAGGTCCTGTCCTGTTTTATCCCATTTGCTTCAAGGTTCAAGGTTTTATGAAGTCAGAGTTGCTATTGTGCTCTAGTTGTAACAAGTGGTTATTTGAATTAATTTTGCTATCCTATCCTTTTGCTGAAAGCACTCTGGCTATTCTCCTCTGGCCTCTGACTTTAACAAGACATATTGGCCCATAAAGCCGCTTCTCAATGGGTAATAAGGACGTATTTTCTCTTCTTCAGAACATTCTCTGTATCAGAATCAGAATGCTTTAATAATCCCTAATAAAATTATGTAAACCCTAGAGATGGTTGTTTGCAAATTTCCAGTTTGTGAAATATTCAGAAAAGCCCATCTAGCAGGTCTTCATTCTTAAATACATCATGGCGCTAATTAAATACTTGCATTAACAAGCAGATGTGTAGTTGCGTGAGTGTATGTCACTAGTTTTGGGGGGGTTTTAAGCTTCATGAAATACTTTGGAAGAGTGTCTTACTGAAAGAAACCATCAAAAAAAAAGCTCATAGCCAAAGTAAGAGAGACCCTGAAGGCTTCTACCAAAAACAATTAGGTTGGAAATGTTCCTTATTTTGTAATGATAAACAAATAAATGTAACATTGCATTTGAAAAAAACACCAGCTGAGAGGTTAATTAGTGTCTGTGCTAGCTGATGCAAATCCAGCATGGGTTAGATGCACACAGAGGGGTTTTCAAATACACTCAAATCTCCGCAGTCCCTGCTAAGCATGAAAACTCTGTACAAAGGCGCATTAAATCATGTCAAGACTCTCCCAGCAGTGGTAAGTTAGACATATTGAAGTAAAGTGCCAACTTTCTATTCTTTCTAGTCTTTTTTTAATTAGCTAAACAATAATGTGTGGAGCACAGACACTTTTGGCTTCATGTCAAACAAAACAAATCACCCGACCAGACACTGCCAGCAATTATTTAAAAAATGTGGTTATGAAAAATACAACTAATAGACTAATAAACCCTCAGTAGTCTCCCTTGTATACCTTTAGATACAATAATGAACCCACTACAGAATGTGTCAAAATGTCAGTCATTGTGAAGAAGAAATTTACAAGAATGTGATTGTATCATGTTTAAATGACACCAATGATTCAGTGCCAAGGAAAGAAAAACAATTATAAACATGCTGATTCAGAATATGTGCACAAAGTGACATGTTCTTAGTTTCATTAGCGTCCTGCTGAGCACTAGCTGTTTTAAAGACACAGTCAGGTAACGAGTCAAAGAGAAACCAATTAAAACTAGCTGTGAGGTTGTGAGCTAGCACACACAGGTTCACTGTGCCTTGGCATTAAATCGTTGGAGCTCTACTGAAAAGAAAAAGGCAATTTTTCATCTTTTCAGAGAAAGACTATCCGTAAAGCAAAGGTAAGTAACGTTACCTCAATGTCTTGTGACTGAGAACTACATTAACACCATAATATCCCTCTGTGTGGATGGTGCAGAGAGAGATGTTTCATAATAAAGCAGCAATAAACAGTGGAGGAACTACCTCTTCCTAATAAGTAAACACATGTCTTCATGCTTTCCGGTACCGACACAGTGGATAACCACAGCAATACAGGGAGTGCAGAATTATTAGGCAAGTTGTATTTTTGAGGAATAATTTTATTATTGAACAACAACCATGTTCTCAATGAACCCAAAAAACTCATTAATATCAAAGCTGAATGTTTTAGGAAGTAGTTTTTAGTTTGTTTTTAGTTTTAGCTATTTTAGGGGGATATCTGTGTGTGCAGGTGACTATTACTGTGCATAATTATTAGGCAACTTAACAAAAAACAAATATATACCCATTTCAATTCTTTATTTTTACCAGTGACACCAATATAACATCTCCACATTCACAAATATACATTTCTGACATTCAAAAACAAAACAAAAACAAATCAGCGACCAATATAGCCACCTTTCTTTGCAAGGACACTCAAAAGCCTGCCATCCATGGATTCTGTCAGTGTTTTGATCTGTTCACCATCAACATTGCGTGCAGCAGCAACCACAGCCTCCCAGACACTGTTCAGAGAGGTGTACTGTTTTCCCTCCTTGTAAATCTCACATTTGATGATGGACCACAGGTTCTCAGTGGGGTTCAGATCAGGTGAACAAGGAGGCCATGTCATTAGTTTTTCTTCTTTTATACCCTTTCTTGCCAGCCACTCTGTGGAGTACTTGGACGCATGTGATGGAGCATTGTCCTGCATGAACATCATGTTTTTCTTGAAGGATGCAGACTTCTTCCTGTACCACTGCTTGAAGAAGGTGTCTTCCAGAAACTGGCAGTAGGACTGGGAGTTGAACTTGACTCCATCCTCAACCCGAAAAGGCCCCACGAGCTCATCTTTGATGATACCAGCCCAAACCAGTACTCCACCTCCACCTTGCTGGCGTCTGAGTCGGACTGGAGCTCTCTGCCCTTTACCAATCCAGCCACGGGCCCATCCATCTGGCCCATCAAGACTCACTCTCATTTCATCAGTCCATAAAACCTTAGAAAAACCAGTCTTGAGATATTTCTTGGCCCAGTCTTGACGTTTCAGCTTGTGTGTCTTGTTCAGTGGTGGTCGTCTTTCAGCCTTTCTTACCTTGGCCATGTCTCTGAGTATTGCACACCTTGTGCTTTTGGGCACTCCAGTGATGTTGCAGCTCTGAAATATGGCCAAACTGGTGGCAAGTGGCATCTTGGCAGCTGCACGCTTGACTTTTCTCAGTTCATGGGCAGTTATTTGGCGCCTTGGTTTTTCCACACGCTTCTTGCGACCCTGTTGACTATTTTGAATGAAACGCTTGATTGTTTGATGATCACGCTTCAGAAGCTTTGCAATTTTGAGACTGCTGCAACCCTCTGCAAGATATCTCACTATTTTTGACTTTTCTGAGCCCATCAAGTCCTTCTTTTGACCCATTTTGCCAAAGGAAAGGATGTTGCCTAATAATTATGCACACCTGATATAGGGTGTGCATCATTAGACCACACCCCTTCTCATTACAGAGATGCACATCACCTAATATGCTTAATTGGTAGTAGGCTTTCGAGCCTATACAGCTTGGAGTAAGACAACATGCATGAAGAGGATGATGGGGACAAAATACTCATTTGCCTAATAATGCTGCACTCCCTGTATGTCTGTGCTGTCTGGTTGGAAAAGTAGTGCATTTGTGTCCGTTTAGCTGTGGAGAGGTAAGAATTGCACGTACATAACCAGATGTGCTTGTATGCACTCTTCAAAAAAGTGAGATGGGTTTAGCGTGACACAGATGAAGCTTTGTGCAGGTTGAATACTGATTGGCAAAAAATTTGGCCTGACCATGAAAAGGAAGCAACTGTGTCATTTACTACAAAGGGGGAAAGAAAAAAAAGAATAAACATTTTTCAAAAAAGCAGCTTAAGAAACACAGACAGTGGTAATTTCCATTGTTTTTAACACTGAGTTTCACATCAACTCATTGTATGGTACAACTTTGGTTATCTTGGCAGCTGGATGAAAGACCCAAAAGAGCACAAGCAAGAATATCCAACAGAAATATTGTTCCACATATTTTTGAAACTGGACCTTGGTGATAATGAGCAGCAACATCTAGATGTTGGTCCGCTAAGCTGCGCTTAGGCTCTACCTATGATCGATGCACAACAATGCCGGCTCTTAGGCCCAAATTCTAGAATAGAATTAGTCAAAATATTGTCAAATGGTATACTGGTACTACATCTTTCTACTCAATTTGAGCACTCATAGTTCTTCTACTATCTATTAACCCATTCACACACTTTCATTCAGCTTACCTATACCTAACTACTTTTATCAAACATTGACACACACACTGATGAATTTGCTGAGGATCTTGCCCAAAGATGCTTTGACACATAGACTGTAGGAGTCAGGGATTAAGCCACTAACCTTTTGATTTGTAGATGCCCCACTCTAGCACCTCTGCTATAGCCATCCACAAAAAAGCAACAACAGGAACATTTAAAGCATATTTGCCTGTAACTACAGAATCCTGAACAGGAAATGTACATAAAAATTGGAGGGAAAGGATGTATGTGTTCCTCAATGATAGAAAACGCTTAATTTATTAAACCCTTTTTGGATGCCAAAGAGTTTTTTGATTTTTTTTAAAGGTTCATAAAAAAAAAACTAATGGAAGATTTTATTTTAACGCTGAAGACTGGAGAGGTCAAAAAGAAACAGACATACAGCTATTAAAGAATACTGAATGACACAAAATCAGTCATAGTATTTAAATCAAAAGATGTGCAACTGTAAATGTATCCATAATACTGCTGTCAAAATGTCCCCATTTCAAATTGAAAAGCACATTTAATTAATTGACTGCATGCTAACAAGGTAAATGGCCGTATATTGTGGTTGAGATGTCTTCAATATCACTTAGGCTGATTGGCTTGAAACCCCTGCTGTGTAGTCAGACACTTGCAATGATGATAATGCACCCTAATGAGCATCCTGAACGAATTGCATTGATACTGATTGTTATGTGTAACTGCCTTAATTGCCCCTCAGTGTCAAATGTGCTAAATGTTGTCCATTAGCTAATGAATGAGCTCACTTAAAACACATTTTCTAGACATACAGAGATTTTGAAAAAAATCAGTCACCTAAAAACAACTCACTTACTTCCTATGCAATTTTTTGATCGTGTGTTGTTACCTTGGAAAAAACTCTTCCTTTGATCCTATTTAAGAAAAAAAAAAACTATATGCAAGAAATGCATTTATTTATATAAATTAGGCAAATATTTAGATGAACAGGACTAACTTGGTATGTTACTAAAGGTAAGAGAAAAATCACCAAAACCAATTCATCTTTCTACTGCCTACAGCAATCCTCCATGCTATGTTATGAGAAACATCTCCTAATGACTTACTGTATAGTGCGTCTTGATTAATCTTTTTTCTAAATAATTATTACAAAGGGTGGTCAAACTTTAATACTCTTTTGAAGATGAGATTTTGTTTCTGCTATTACTCACATAGAATAAACATTTCTTCAAGTCACAACATACACATCTGCTATTCGACACAACTTTATCTACCATTGTAGCTAACCAATCAGACACACACAGTGTGACTGTGAGCAAAAATTGCACAAATGTAGTAAAAGTGATACAAAATTATGAAAATTGATATTTTATTTCTTTTAATTAAATTTGTTGGAATGTTCAGTAAATATTATAGTTTCAAAAAATATAATTTCCTGGCAATTATTTAATGGTTAAGGCTTTACAGGGCAAATCATATTTCATCAGAGCTGTTATGTTAATGTATATCGCAGTACACCTACAAAAAAAACAAAATGTCATAATATTGTATATATAATAATTGTTTTCATAACAATATAACTAATCACTAATCCAGCACTAGCTAGAGATTGCTAGCACTTGATTTGACCCACTTATACCTAATTCCCTAAATTTTTCATGGCAAAGATTCAGAAAGGTTTTGGAACCATTTCCCAGAAACTGTGGTCTCTTTTGACATGAGAGCATCAAACAGTTGCTGCAAATTTGTTGGCTGAACATCCACGATGCCAGCTTCCTTTTCTAACACATTCCAAATGTGCTCTATTGTCTTGAGATCTGGTTGACCATCAGTGTGAGTTTTCTGATTTGGCATGTTATCCTTCTGTCAGCAGCCATCAGAAGATGGTTACTAAGGAGCACAAAAGCCCCTTTTCCATTAGTACCTACTCGGATTGAGTCACAGCGGTTCACCATGGTTTTCAGGGTTTTCCAGTAGGTCATAGTACGTGGTACCAGGTACTTTTTTAGTACCTGCTCGGCCGGGGTTCCAAGTGATCTGAGCAGGTACTAAAATGTGAAGTCATCAGACTTCATGCCACCGGTTGGCTGTTCAGTAGCGTCACTCGATGAGTCGTGAGAGTGTCCCACCCCGCTTTGCAGTGTTGCTATGACGAAATCACGCACATTAGGTAGTACTGGATTGTAATGGAAAACCAGTCGATCCGAATAGAGTCGTGGCAACCCATGATGAGTCGATCCGAGTATGTGTTCAAGATGGCACCGGGGGTCATGGCACGCCGTCTCTCGGTTCTGCAATGTTTATGTTTTGTGTTCTTACTGGTGTCCCTGTTAGTTTTAAAAACCCACTCCCTGTTGGCGTATGAGGCACACTTTAGCACTTTTTCCATTAGTAGTAGTAATAATAATAATAATAATAATAATAACTTTATTTATAAAGAGCTTTCAAACAAAGTGCTGTAAAACTATTTGAAACTAAAGAGATAAATAAAATAAAAGTGATACATAGCAATACAAGTAAAAAACACAATGTCGCTCAAGAAAAAAAAAACCCTACCCACAATAAAGGATGAATTTATGCTTTCAGTTGAGATGTACTAAGAAAATGTTAACTTTTTAGATGGATGAGAGAAAAGATAAAAGGTAATTTATTTATGATTTGAGTTGATAAAATACCATTTTAGGTTTTCATGATTTTCCTAAGTCGTTTGGAGTCAACAAATAAGCCCTATAGCAGTTTTTTGAGAATCAGTCATGCTTCCTCACAATGAAACTTTATTGTAAAATAAGGCACAAATAACTTTTTCTACACTTTGAGTTCAGTGTCATATACCTTAAGATATTTTCTTTGATCCTCGTTGTCTGACAGAGTTGTCACTATTGGCTTGAGCTGATTTCTTTTTCTTAAGTTTTTTCTTTTTTCCTATTAAACCCTTCTCCAGGAGAAACTCTTTCTGCCTCAGTGTCAATGGATGTACACTGAGTCAGTGCTATGGTATACTTTATATTGAAGAGAAGGTGGCTGTAACACATAATGACAAGCTGTCAGATTGAATTCGAGCAGCTGCTTGATGCTTCTGTATAATTTGTGCAGCTAATGTATAAAGTGATGCAGCATGCACAACAGCAGTCAATATGAGAAGCTTCTAACCTTTATAGTTTATGACACCCTTAGTGAGTCACCAGTCTGGATAGGTACACATGCATTTATTAGATGCAGTTTGACCTTTAACACCAGATAAATATCCAAGGATTAATTGTGAAATTAGATACATGCTTATATTCATGCCCGAATCATCAACGTACAGAAGCCCGGGCACAAAAGCCCTAGCCAGCTTGTTTGGAGGATCCGTTTTGGGTTTTTTTTCAGTAATGAGACATATGAAACAGGAATGTGTGCATATATGTACAAAGCACAATTCTTATTGGAAAAAAAATTCCAATAACCATTAAAATACAGCTTTAATAAAACCTCTAAAGTACATGCCAGACCTTTCTTTTATTTATTTGTTGTTTGTTTGTTTTCTGATTAAAATGCTATGTTTATTCCAAGTTTTTCCACATACATAAACACAGACTACAACGGGGCATTAGGGCCACATTCAGGAAAAAAATAGTTCATTTTGAAATTAAAGTCAAAATTTTGACATTAAAATCAAAATAACAGTTTGAAAAAAAGTCAAAACAATACAAAAGTAGATATATACAGTACAGTGCAAAAAGTAAGAAAATGAAAAGCTTAAAATAATAACAATGGGAAATGGGAAAAATCTAATGCTACCCATAGGAAATGTTATCAGGAGGCATGGCATGATACTAATGGCTACACCCCAGTGCAATAAAGAGGATGTACGTTGTATCACAAGAGATAATATAACAGCTGATCCAGCTGTTTCACTAATACATCAACACAAGGTATAGATCACACAGAAGTCGAGGCAGTTGTTTGGCTTAAAACGACAACTTTAATCTCCACATTTTGACTTTATTCTCTTTTTTCTTTTTCTTTTTTCCTGGAATAGTATTTTGATTTCAACCTCAAACTTTCTAGATTATTCTCAGAATTATGAATATATTTCTTTTTAATGTGGCACTAATATTACTTCTTGCAGTTATGCTCCCAGGTAAGAGTTGAAACAATAATGAAGTACAGCTCAGAGAGCTTTTTTTCAGGAAAAGCATGTTTGGGATGTGTATATTTAAGAAAGAAAGAAACATTTTTTTTCTTTATCAAAAACTCAAATTAAATAATAAAATAATAACACGGGTAAGAAAAAGAACTGGATACTGGATACTCAGTTGTTCTTTGGTTGTGAGGTTCAGCAGGCCCTTTATTGGTGGGTCAGCCTGGCTCCTGTCCAGTCAAACTTTGAGGTCATAAATCCATTATGACTGTGATGTACTAATCTCCAGATTATCTTGCAAGTCATCACACTGAATATCTCAACCAATTTAAAATTAACTGCAATATTTCATCACAATTGTTTGCATTTTTTTTCTATAGTTATGCTGATGACACCCTGGTTTACATGACTACACCAGTTATGAAGTCTCTGCATTGACTTCATGTCTGCTTCAGAATGAATTTCAAGATAATTTTAGTGGCTGTTGTATGAAAAGTGTTCTTTGTGATGACTCCTACTTATTTTTCATTCCCTCTGTCTGTTTTAAATTGTCTGGAATTTTTATTATTAGTCCTTGTAACAAACCACGGCAGACCCGATGACATTCCTGTGCTCTTCACCATCTTTATTAACACCAGTTTTCACACGTATGGTTGCTGTTCAAACACACAGCTGCAGCTCTCCCGCTGCCAGTTCAACTACCAACATACCAACAACAACAATCATGGCAGTCAGGACCAGCTTTTTATGCAGGTGAGGCATGACTGCAGATGCCACGCAGGCGTGTCCATCTCGCCTGCAGCGGCATCGCAGACCACGCCCCGCCACAGTGGTCCTTTGTGCTACTTCATGTTTTATGTTAAATGACAGGTGCTCAAGTGTTTTTACTTTTATGCTTTGTCTTGAGTGAGTCGGTACCTTTAGTGTATATTTTTAATCTGCATTTTCTCTTTTTTCAGGTTATTGTGTCAGAATTTGCATGGCTTTTATTTTACTATGATAATTTTTGGTGTATATTTGAAATTCTTAGAATTAAAGTCTGCATTAATTTACTTCCAATAAATACATCCGATTAAATACAAATAAATACATCCAAATGTTTTGTTTTGGGGATAATAGGCATAAACCTTCTAACACAAAACCACATGTTTTCCATACCATAGTAAGTTTATAGCTTCTCTTAACAAAGTTTGAGTTTATGAACTAAACTTCTCCCTGTGAGCTTTGGTGGAAGTTTGTGTTGTCAAAGCTTCATAACCTATTTATCTAAATGTAATTTTTTAAAATAGTATTTACACTTTAAGGCTCATCTAACCCAGAATCACCAACACATACATACAAGCAAAATTTCTCTCATCCTTCTGTACCTTATCTCTGCAGGTGCATCCAGTCCCCTCAGGGTTTTGTGAAATATAACACTATCATCTTTTATTACAAGGGTTCCCTCCCTCTTCCTTTTCCTGCGCCCTCACTCCAAAATTATTGTGCTTGCCTTCTCCCTGCGCTCTTACTTTACTCTATGTATCACTTAAGTTCTCCTTCTGTCTTAAATCATATTGGAAGTGGAAAGAACAAAAGCCTTGCCCAGCTGCCTTATAGGACAATAAAATCCATGGTGCTGTATGAAGCAAATTCTTCCTCAATAAGAAGTAAGAAGCTATATGATGATCTAAGATATTGTAAGAGAGCATTGACCAATCCCAGTAAGCAAGCTCAAATGAATGACTATGCATCGTGAATGTCCAAGAGCAATTTTTCCTTATAGCAGGGATTTAACAACATAGCTTTTATCACTCAGCAGGTACATTATGAGGTCTTTAAATTAGCACGATAATCTCTAATTGTGAAGATACACAGAATTGTAAATAATGTCAGCTGCAGACCAATTGAGAGAACCAGCTGTTAAATATGTGACGGAGTTACACCGTCCCGGGCCGCAGACAGCTGACCTGAGCGCATACACGCACCACCACCGTTAGTTTCTACACTTGTAGCGCTGGGTTACCATGGCTGCGCGTCTTTTAGTCGACCAGGCAGATAACAGGAAGGGGTAAGAGGTATATTTTGAGCGGCACAGAGGGTGGCCAACATATTTTTTTTTTTACTCACCTTTAATAAAGCCGGTCGCGTAGACTCTCCGTGATCGCCGATCATACGAGTGGTTATGCAAGCCGATGGTATGGTGTTCCGGGGTTCAAATAGTGGGTTTGCGCGCCCTTGGAAAGGTCACGTGAACTGCATTATTTTGGTTTGTTTTGTTTTTGTTTTGTTTTTTGTTATTGTGAAACACTGTAGGCTGCCTGGAAGTGGCCATAAATGTGTGTATACATATATATATATATGTATTGTAGGAATACAGCTGGAAATATGCTGAGGAAAAAAGAGTGTTTGGGGGAAAGAAATGATAAAGGGATGACTATTATGCCTAGTGGGAGGGGCAGTGGGGCCGTCAGGGCCTACCTGGGCATTCTGTGAGATGTTACATTGAGGGTAACATGCAGACTGGCTCAGCCGCTTGTGTTTTGTATACAGATTTTTGTTTTGTTTTGAATTAAGTCAGTTGTTTATTTTCTTTGTAAATAATCTTTTGTGCACCTGGGAGGAATAAACTATACACACTGAATGGTTCCTGACTACTCCTGCATTTGTTCGGGAGACGTTTAGGAGACCCCCGACAAATATGTCCCACATGTGCACCAGTCACACTTTATTTGTCATTAATAAAACTTTATTTTATTGAAGCGTAAGCAAAAGTGATTGCCACTGTGAGTGGAAACAGATTAGAAATTTAAGTATGCAAATGAACAGATGTGTTAGATTATTATTTTATATATTTGACATTAAAGATAACATTGTAAATAGTCTAAATAGTTTTAAACCAATAGTTAGTCCAGCTCAAACAGGATGACAAATTCTTACATGCTGAAGATCTGCCATGTCCTCCAGCATAGTCTCGAGCATGAAGGCGATATCAAGACACACAAGGAGCACTGGACAGGACCACTGAAGGGCATCAACCTTTGCAGTACTGGTATCTGTTCCTTTGTGTAAGGAGGAACAGGAGGAGCACTGCCAGGGCTCTACAAAATAACGTTCAGCAGAGTACTGGCTCATGTCCATGTTTCTGACCAACCTGTCAGAATCAAACATGAGAAGGTTCACATGTGACAGGTTTGAAAGATTCTAGAGACACAGTTGCAAAATTTAGGATGTTTGCAATCTAAGTGAGGAGAACGGCGCGTCAGTGGACATTTCTGGTGTTCTTTGGTGAATGCCAGTTGCATGACGCTGGGCTGCGAGCACAGGTCCCACTAAGGTATCCTGGGGTCTACCACCACCATCATGGAGTGTGTTCCTGATAGCTTGGTCAGAAACATGCACATGAATAGATTGCCAGAGATCATTGTGTAAGCATTGTTCATGTTCCTTAAAAGGAGCAAATGCTGGTCTTGCTGCTTGATTGATGTCCTATTATGGCCCTGCCCAGTTCTGCTTGTATAAAGGGCTATCTGTTGGTATCTCCTCCACATTCTTGACACTGTGCTGGGAGATGAATTTTCTTGTGACAGCACCTACTGATGTGCCATGAGCTAGACTGCCTGTGCAACTTGAATGGACCACCTGCAAAACTATTCCCTGTGGGGTGTATTGGCTTGTTGCTGCCTTTCCAGTGCACCCGTTGTCACTTTCATATACGTCAAAGCAGGTGAACTGGATTCACAATTGTTTATGGTTCCTAACTGCAGAGACTGATATTCCTGAAGTTTAACTGACTTTTTTGTTTTTGTTTTGTTGTGATTTAGTGTCCCCTTAAGGCAGTGTTTTTGTGCAGTGTATTTTATAGGTTAGGACTAGGGTTAGGTGTTCAGCTGTGATGGCTATGTCAGTGAATCTCCTCACAAAGGTAGATGTTTATGTGCATATGTGTGGAAGGAAGGAAGCAAGGGTTATGCAAATTTAAATCTATACAATTATAGATTTCCTTGTGAGTTCTATCTAGAGAGAATGAGAGAAAATGGAGTTTTTGAGGAAGAGATGAGAAGAGAATTGAAGAGAAAATCATGTTAGGGGAGAGAGAAAGAGGAGACAAAGAAGTGTGAGAGAGAGGAAACATTACCAAGAGAGTAAAGAGGTCCGCTGAGAATCATTTGGGGTGAGAGAACATTTTCCTGTTCTCGGGGAAATGTGTTAAACCAAATTACTGTTGACAACAGAATTATAGACGTAGACATACAAGGGAGAAAGAGAAAAGAAAAAAGCAATGGAGAAGCCCAGAGACTGAAATGAAAATAATATTGTGATTGTAAATCATTTAGAGACTTTGATTGTTCCTCCTGCTTTACATTCATTGCAGCTGAAGACAGAAATATTTTTTTAAAAGGAAACAGCAAGGAAACATCAGATGGATGTCTCCATCTGTGTCTCCAGACTCCAGTTCTAGTGACTCCAAAATATTCCTGTGTTGTTTTGGTGTAAATGCTATGCAAAGCTTTAAATGCGCAGTTCTATATGTTGTATCTCTCCACGGCTACTTGGCTGCATTGCCAAAAATATTTGGCAACTGGTAACGTGGGCTGCTGTAGTTCTGATTTGTGTTAGTGTTTGTTTTTTAGCTTTGCCTCTGCTGTGGATAAATATAAACCAAGATTTCCATCCTTTCTTCCTTCATCTTTGTTTCATTTAGCACAACACACACAGCCTTTGAGTTGTGGGCTTGAAGGGGAATGCATGCAAATGCACCTCCATAACCTCAGTATTTGTTGAATACTGAGTCCAGATAATAGTTAAATTGTTTTAAACATGTTTTAAAATACACAAATGCACATACAAGCAAGACACAAACCTAAGTTAATAATAATAATATTTTAGTCCCTCATTGAACTCCAGAAGGAATTTGTGATTAATATGTGCACAAAGGATGGAAATCAAGCATTAATTGAAATTAAGAATTTAGCAATTCCATTTCCATTGTCAGCATCACTTATCGACTTGACTCCTTATCAGTGCTCTTACTGATTCCCATTGGGTTCCTGAGAAACATGAACAGGTATAAATGGAGGCTGTAGCCTGACTCTTCATCACTGCTTTTGTTACCTGTTGAAGTTCAAGATCGGTTCACTCAGCTTTAACATCACTCTGGTTTTGGCTAGCTTAGTGTTAGGATGCTGTCTGCGTGTTTCAAAGTTCTGTCTTGGACACAGTTTGCACTTTACCATCATGCTCTTGTCCTTTTGTGCAAAAAAAAAGTAAAAGTGATGTCCATAGCCGTGCTGTAGACTGCGTCACTATTTTCCTGAAATCAGCTGATTGTACCGCAAGTTCAAGTGGAATTGATTGGCAAGCAGACAAACAATTTTAAGGAAGTGATTTACTGGGCACAGTATCCACATTGTCTCTTGCATGTGCATGTTATGTGAATAAATAATTGATAGGCACTTTCATTCATTTATCATCATTATTTTCTAACTTTTGTTATATTGTGTCGATCTGTGGAACCAACACCCCAATACAGGAAGTTTGGATCGGTTGTCTGTTTAAATAGTCCAGTCTCTGATCCGATGAGTCGTACCCAGGAGGCAGTGCAGAGCTCAAATGGAGCAGATGGGTGAAGGGACTTGCCCAGTTCGAATTGCCTCTATCCCACGGATTTCTACAGGCAAGGATTTCTACCCTGCCTGTTAAACTGTGAAACTGATTATTAGGATGACTGCTTTTATTTAAAACCATTATCATCAGAAACACAAAAAACAAAACAAAACAAAAAACTAGACAAAACGTGACTGGATCATGGGACCATTTTTTTCTATTGATATTTAACTTCAATATATGGATTAAATACAGTTTCTGTTTAAATCACTGCCTTTTTAAAGACAAAAAGAAACAAAAAGAAACATGATGAATGTGTTAGCATGAATTTAGTCATGAAAAGTAAATTGAATTTTAAGGTTTTGATTCTATATCTCCACTGTGTTGCTACAGTTAAATAAATAAATACAGTACATTTACAGCATGTTTAACAATACATAAAAACAGCATTGCATCATTTAAGAAGATAATTAAGGTCAAATCAGAGAATGCATACTTTATTTTGAGGAACTGGTATAGTACACACAGTGGGTGAGCTATAGAATTGCACAATGGTCCTTTAATAGAAGCATCAATGAGCTCATCCTCTGATAATATGGAGAAATAACATCTAAACTACACAGTGATACATAAATAATAAATCTAAATGGCATTAATTATCCACAACAAAATAAATAGCTTGACAATATCGGAACACTTTTGGTGCAGAGTGAACAAAACAACTGCAACAGAAAAATAAAGGAAAAGAATAAAGAAGTCTTCTCTTTCACCTGCATTGTGAATGTAGACAGACTGATTCCAAGTGATTGGCAGGAAGACAGATAAGAAGGCAGACAGAGAAACAGGCTGATGCTGGAGAAGCAGAACAAACAGACAGATGAGACATTAAACAGAAATGGAGAGGAACAGGATCGGTCTGTAATCTAATGATGATGATGACTGAGAGAGAGAGGGACTGTGTGCCTAGACTCTAGGTCTAATTATCTGTCACACACTGAAATGGAATAAGTCCTCGGGGAGAGAGAGCTGGAAAAGAGGGGGGAAGACGAAGGGAAGGAGAAAGAATGAGGAGGCAGTACTATGTGTACAGGGCAAGACAACAGTTGCATAACATGACCCCCTGGCATACTGTTGTGGTCATAAAACCAGATATCTGATCAACAGATGGATGATGGGTAGAAAACTTAACTTTGACCAATTTTTCATTTATTTATGGACAAGTAAATCCGAATATGTAGAGGAACAAAATTTCAGAAAACAACACTGTATGTTAACTTATGGTGTCATCTGGTGGTGGAGAATAACTACAAATGCTTCTGCCTTCCATATATGTAGTAGGTAAAGCATGCTTTGCCTACCACAAGAGACAGACAAATGCACAGCTGATGATGTATGATAATGCTCCATAATGTAATATCAGGGCTTTTCGCAGGAAGGACATGACTATACTAATTTAAAGCACTCACATGTTACTGAGAAACAAATGCCCCCACAGTCATGTGACAAAGAGAGGTTTCACAGAACTTAATGCCGACCTTTTGCGAAAAGTAATGCACAGCATCACTTTAGTAAAAACCTTGATTTTTCAGCCGCTGGACCTGGGCATTGAGTCAACCATGAACTTCTCTTTATACCAAAGTATTCTGGAGTCAAATGTGAGGCAATTTGTCAGACAGATAAAGCTTGGCTAAAATTGGATCAGGCAACAGGACAATGACTCCAAGCAAAGCAGCAAATCTACAACGAAATGGCTGAAAAAGAAGGTGTTGTAATGGTCCAGTTAAAGTTCAGACCTCAATCTGATTGAAATGGTCTGGTAGGACATTAAGAGAGCTGTGTACAAACGAATGTCAAAAACTTCAATAAACCAGTGCATCACTGTAAAAGAGAGTGGGTCAAAATTCTTCCACAGCGACGTGAGAAACTGATAAAGTCATAGGGAAAATGATTGCTGCTTAAGGTGGTTCTACAAGCCATGGGATGTTTGACATGACTGTAACATCCAGCTGTGCTGCAGCTCATTATAGGTACAGGACAATGGTTTCATCTGGAAACTATGGATTCTACCCACAATGGAAAGACATGAATGTTGGATTAATTGGTGATTCTTGGCGATTCTGTGCCATAAATACGTAGATGTCTTTTTCAGTGTTAGCCTTGTAATGTTCTAGTGACACGTTTAAGGTGTACCCTGCTTTTCACCCCACGACATTTGGGATTAGCTCCAGTTCCTTTGACCCTGAACTGATTCACTGATTCACAAAATAGATGGATGCTATTTCTGACGGTTCAGGAGGCGGATAGTGCAAGAGATGACAGCTGAAAGTGCTTCAGCAGTGCAGCTTGTGATGACTGATTTTGAGAAATGTGTCATTGGGTTACACTGGCTTCACAACTCCAGCTTCACAACACCAAGTTGGATACATGTTTAATGTACAGATGGACAGATAGCACTAGAAGACTGTCTTTGTAGATGTGGGGAAATTGTACCATTTGCTGCATGTCTATGAGTATTTATTAATAAAACAGAAATGGAAAACTATTAAGCCCACATTTCATAATTCTTGGAAATTTGCTTTTTACATTTTCTTTAGTGTTGACTATCAAGTTTTATTGTTTTTTTGTTTTTTTTTTCATTTTTTCATTTTTTTTGTTGGCTTTTTGCAAACAGTTTAATATTTAACTTTAAGGGTGCACTCCCTCAAACCTCAGTTATTTTTTAAAGTAGTTAAACACACTGAATCACACAAATACACACTCCACCCTGATCTCCATCTCTCTCTGTTTCCCTACAGTGAGCTCCAACCAGAGCCATGGGGAGTACCCAGACTGCCGGAGTGAGAGGGAGTCAGGAGGGGAGGCATCTCTCCTGGTGTCTCCGCTGGTGGTGGCGGGGATCGTTATAGGTCTAGTCCTCTTCCTCTCATGCATCACCATCATCGTCGGCAGCTTGCGCAAAGACAGTCGACTCCGAAACCCTCACCTTCGAGCAAGCTATGGTCAGTCTGTGACACACCTTGACATATTCTAGAACTTCCTTTTTGGTAGCTTTTCAGACTCCCATTGGAATGTAAATACAGCATCGTAAGACATTAAGTTAATACGCAACTTGATACAATGTCCACGACTTCAGGTATGACTATACATTTAAATCTTTTTGAGTGTCATGCTATGAGCTTAAATTGACGTAAATTGGTTGGTTAGGTTTGGGGTTAATTACGGTGAGGATCAGGACATGATACCAGACTGAAATATGCAAAAGTTGGCTCTAAATACAGTGGTGCGGTGCTGATCTGTAAAGCACAGCTGGAGTATGAGATGAGATGCCATGTAGAAGAGCACCACATAATAGGTTCAAATAAACCTTAGTTCATCACGCTGAAGTAACTGAATGTCCCCAGATGACAAAAGTCTGATTCTAGCACAGCATGAAGTTGATTTTTGTGTCTCCACAGGACAAGACAGTTTTTCTTATGGAGGTTCAGCAGGTGAACTGAGGTCTAGCTGCTTGGAAGACTTTCCTCCTGGTTTAGACTTTGACTCATACAGAGAGTCTCAGATAAACAGTGTGTATCCTGACTCCCCACCACGGTAAGTGCTTTTTGAATTTAAAAAGCCTGTGTAACAGATGTCAGTATTCAAATAAAAAACCCTCTTTTCAGAGTTAAAGTTTCCCCGGAGGCATCTTCCTTGGGGGGCTCAACCCGGGGTAGCGGTCATGTCCGGTTAGGGGCTCTGTTGGCTCTCAGGTGACTGTTTCCTCGCGGCTGCGTGCAGCGGGGCTAGGGGAGGGTCTGTGCTGACGGACGTGGGTTACTGACCTGGTAGCCTGGCTGCCCCTGGGTGGGTCCGGGATGGGCGTGAGGTTCTGGGGGCGCTCCGTCTCTGGGCTGGGACCCGGACCGGGCCTCGGGGGCTTGGGTCCTGGTTGGTGTGTTGCCGGGGTTGTGGGCGGGTGGGTGCATGGGGGCCCAGCCCTGGAGCAGGGTGCCGCCGGTGCGTCGAGCCACCTGGGGGGCTCTTTAACTGGTGGGGGAGATTGTCACATCTTGCAGGAGCTTTCCTCTCCTCAGGAGCTCCCTCTGCAGGAGGGGGAGATACAGGAGAGGTGGAGGAAGATCTCAGCCTGGGTGTTTATTGTCTTATGTAGTCTGGAAGATGAGTGGATGGTGGGGTGGGTGCAGTTTTCTCTGTGGTGGGGTTGGGTGGACTGTCCCGGGCTCTGTGGGGCCGGGCGGCGCTGCTGCACTGGGCCCGGTCTGGATGGGCCTGGGCCCCCTTTCCCTGGCGGGTCGCGGTGTATGGGGGTGCCTACTGGGGTCAGCGGGGGAGCTGGCCCCAGGGAGGGGTCACTTGCCCCTCCCTTCCTTCCCTCCCCATCTCCAGCTGCCTCCCTCTTCCCGCTCCACCACAACCACCCACACATGCAGGGCCTTGGAGTAGGGGTATGTCACCAGGGTGCAGAGGAGGCTACCCCCCCCTCTGTCCCCTTCTGGCTGCCTCTGCCTCAATTTTATCCCACAACTTAGACATTCACATTACTCACACTCTCATTACACATACATATAGGATCTTGGGGGTGGGCACGATACACGGAGTCCAAAGTACCATCAGGGTGTACACCCCACCCCTGGCATCGTTGCCCACCTCTCAATTTTAAATACACGTAGACATTGAGGGCTAGCAGGAGGGACCATGCGCTTACCTGCTGCTCTCTGGCAGGTAGCTCCAAGCCCTCCTGGGTTTTAAATGCACCTTAGAACACACATGCATCAACACTACAATGAGCAGCTGGAGGGAGGTTTGGAGTCTTCTCTCACCCCCATTCTCTGCGACCTGCTGGAGCAGGGGGGCTAGGACTAGGAGGAGGAGTTGGCCGTCCGACTGCGGTCTGGAGTGTGGAGCCTTCCTGCTGCTGCGGAGTCGGGGCGGTCTGCCTCCCCCCACCGCAGGGAAAAGGGAAACACCACCTGGGTCTGGGTGCAGTTCCCCCCTCCAGGGGCGGGGGCACCTAGACCCGGTTTGTAGAGTACGCTTGGGGAGTGTGATCGTGTGTACAACGTCTCTTTATGTCTGTCTCCACGTTGGTTGAGTGTAGAGTAAGTGCATATGAGAGCATGAGGGTGGGAATGGATGTTTGTATCTGTGTGTGCCTGTATGTCTGTGTCTATATGTCAGGTTGGGTGTCAGGCGCCACCTCTCTGGGGACATCTCAGGCCCTCCAAGGTTTGGAGGCCTATCTCCCCCTACCACCACTTCCCCTGCCAGTGGCGGACCCCCTCAGACATCGGTGCGTTGGTGGTTCTTTGTGTCCGGGGATGGGCGTCCAGGTACACACCGGCTCACTCCTTGGCGGCCGCTTATCGGGGCCTGGAGCCTGGGGCTCGCTCGGGCCCCTTTGGAGGTGGGGTGCCCCCGGCCTCTCGGCCTGGGGCTCGGTCACTCAGGCACGGCTGGCTGCCGGTGGAGCTCACGGGCGCGTCACTGCAACTCCCCCTGGCTTCTGCTCCGCGGCTGCTGGGACTCTCCTCAGCTCTTTCTGGGACAGTGGCGCGGCTGCCCCTCTGTTGGTCTTCCTTGGTCTCTTGTGTTCTGGGGGCCTCTGGATGTCTGGAGTTTTGATCTCCTCCATACCTGCTTCATGCCCTGGAGGATGGGGCTGTGGCCCCCCCACACCCTCTAGCAGATCGTTACATGAAGGAACCTTTTAAAAAAAAAAACAAGCGCGTCCATGCTCACAGGTGTACACACGGGTGATCACACCCACAAACTACACCCTTTTTGGCTCCTACCTCAAAGCACATTGTGTTCTGTTGATCTTATGTGCTGCACAATAATGTTTAACATTTAGTATTTACTGTCATATTCCCATATATCATTGTGATGTTGTTTATTCTATTACTCTTGTTCTCTTCTGCTTGCTTTCTTTTTTCTTTCTCAGCAGGTGATCCAGGTGATCGATATATGCATTTTTTTTCTCTGCTCATTCTGTTGGTTTTTGTTTTTTGCCCTTCTCCCCGTCCCTCTTCTCAGCTGTTTCTCTTTCCCTCTTTCTTTCTCCCCTTCTTTCCCCCAGTCAAGTCTGTCCCGTATTCAGTAAGTGAAAATAAAATAAACAATAAAAGGTGAATCAAATGGACCATTACGGCAAGGCTGGGATGGTCAGTTTGGTAAAGTAAATCCGTTGGGCATCTTTCTTTGCCTTTAGACAACAATTCTGATGGCAAAAGAGCCAAACGGGACAGGCCAAAAAAAAAAAAAAAAAAAAAAAAAGAGTTAAAGTTTAATCTACTATACATCTATTGCTTTATTACAACAAAATGTAAATGAAAATGTACCATAGTGATGTCTGTATACTAAATATGAAACTAAAATACTGCTAGACACCTGTTAAAATTGGAAACAGAAGGACGCTTTGGTTTTTTTACACATACCATTTGATAATTACTTAGATTTAACGGCGCAGGAAGGTCTCTGGTTTTGGAAAATTCCTTTTTTCTGGCAAAAGTTGAAAATAAAATATTAAGAAAAAACAAGTCAAATGGAATTTTTTGCCTTTCCTCAGCTACACACTACATTCTATTGGCAAAATAAGAAAGAAGAGCCTTTCCTTTGACATATATGTGAAATGTCAAGTATGAAATATAAGTGACCATTCATACACTATCATGCACTGTTCTTTGGCCACTTGGTTTGACCTTTTTCTGTGGTAATTCATTTATTAGAGAGCAGTGCTAACTTTGGTGCCCATTGCAAGGTTGGCTGTGAATATGTGCATGTGTGTGAGAAAGAGGGAGAGAGAGAGAGAGAGAGAGAGAGAGAGAATGGACTTGCTAAAAGCTGGTGTCATGGTGTTTTTGATCTAAATGTCAGCTGGTCTAATTGGCAACTTTAATAATTCACATAAATCCCTCCCCTGCAGTGCATATGTGTGTGCTTCATTCTCATCACAGTTCTTTAGAACCGTTCAAACATTTTACTCTGTTCAAGGGTGGATGATCTGTAGTCTATAACTCAGAGGGAATAATTGTCATACGACTGAACATATCATTTTATTTTATGGTTTATCAGAGGATATTGCTTACAGTTCTCCCTTTCTGCTGGCACCAAGTGTACACTCTATTTCATGATTATCCAGGGAGTATCATCCATCTGTAGTACGTGATTGAGATGACATTACATCTTATCACTTCCACAATTATTGTCAGACAACAGGGATAACGAGGATATCAGAGAGATAATTTACTGAAATGACTCACTGAAATTTAATAATAATAGTAATAATTAGACACAGTGGCACCACATTGCGGAAAGAAATCCAGCTTTTTGCTCTTTTCTTATGTAGTTACAAAGTAATTGTCATGTGCAATGTATTGAGCATCACAGAACTGCTGCATGTGACATAATCAAGGATTCCCATCTTCATCTCCTCAGTTCAGATAGAAGGTAAATAAGAAATGTAGTGCTTCCTGGATTATGATTGTTTTTGGGCTCTTTGGAACTGATCTACATATATGAACTTAAAAATCAAAACACTATGTAACACTTTTACCACCGGCTCGTGTGACAAGACTCCCCCCTTATGCCCTCGGGTGCAGTCTTGACTCTACTTAAACATTCTGTGATAAAAGATACATCTCGAAAAATAAATATCAGTCTAGGGTTCATATGATTCTCGTGTCTACACAGACAAGCGGAGGCTAAGGAAATACACTTAACCGATTAAGGCTAATACATGTGAATACTCAAATGATAAGACACCATGCAATAAACCCAACACAGGATCTCAGGGTTAGAAAATGTATTAAACAATTGCAGAAAATTCACATCCAACCCTTTTTTCTTCATGAAAAAAAACACATATACAAAACATACAATAAACCCCCGGGGGATAGATTTCAGTATTTTTTTCCCTTAACCTGTCCAATGTTATTCTTTTCCCAGAGTGCACTCTTAGTTTATTTTTGTTGTTGGCGCGCTTTAGTTGGAGCTCTTAATAATAACAACAATACCTCCGAGTATCCGTGATGTCTCCACCTCCTCCGATGAATAACTCGCTCGTTGTGGTAGCAACCGTCTCCACTCGCAGCAGCGAGCAACGAATCTCCGGTTCCTTAGATAGCAGCGAATCATCCACGGTTAGCGACTCTCTCCCGAGACAACTCTCCAACTCCGTCTCTCCGCTCCGGCGGAATCTCCGTTAGCCAGGACCGTGGCGTTAGCCTAGCTCCAGGGTGTGACTCCTTCCCTTTCAGAGTCTTTATCTGCCGTTCTCTGCGATAGTGTCTTTTCCTTTCCAGGCTTGTCTGTGCATTCTTTCTGTTTCCTCCGTTGCAAAACTCTCCTTGTAGGGGTGAGATCCGTATGGGATGCAGAGTCTAGACATATCCTCTCCCCAAGAGGCAACAAGTGATTCCGATGGAGGATCTTGATTGGTCCATCACCATCTTTGGGTTTCAACCGGAACACAGGTAGGTTCGGCATCTTACTTTCCACAACATATGGTTTTGACGCCCAGCGGTCGGCCAGTTTATGTTTCCCTTGCAACCCGAGGTTTCGTAGCAAGACTCTGTCTCCCGGTAGCAGCTGTGCGAACCTAATTCTTTTATCATACCGCTGCTTATTGTTCTCATTCTGTTTGGCAGCGACGGACTCTGCTAGTTCATAGGCAGCCTTTAACTCCTTCCTCAGGTCAGAAACGTACTTGAGGTAAGTTTTCTGTGGTGTGCCATCACTAGAAGTCTCGAAACACAAATCCACAGGTAACCTAGCTTCACGCCCAAACATAAGGAAATAAGGAGAGAAACCTGTAGCTTCATTTGGAGTGCAATTATAAGCATGAACCAAATGAACGACGTGCTGACTCCATTTTTTCTTTCTGTTCGGTTCCAGGGTCCCCAACATGTCCAACAACGTCCTATTAAACCTCTCGGGTTGAGGGTCTCCTTGAGGATGATAGGGCGTCGTTCTTAATTTTTCAACTCCAAGTGAACTCAACACTTCATGGACAAGGCGACTTTCAAAATCTCTGCCCTGATCACTGTGCATCCTCCGTGGCAGTCCGTAATGAACGAAATACTTCTCCAGCAACACCTTTGCAACCGTAGAGGCTCTCTGGTCTCTTGTTGGAAAAGCTTGAGCATAACGAGTGTAGTGATCGGTAATGACCAGAACATTTTCTGTGCTGCTCGAATCAGGCTCTATGGACAAAAAGTCCATACAAACGAGGTCGAACGGTCCCTCACTTTGCAAATGCGACAAAGGTGCAGCTCTCTTGGGTAGAGTCTTTCTTTTTATACACCTCTCACAAGACTTGCAATACTCTTCAATCTCTGACTTCATCCGAGGCCAGTAGAACCGGTTTCTTACCAAACCGTATGTCTTGTCGAGGCCCAAATGACCTGAGTCATCGTGCAGTGATTTCAGTACAGGGACTCTATACTTTTCTGGTAGTACCAACTGAGAACAGCGGGATTTCCCTGGAGGAGTTACAATGCGATACATCACTCCTTTCTGCATCTTTAACCTGTCCCACTCTCTCAACAGCAAAGAGCAAGTTGGTTGCTTGGTCTTGTCAACTTGGTTACTATTCCCATTACTCAGAGCTGTCCACACTTGTCCTATGCCGGGGTCTTCCCGTTGAGCGGTCGACAACTCAGCAAGACTCACAAAGGGCATATTCTTAACACTCAAAGAAGCCAGATTGCAATAAGCTTGTGGGATAGCTTGTGGAGAAGTGCCAAAAGAGTCAATGGCTCTTCTGGATCGTGGGTTTTTATGTTTCATCACCCCAGACATTTGACACAAGGCTCTCACTCCTGCTGCAGGAACGTCGTCCCACTCGGATTTGGATATCGACCCCGATTGTGGCCGGCGAGAGAGAGCGTCAGCGTCAATGTTTTGGACTCCTGCTCTGTACTTGAGACTAAAGTCATATGTAGACAGGGCAGCAAGCCAACGGTGACCCGTCGCGTCTAGCTTGGCAGACGTTAGCACATATGTCAGAGGGTTGTTGTCTGTCCTCACCTCGAACTTGGTCCCGTACAGATAGTCATGCAGTCTGTCCACTACCGCCCACTTCAGCGCCAAAAATTCCAATTTATGGGCTGGGTAATTCTTTTCTGAAGGAGTCAAACTCCGACTGACGAAAGCCACAGGTCTCAATCCTTCGCCTTGATCCTGGTACAGCACTCCTCCTAGCCCCTCCCGGCTAGCGTCTACATGCAGCACATAAGGTAGCTGAGGATCGGCAAAGGCCAACACAGGAGCTTGAATAAGTCGTCGCTTCAGCTCCTCGAAGGCTGCCTCATATTCTCCGCTCCATCGACCACCAAAGGGCTCTGCGGGGTTAAGGTACGGACCATCCTGTCTCTCCTTTACTTTCTTCTTTGCAGTTGAAGGGTAACCAGACAACAGTTGGTTCAATGGGTGAGCTACCTTGGAGTAATCTTTCACGAAACGCCGGTAGTACCCACAGAATCCAAGAAACGACCGTAACGCAGTCACAGTGTTGGGTCTTGGCCATGCGGTTACAGCTTCAGTCTTCTTTGGATCAGTAGACACCCCGTCTTGAGATATGAGATATGTGCCCAACGTAAGTCACCGATGGCTGACAAAACTGACATTTATCCAGTGACAGCTTCAGTCCTTCGTCAAGCACCTTCAGCAACCGGATCTCATGCTACGCAAGCGTGGCTCCAAACACAATGAGATCGTCGAGATAGACCAACACCTCAAGCAAGTTCATGTCTCCAACAGTTTGTTCCATTACCCGCTGAAATGTAGCGGGAGCCCCTGTCACTCCCTGTGGCATTCTTTCAAATTGGAAGAATCCAGCCGGGCAAATGAAAGCTGTCTTTTCCTTGTCGGAGTCTGCCATGGGCACTTGATAGTATCCACTCCGAAGGTCAAGCACACTGAACCACTTGCTTCCACTGAGACATGCCAAAGCATCTTCAATTCTTGGCACCGTGTATTGGTCGGGAGTGGTGCGGCGGTTTAGAGTCCGAAAATCCACACACATCCTTATTTTCCCATTCTTCTTTCTCACGACCACAATGGGTGAGGCATAAGGACTGCGTGACTCTGTAATAACACCAGCAGTTTTTAGCTGCGCTAGATGCTGTCTCAGTGCCTCCACGTCAGCAGGCGGCAACCGACGAGACCTCTCCCGAAATGGTTTGTCCTCTGTGGTTTTGATAGTGTGCTGGGTGCTCTTACTGCATCCGACATCAAACTCATGCAGAGAGAAAACTTCACTCCGCTCCATCATTTCTGTCACCAACCTTTCCTTCCACTCCTTAGGAACTGGTGAGTCTCCAAAGTTGAAAGAAGAGGGGCTCAGCTTCCCAGGGAACTCGACTTCAGACTCTTCCCTCCCAGGTAGAGATGACACGACGTCGACTGGAAACAGATGAGCTATTGGTGTCCCTCTGGTCAAGGTAATTTCCCGTGCTGACACGTTTCTAACCAGAACAGTAATTCTTTTGGCCGTCACACCAGTCGAGGTCTGCAACTCTGGTCTCACCAGAAGTCCATCGGGAAACCGTGACTCATTCTCAGGGTCATCAGGTGAGTCTACAAGGATTGTCTGAGTGCTCAGCACTCCATGAAACTTTGGTGCCCCAGCCACTTGGGCGACTCCCCCAGGCCGTATGGTGACAGGTTTGGCTTGGGTGAACCACACCGTTCCCCTCTGGTTACTGTCAGCATCAGGTGGTAACACTGAGATCTCACTGAAAACTTTTCTGAAGACTGGGTGAATGTGCATGGATCTCACAAAGTTTTCTCCTCCCTTTTCCCTGCAGTGGCTAAGCAATCAACTCACAGTGGGTGTGTTAGTGCCAACAAGCAGGGAAACTTCACCTCTCACAACTGGGTCGGGACATACCAACACAAGTGCATCAATGGTCTCACTCACACCTACATCTGCTTCCAAAAACTCCAGCCTAAGTGACAAATAGCCATCATAAGGGTACTCGGCGGAACTGAGACCCCATATCGCCAACGTGTCGATAGACGTCAATGGCAGGTGTGTCAAATATCTGTCGTAGAAGGATCTGTACAGCAGGGTTACTTGAGAACCAGAATCGAGTATGGCTTTAGAGTAGATGCCTTCAATCTGTACCGACACTACAGAGCTAGGGCCCACTAAGCCTGCAGGTACAGTGTCTTTCACTTTTCCCTCTAAGGTGCTGCACTTGGTGGAACGTGTTACAACCACCGGGATGCCAGGCCGTTCCTCTACTGGACCCCGCGGTAGTTTCCCGATTTCTTTGTCAGTTTAATGAGGCGCTTGTTGACTTTGAGTAGGTTTTCTTCACCTTCACATTCTCTCTTAAAATGTCCATCCTCCCCACATCTGTAGCAAAATATTCCAGGTTTATCCTCTTGATAGCCAGACCTTTGTGGGGTAGCATTTCTTTTATAAGGTGGCTTGGCAGGGACTTCTGGTTGTGAAATCTGGGTGTCTGGATGTGATGCAACCGTAGCAGCTTTAAGACTAAGCATCTCAGCTTTCATGACACTTATCTCTTTTTTCAGCTTTGCCACTTCAGGATCAACTTCTTGTTCAGGTGCTGACTTAGAAACAGGAGTTACAGACTGTGACATTACTGGGTTCTTGCTATCATTTCTGCTTTGGAGCATGTCCTCTTCCTCCCTTACTTCTTTTAGCAACTCACTGAAAGAAGGGGGTTCTCGCAGCTTGTGAGTCATACGAAGACAGAGTGCAATCATGTCTTGTTGCAGTGCTCCCCTCACAACCTGCTCCATCCGTAATCGATTCATGTCAGACAGTGCCACGCCTCCTTTTCTGAAAATACAGTGCAGCAGTTTATCCAACCTCAACAAGTAAGTAGACAACTTTTCGCCCACATTTTGGTAGGTATGTCTGAACTTCACCAGAAGATCGGACGCACTCTCAGTTGTTCCAAAAGCCGTCTCCAAAACCTGCATGTAGTCATATGAAGTTGCAGTGGGCTGCTGCACTCTCAAGAACCTTACAATGTCTGCAGCTGGACCTTTCAGACTTTCCACTATTCGCTGTTTCTTTATGTTGTCACTGCACTGCCACTCATCTAGCAGATGTGTTGTCTGTTCTGCCCAGGCATCATACTCTTCCTCCCCATTGGGCGTAGGTTTCACACCAGAGAACATGCGCAGCTTACGATAGCTCTGAGAATCAACAGATGTGGCGTTACATTTATCCACTAAGGAACTGATAGCATGTATCAAAGCCGTGTTCACATCAAGGGGTGAAGGCTGAAGTAAGCCACCAACGTCAGTAAGAGTTTTACCTTCCGCATTCAGGAATGACATTAGCTTAGATTGAAACTCATCATTTTCTGCAGGAGCAGTGAGCACATGAGCTGGCCATGGACCCGCCTCCCCAGGAAGTCCAACAACATCCGGTACGGTTTGATTTTTTAAGTCAGTTGAAGTCTTGATCAGTACCAACTGTGTCTTAGAAGCTACATCAAGACAACGGTCAACTATCTCGGATTTTCCAAATACTTTGACCTGGCTCAAGGCCGATAGCAGAACTGCATCTGTGACATCGGGGTCCACATCACTCAAAACAACTGCATGTCCATAAGCTAACTGCTTCCTTTTGCACCAAGCTTCAATTTCAACTGCTTCCATTTTTCTTTTTTTTCTTTTTTAGCTCAAACAGTAAGAGATCTCACAATAAATGTAACCACACTTGACAATGAAAATAATTTCCTTAGCAATCTCAAAAAAAAAATTAGTTCCCTCTCTTTGGTGAATAACGGAAAACCAGGTCAGTCATAACACAAATTACATACAATCCCGGACGAGCCCCCAAAAATGTAACACTTTTACCACCGGCTCGTGTGACAAGACTCCCCCCTTATGCCCTCGGGTGCAGTCTTGACTCTACTTAAACATTCTGTGATAAAAGATACATCTCGAAAAATAAATATCAGTCTAGGGTTCATATGATTCTCGTGTCTACACAGACAAGCGGAGGCTAAGGAAATACACTTAACCGATTAAGGCTAATACATGTGAATACTCAAATGATAAGACACCATGCAATAAACCCAACACAGGATCTCAGGGTTAGAAAATGTATTAAACAATTGCAGGAAATTCACATCCAACCCTTTTTTCTTCATGAAAAAAAACACATATACAAAACATACAATAAACCCCCGGGGGATAGATTTCAGTATTTTTTTCCCTTAACCTGTCCAATGTTATTCTTTTCCCAGAGTGCACTCTTAGTTTATTTTTGTTGTTGGCGCGCTTTAGTTGGAGCTCTTAATAATAACAACAATACCTCCGAGTATCCGTGATGTCTCCACCTCCTCCGATGAATAACTCGCTCGTTGTGGTAGCAACCGTCTCCACTCGCGGCAGCGAGCAACGAATCTCCGGTTCCTTAGATAGCAGCGAATCATCCACGGTTAGCGACTCTCTCCCGAGACAACTCTCCAACTCCGTCTCTCCGCTCCGGCGGAATCTCCGTTAGCCAGGACCGTGGCGTTAGCCTAGCTCCAGCTAGCCAACATAGCCAAACGTGCCTCGTGCTTAGCCAAGCACCAAAAGATACGGGAAGCCCAGCTCAAACGCTCCGAATGATTACCGGGAAGTCCGCAGACGGGTGATATGTTGTTGCCGAACAACTTTGGTGACATAAGCAGTCCCGAAGTCCATGCTTCGTCTATGCCATTTTAGTAATCCTTCTTTTTCTCCTCTCTTCCTCCCGAGTCTCTTTCCCCCGGAAGTCATCTGCAAGTCATGACCTCTCGTGACGTAGCATACAAAACAAGTTACACTTCTTCTCTTTTAACAGACATTCACATTCCATGAAATTATGGTTTTTTAACGTAACTGATTTTTTCACACACTATTTATGCATTTTAATACAAACATTTATATCACATATCTATACCACTCTTAACCTCACCATGAACAATTATTTTCTCTTTAACTTATTCTCATGAAAACAAAATAAATACCACTGATATTTATCAGAGTATTACAACTACAAACCACATTGTTTTAAGTGAGTTAACCTTTTGTCTCCCTGACAAACACTGTTTGCAAAAATGCATTTTTTTGTTACATATGACAATAGAAATAAAAAAGAAATTAAGACATGACCTCGTTATTTTTAAGTTACTGGGTTTTTTTTTTTTTTCCTTTTAGTTTATTCTCTGTGCAGTGTTTAAAATGCCCCATATGGACTTCAATTGTAAAGTTTGCTATTGTTTTTGTCAAACCTCATATGTGAAGGGATGCACCTGGTAGCAGCAGGGTTTGGTGGTGTTAAATGATGCTTGAGCCTAATGTGGGCGACAAATTGTGCCCATACGCAGTTAGAGAATTTCAGTTTGAACAGCGGAAATGTGAGAATAACTGTGAAGAACTCCTCAGCTTTCTATCAAGAATAAGGAAAGAAAGCAAAGAGGAGAGCAGGGAAAAGGAAGGGGAGCTAGAGCGCTACGTCAGTACTCTGGCAGGAAACCAGAATGTTCTGGACCGCCTGCGTGTGAGACGTACTTTTTGGCTTGGACTACAGGACAGCAGCCAACCAACGCATATGCATAAACTCACATACACTCACATCCATACATTCGAATCACACTTTTTTTTGTAACCATAGTGCTGGCAAATTATTGTTTGGTACCCTGTGAAGAAGCAGGTAGTTGCAGTCATATGATCAGAGCGTGTGTGGGCGTGCATATTTTTGCGTGTGTAGGCCACAGATGGTTGAGGAAAACTCAGAGAACTCAGATCAACAGCTCACCTGCTGCGACTGTGAACGCTACACTTCCGACACACACGTACACACACAAAGTCTGGTAGAGAAAAAAAGTCACGCTTGCGGATCAGCGCCTCACCTGTGGAGACTGAAAGCTTCTGCTTCCTCTCAGGGAGAAGCTCAGCAAGCACACACACACACGCATGGACACAGATTCCTTTCTTTCTGATTTGATTTGCATAATAGCATTGGTGAGCACATAGTGTAGGAAGGCACGTGTGACATTCTCATCGTGTATTGAGAAGATTTAAATAAGCATTAACGTCACAGCTTTGTTTCCTTTTGATTTGTTTTGTGTTTGCCACTTACATGTGTCCAGACACTGATCTATTAATATAATTTTTTCAATTCTGTTATGGTGAGCATGTGAAAAGGAATATTTATGTCATGTTGCTCAAATTTAGGCTGAGGTTTGCCCATTATTATGTCTGGTCTCGAGTGTCACAGCATATGCTGCTGGTCTGATTGCCGATTCTGATCCAGAGTTCTGCATACAACAGTGGAAACATCTTAGTTTCTGGTCAGCAGTTTATGGATACTATGACCTATGGATGGAAAACTACAGTTTATCCATTTGTATTTTAAGCTTGGAATTATAGAGAATTTAGAATCACATTTGCTTCTTTGTTGATATATAATATGTAATTAACTGTAAATTACATGTTGCAAAGGCAGGCAGTCAGAGATGTTACCTGTGTTTTACCAGTTGTACAGCAGTAAACCACGATGGAGCAACAGTAGCCTGCATCTGTGACTTTTCACGTAACATTCAATAATGACATGTTTAGGAGCAGCTGAGGCATTTGCAATAATTTGCCCGTTGCTGTGTTAGGCTGCGTGACACTAACTGCAAGTGTTTGACAAATACAGGAAGCGTTTTTTCATGTTATTAAGCTGTAAAGCAATTTCTGCACAGTGTCACTTGTCATCTCATAGGAGGAAACTAATCTTCCCACTGTGCACAAACTGGTAATGTAAAGAGATGAAAAGCAGGAAAATGAAAGTAGACACCTGATTATTGTTTTCTGGCACTAAGAGTAATTTGATATGATGAAAACTGATTTGTTGAATGTCATATAGAGGTTTCATATTGTTTCTGCTTTATGCTGTAAAAATCAAATCAGTTTTGGGTATGATTCACACACAGTAGCAGCACCATCTACAGTTTAACTCCACAGGCAAGAACCTCTCACAGTGGTAAAGAGCAGAAACATGCTGGCTTTACACACACAAATACACACACTTGCACTGACACACAGAGACCATATGCTGTAAGCAAGAGCTGTGTGGTGTTCAGCTCTGTAGAGCGTCATAACCATTGCATGAATACATGCCAGAGGTCCTCCCTTTCTGCTGACATGCGTGTGCATTTGACTTCTTTTTCTACTGTGACAAATGTTAAGACAAAATCTTTTAGGTCAAGGTTAGAAGTCTGGGAAATATCTGGGTTTAAATAAACCATGACTGTTAATAGGAAAAATGAAAAAGCAACATTCTTCACACTTGTATCAGTGGCAAACTACTTCATCCATTGCTTTTGACAGGCTTCACTTATTGGTTGCATGTGAAAGTTTGGGGGGGTTGCTTTGTTGTAAAGCAAACCTCCATACAGCTGCATAAAATAGCAAAATAACTAGTAGATAAACCTAGCCTTAATTGACAGAAGCAGCCAGCCTATGCAGGAAAAACGTTGAAACATGGATTTCCCAAACTGTAGCATGAGGATTGTGTCAATGTGTTTGTTTGCCACCAAGCAACAGCATCCTTAAGTTATTAATAAATTAATACCTTGATATTGAATTTCATTTACATGATATGTCTGGACTTTAAATAGAAACAAGCAGCAGATAAAAACAAACAAAACAACAAACAGAAAAGCAGTTGTGCAGCTCCCAGCAAGTCTCCCAGAGGGGGCGAATTATTATTTATTCTGCCACACCCTGCTAACACACATGCTAGTGAACACACAAAGGTGTAAAACACCTCATTCATTATCTAGTGTGAGGTGTTTGCAGAAACAGACACAGTGGGAACAGAGCAGCATATAGCTCCTCAGAGACAAGAGACACAGGGATTTAGAGTGTGTTACAACACCTCATCGTGCCTAGCGCTCACTTTCCCTCTGTCTTCAATTTTCACCTCAACGTGCTGTCATGCCACTGATGTTTACAGTCAGATTTCTTAGCATGAGGCAAGTGAAAATAATCCACATGAATATATTTATTGAAACCCTGAGTTATATGGGGGTGTGAGAAAGAGAAGAGAAAGACGATAAATGATAAATGATAAATGATAAACAATATTTAATAATAAATAATTATAACTAAAGCCATCGCAGAAAACTTTATTTTTCTATATTATGTTTTTTGTATTATATTTCTCCTCATGTTAACTTTTATCAAGTGGAAAAAAGTGATTGTGTTCATCTTCCAGCTTCATGTGTTTATATTATGCTAACCATAGCCATGTAGCTAGCCACCATGTAGCACATCATTATATACCAGCAAGCCCAACTTCAGTAACCCTACAAACATCACTGTTTAGTTTTCTATCTTCATTTATGTCGGAAGAGATAGCAGAGCTGTACGTTTTAATTTTTCAGAAATCTCTCAGTCAGAGCATGGTATATAGACCTTAGATGGAAACTAGCAAGCTAACTCCCTGCTAACTTCAAATTCTGTTAAACTTAATAAATCCTGTTTTTATGGATGCCTGGATGTCAAACTTAATTGTTACACCTGGTAAAGCAGCAACACTGATCATGTCATTAAAGATGAAAGAATTTAGAATAGAATAGAATAGAATAGAATAATCCTTTAATTGTCCCACAAGGGGAAATTTGGTTGTAACAGCAGCCAAAAAGACAAATATACAAACAAACAGTACACAGGACACGGAACAGAAACATACACAATTTTCTTACATATTTACATTATTTGAAAAGTTTTCTAACTCTTAGTGATGCCGCAGTGTTTGTTTGACTTTGAGACCTGAAGAGTTTTGACCCGGAAACAGCTAATGACGTCAGCTAATGTTCAACTGGAGTGAACATTAGCTGTTATCTTCACATCATGGCGGAAGTAGCTCTCACTCACTTTTTCTATACACAGAAAGACACAAATTTAACGTGAAAGAAACTATCGCTTAAGCGCTTACTTATAGGAGGTCATGTGATTGTTGGGGTTTTCTCCGTTTTCTTTCTATTATTGTAGAATATGAAGCGCCTTGAGGCAACTGCTGTTGTGATTTGGTATTGTATAAATAAAATTGAATTGAACTAAAATGAAATTGAAAAAGAAAGAAAGAAACTCATACACACATGTGTGGCACTGCTGTGTATTGATGTTGTTAACCACTGTGCTGATTAAGTTACACTGATTTACCTCTTCCTACGGCCCATTCTCATCTACCATTACTTCCACAGGGCTATTTTATAAAATAAAAATTCTAGGGCTCCTCATGGTTTGCAGTGGCAGAGCAATGATCAGAACAACAGCAGCTGAACCAGTCACGTCATTGTGCCCATGCTTTGCATCTTTCCAGCATCAACATGACGCAGTTGCTGTCAAACAAGAAACGTTTTACATTGGCTTGTATTTTGTTTGTCTTTTATTCAGTTATAATCCATCTAACCTGCAGAAATCTTTCATAATTTTAAGGTTGAATTTCCAGTTTTCTTTACATGGATTAAGCCCACTTATAAACCTTAAGTGAATATTTTGACAAAAGCCATGGAACTTTAATCTCACTTTTCATTAAGACTTAATAACTGCAGCTATGCATGTATAGAGTCACTAGTCAAGCAAAACAATATTATGGCTTCATTAACAGCTCAGTCCTGAGTGCCAACAGTGTGCATCTTTGGTTTTCCCTACCAGAACACTGAACAACTGTATTTAAAATTTGCATTAAAGATACATAAACCTTTTCTAGACTACAGCTGAATTCTGCAGGTTTATATTTTTTTGTGTCTTGCCTATTTATCTTCCAAATGTATGTTTTAGATGGTTTTATATAGAGCACATTGTAGATATTGCTTGATTGTGCATAGTTAAAACTGTCTTTATATTTGAAACTGAATGTCTCAGTGCAACAGCTCATGTCTGATGGTGGGAGGGGTCCATCTTGTCTCCTATGGTATTCTCCTGTGAATTTCTATTATGGATGGATGTATTTGAACATAGAAAATAAGGCAATGGCATCAAGCTATCATGAAATAGCAGATTAAAAGCCGGCTTATTAAAAAGATAAGCATTGGGAGAGTTCAGCAAGCGCACTACCTGACATGAACCATTTGTCAGCACAACTGTAAATTTGCTAAAGACATGTTTCTTTACAAAATGCCCATTAAGAGTTTGAGCAGATTACTCCCTTTAAGTATGAGTTATTTTGCAGTTGCTATCATTTTTCCTGTGTTGGGAAGGATACATTTTATGTGCCTGCACTTGGAGTAAGCTAAAAAAAATAATAAAGAGAAAAGAAAACCACCTCCAGACACCCACATGCACAAATGGCAAAGAAGAACATAACTTAGTAACTGATGTTATGATATAAAATCAATGTTCTGTAATTTATCTAACTTTTTCATTTTTGTCCTTTTGCCTGTAGCTATGATGAGTGTGTCGGTCCAGGTTCGACTCAGATCTACATCCCTACAGATGACCCACCTCCTTACTCATTGGTGGACCCCTGTCAGGGGGGAGCAGAGCAGGATGAACGGCCTTGCTACTCCCTTACAGATCCTTCCCCACACTGCGGAGAGACCTCAGCCAGTGCTGCCTGGTTTTCTCCCTCCCACTACCCACTGGGACTGCAAGAGCAGGAGCATCAACATCTTGCATCCATCTCCTTCCCACTGGAGGCAGCACCACCTTATGAGTCAATGCTGCCAGAGCAGGGACAGCCCCTCCCTCTCATGCCATGTGACCTTTATAAACACCAATCAGAGAGGGGGGATGATGGCAACTCCCAGCAACTCCCTGCGAACCAGATCTCATAGGACAGTTAATTTGTTTCTCTCACCTGTGGGCTTGGTGAATTAAACAAACACTTGGGATGTGTGGAAAATAGCTTTCATTAGCAGCTGTGACACCAAACGATGGTCCAAAAGATGTGCATTTCTTCCACACGGTTGCAAAGACCTGAAGAGGCTGAAGCTTGACTGCAGTGCAGTCAAAACTCCAGCTTTCAACCATTTTACTGTTGTTTGACTATGGACAAAATAAAACTCAAGAACTGCATTATACTGCAAAGTTCCTGGAATGGCAACTTCTCTCAATGGCTCTCCTCTATGTTGTTTAGTTTAGTTTTGCCATGTGTTGACTGTTATCGTCTCCTTGAAGTAGGACTGATACAAGAGTTGTGTGTCTTGTGTGGAGTTTAGTCTGAATCGCTTCCAAACAAATGCATTTACATTTATCCATCATGTCATAGACAACAGGAAATTGAGTTTGTCTTTACAAGAAAGAGTATGAACAGTATAGATGTGGGTTTTAGTAGTCTAGTTTAAGGTATACACAAGCACACTCAGTACCATCCCTGAGTTTATTTTGCTGTGATGTCACATATCTTCGTATTTAGAAATGTTTTGGGAAAAAACTGTACTTAGCTCTGATGTTATATAGAACATGTCAACTACCAGCACACCACTGCTGATTTACAATCTCTATAGTGTGTGCAGACAGTAGCGTGGTTTATGGCAACCTCCAGTGTTAGTTTGTTGGTTGTGGTAGTTTGATTAGAAGGAGTTTGTGATGAAATGGCTGTGTATAACAGGGGAACTACCTGGACAAGGAATTATCAACATGCCATTTTTCCAGGTATATTTGTATTACCTTTTAGCACCATGATGATGCTATAGAAAACATTGCTAGCATGTCATTTGAATCTGTCATCACCAGAGAGGAGTTCAACTTGTCCAGCTGTATAAGTTGTCATAATTCTTCCAATCAAGGGCTCTGGTTTTAATGTCAATGCTGTAACTGGATCCCAGCAGCAAAATGTAGCTTGGAGCTCTCCTCTTGTCGAGGTTGGGTTGATGCAACGGAGAAGAAACACAGTAAACTGTAGACTTTATTACATTATTCACTCATAAGGGATGCTTCTGCGTTGTTGTTCTTGTTCTGCTCTCATAAAATAATTCACTTGGCTTAAACCGTTACAAATGTTCTCTGTATTGCACACAGGTGAGCAACACATGGCTTGCGATAGCCACTAAACTAATTACTAATGAACAAAATAAACTGATGTGGAAACTTTTTGGGTCATTCCATCTTAACTCATTAAATTTCTAGTAACTTCTCTTTTCAGCCACCTTTGTTTTCGACGAAATGTTCAAAGTTTGGATATATTCTGTATGATAATTGTTGTGAAATTTTACCTTAAGATATTAAATACCTTTCTAGATTTTAAAAACAACAACATTAATTTACACATTAGTGTAATATTCAGGCACGTATCCTAAACACAATGAAAAATTTAAAACAGCATGGAAGTTTAGTGAAAATAGCATTTTTAGGTCAAAAAGCATTCTGTGTGTTTCATTTTACATTAAATTTTGAACATTTAAATTACTTTGTCAATAGTGGTCTTTGACAACGTGAGATGGTTTTGGGGGCAAAATGTCATAGCATGAAAGCAAAATGTCATAGCAATCATGGCATATATGCAAACCATGAATATTTTTAGGAAAGTCAAAGATGGCTGAGCTGAAGGACAACGATGATTTGAGACAGAGTGACCCAGTAAGATTTTTTGTAATATGCAAAGCCTTTCGCATTTGATTCTAAAAAAATGTTTCCGCTACAGTATCTCAACATTTAAACATGTAACTGTCAGCTGCAAAGTTTCTGCTGGTACTTGTAAATCAAAGGGTCCCCTTGAAAGGTTATTACATCATTCTGCCTGACAGGCACCAGACTTCTTTTACAGGCATTATTTAAAAATGTTTAAGGTGACAAACATGTATGGACTGTTCCAAGTGTTAGAATTGCAAAATGGTTCAAGACAAGACAAAAGAAAATTATCATTGTGTCCTTGATACAGTATTTCCTTGTTATTTTGCTGTAGATGCATCAGGGGAAATTAGTTTATACAACAGCAGATATGTGGTCAAATGCATCCCATTAGCAGGTGGTTTGGGTGATCTGGTAATGCTGTGTATTGGTGGTCATTTACACTAATATGCATCAGAGCTGACTGTTGCTGAGCAAACTGCTTAAAGTGTAAACAAAGTAAATCCAGATACAAATGTTTTCGATGTTTCACCATTTATGCATCATTTCCTAATCAGAAACAAAGCAATAGATATGAGCTAAAATGCATCAGCTGTACATAAATTGAGTTGAGCAAAGGGGAAGTAAAGCCAGTCGGAAGCATCTGTAGTGAACAATTTTGCCAATTAATAATTAGTCAGCATTAAAACGGTAAATAAGTTAATAACGGAGAGATAATGTTGTTATTTTAATATATATCTGCAGCCATTCTTTCAAATGGACCATGCAATCATTACACACTCCATTCTGTTAATGAGATGTGGGGAAACATCAGGGCAATTAGTTTCCAAAGAAATCTAAATTGTTCATTATTTATTTTGTGTTTGAGTTTGAAACATAATAAGTTGGGAAATTCTTTAAAGTACAACAAACATGGTACAGTTACCATGACATAGACATGTTCAGAGGGGGATTTTTACAATGTGGGTGTTATCTCTGAACAGCCCGGATGGATAAAAGCAGAACAAATCACAAACTTTTCTAACTTAACCAAAACGGAACAAAAACCCAGACAGCCACTGTTGGTGCACAAAATATGAATATACCTGCATTATGGTCACCAGGCAACCTGATCTATCACCTCAGGTGTCTGTGTACATATGTTATATAATTTACTATATGTGTCACAAATACACAAAATGTTTGAATGAAGTGTTTAGAGTTAAAATTGGGGCTATCCTGGAGACACTAAGACCTGTAGACAACATCATCATTCACCAGTTATTGAAGCAGGAAGCCACTAAAGGCTGAGCTTTAATAACATTTTTTTTCAATGTTAGTTTAATTTGAGAAATTGACAATTTTTTTAAAATTATCTTTACGTGTGACATAGTGTTTTAGTTAAAGATGTGCCTATTAGCCCCCAGACTGTTAGCTTGAACATTGTAGCCATAATTATCTCAAGGCAACCAATCTGCTGCTTTGAGCTAAATCTCTGGTGATGTACTGATTTTATGATGTGGGTAAAAGCATGCTATTGTAACTGAATCCCTGTTAAATGCCTTGTGATGACAGATTTTACTAAAGGATACCATTTTCTTGACTGTTTCAAGCTGTTCTTAAGGGTTCTAGTTAATCACTGGTTGTCTTTTGGCTCAAATTAGCACCTGGAAACGAGCCACTCACAACATTTACTTCATTACGTTAGAATCTCAGTACTGCTTTTAAGATTTTAAGCATTCAGTCAAGAGTAATTTTCTCTGATGGATTACCATATGTTGTAATAAAACGTTTTTGTCTGCCATTTCAAAGTTTCTGCACTATTCATGTTTACTTATTTTCCTCTCTTTCATTTTTCTGACTTCTATATACTATAGAAAAAGTATAGAGTAAAATCATTTGTAAAAATAATATGAAATAAAAATGATGGGTTTTATGAGAAGATGTATAAGCCACATAACAAACGTGATAGAATCACCCAGGCTAGCAAAGATTCAGACAGGCACATTTAAACCAATTATGTATTTTGACCATATTCTCCTGAGAACCGAGGAAAAAAGTATCTTCCTGTTGAACGTTTTTGTGATTTCCTGTCTCTTCGGAACTGAAAGAGACCACCCAAACACATGAGATATCATCAGAAAGACCAGGAAATTCCACAATTAGGCACATCAGGACTTAGTAGGGTAGCTCCAATAAGTCAAAAGTTATAAAGACCAAAATGACAAATGACCATGAATGAATATGCTGGGTCTCGGAAGAATATTTAAAAATCAGACATTATGATAAGCCAGTTTTACATTTATCCACTAGGGGGCGCTGCAGAACAAAATAGTCTACACAGAATGGTGAGAACATTTATCTAACTACAGCAGTGATTCCCGACCTTTTGGAGCCACGGCACTTATTTTACATTAGAAAACAGCACACCACCAAACAAAAATGTCACAAAAAGCATATTATATTTTTTCCCGTGCATTAGGTATAGCGGAATTGGCTTGGTTTGTCCCCAGTATACCTTTTTTGCTTTCTTCTGATCGCTACTCATGCTAGGGCCTTCATCTGGGTCAGAATTTTCTCCAGGACCCAGGTCAGATTGACTACTTTTAAAAAAAAAAAAAAATTTTATCTATTGCTATTACGCGTCTCACAGCATGACTATTACGCAATTGCTTCTTTGTCTTTGTTTCACTGGCAGTTGGCAAACCATTTAATTAGAGCAGGAAGAGAAGGTAATTATCCTGCCCGTTACTCATGCCGATTGCTTAGAGTACTAATCAGGTGGAACGGTTGGGAAACACTGAACTACACAACGTTCTGTATCAGAGGAGGAATGTGTCACACCTTTATAAGATTAAACAAAAGGTAAAATGGAAAGATCATTAAATTTGTCTGATTTAATGCAGTTAATAGGAACTGTGTGAATTCTTTCTTAGTTAAAGTGTCTCAGTCTTTAACTTAATTGTTCAGCTAGGATTGCATTACTTTGCAGGTGCATTCTCTGTAAGTAAATACAATTTTGATGGTTTACATGTGTAACCAATCATAATCTAAATAAATTGTTTTTTGAGCAAACACTAGCAAGGCCCACATTAGAGGCTCTACAATGTTGAAATATTGCATCAGTGTGACATTTGCAAATTCAAACTTGTGATTAGATTTATCCATTTTTTTCTAAACAGATTTTTAAAAGTTGGCTAATTATGGGTTATTTTAACCTGACATTTTCCTCGGTGTGGCTGTTGTGATTCTGTGGATTTTGTGTTATTATTTTCCGTGTTTTTGGTAGATGTTTAAGTTCCCTGAGCATTTCCCTATCTGCTCCTCTCTCTGTCACATCTTTTTGTGTTAAGTGTTAGTCTTCATGTTCTTTCATACATGTTAAGTGTTAGTACCCATTGTATTTTTTCCTATTTTACAGTGAAGATTTGTTTCTCTCATGCCCTGTGTAGTGTTGCTCTCATCTGCCTGATTGTCCTTGCCAGTCCTTACTCTGCTGTTGGACATTCCCTAATCAGCCTTTATACTTTTTCACAGCATCTACTCCGTGTTTGTTCCCTGTGCTCAGCATACTGTTAGCCTCACTCATTGTGGTTATTGGATTATTGTTTCTTTACTTTCTGGACTTTTCTCTGCTATTTTAGACTTTCTCTTATAAACCATATTAAAGGCTCACTTTTTGCTGAAGTCGACCTCTTGTGTTCTGCATTTGAATCCTCAGCCTTACACTCCACACACCTTGACATCTTCTAACTTCATACTATTCTCTTCTACATTTTGTTTTTGTCTGGTATGTTATTCTGCAAAAACAATAGCAGTTACAAAAGTAATAATAATAGTATTGACAATAAGATATTTGGAGAGGTTAGCTGAAGAGTCACAGGGAGATTTTCTGAGTTTGTATTGACTTTTTTACAGAACTGCGGAGGAGGGGAGTCTCATTTTACTCTAAGAAAAACAAGCTCTTTGACAAAACAAAATCTTTGATAAATATGAAGTTACTCTGTTTCTAAATTGCAGTCATCTGGGGAAATGAAAAACAACATGCAAATGGCACACTTTTTCTATTTCTTTTTTTTTTTAGAGCTACATAGTTACACTGCTGAAAAATATGCAGTCATGATGTATCTGTTCATCTACTGTTTACAAGTTGCAACATAGAATACTAGGAATTACAGAAGGAGTCGTTTATACGGAGCCCTTTTGGTGGATCTCATTGTAACAAAAACACAGGTTTTCGTGATTACTTTAAAAAGGGTTTGACTTTTTGTAACATTAAAACAGAGTGACTGTAGATGAATAGTTTCAACTCCTATTTGCCTTGCTTATACGTGCAAATTTAAATTGAAGCTTAGTTTCAAGTCTTTTATTTCACAATCATTGTTTTTATTTAGCGTCAGTATGTTTGCTTTGAGTGCTCTTTATTGCTAACCCAGTCAAATACCTCATATCAGTGTGAGCAGTTTAGTTCAGTTCGCCAAGCTCTGTGCTTTTGAATACAGGGAACATGTGATTTATTTTTAGAACACTTTATTTCCCAAAACTGACCTGGGTAGATTTTTAAGATGCTTCTGACATGTGCACACCTAGCTTAAGTCCTGCTGGACTGGTTTATAAGTCAGTCTGAGACACTGTAAACAGCAGTTATAACTTTAAAGACCCATTGAGAGGCTACTGCTCGTGAATAAAAAGGTAAGATGAGCTATTATTAAAAATCTGTTTTTCTCCCCTTAATGTGGAATTGAAGCCAAAGGACTACACTAAACCTCATTTCTCCTGTAGAAAATGAAAGCTCATATTGTGCTCCTGATCCTTGTTCTTGTGGTCGGACTTACAGTGATGCCTGCTTATCCCAATGAGGACTCTAAAGGTAAGACCTGTGTGTATGACTTAGAGAATACTCAAACAGCCCTTACTAAACACTAAGTTTGTTTATGATGGTTTCAATCTTACAGTCATTCCAGATTACATAGCCCTACACGAGCTAGAGAGAGATGGAACTTTGAAGCCATTTATACCAGAAAACGCAGGAGGTATGTTTTTTTTTTTTTTCTTGCGCAGGAGGTATGTTGACTAAGAATAGTTTTGTGTTTGCTCACATTTGTGTGTGTGTGTGTGTGTGTGTGTGTGTGTGTGTGTGTGTGTGTGTGTGTGTGTGTGTGTGTGTGTACCATGTTTAGATATCTTTGTAAGGACCAAAAATTGGAATGCTACTATACTTGTGGGGACCAACAGCCCTTATGGGGACAAAATGCCCAGCCCCACGAGTTTGGAGACATGTTTAAGGCTCAAAATGTGGTTTAGTGTCAGGGTTACAGTTAGGCTATGGTTAGGTTTAGGCTAAGGGTTAGAGTTAGCCATTCACTTGTGATGGTTATGGTAAGTGGCTAGGGAAAACATAAAGTCAAGTAGATGTCCTCACTAAGATATGAAAAGAAGTGTGTTTGTGTTTAAAGTCTTTACCACTATGGCCATGAAGTTGCCATAAAAAACTGTACATGCAGTACCTCAGGGTTGCACCTCAGCACAATTTTGAAAGTACTGACAGGTGTGCTGTACATAAACTTACCAGAAATGTATTTACTTAGACCTCGAACAACTATGAAACCAGAAAGTTGTAGAGTTCAGGATAACAGACTAAACCTTTCTCAGAGTATATGTTGGTTGTACTTGGTGTGGAAGTAGTGTTTGTGACTTAATGATTTTTTGTTTTTTTTATTGCAGGGAAACCTGATGATCCATGACAGAAAAGAGAGGTTTTCAAAAGCTTCTTATAAATGTGGCTCCCACCCAAGGCATGCTGAATAAACAAACATGGCAATCATACAAATAATGCTAATGTAAATATTTTGTGTTATATTATATACAGAAAAATAATAAAGTTCAACTTGGATTTAAAAGGATAATCTGATATCTTTAATTCCTAATTTACAATGCTCTAATTTAGATTATTATAAGAATACATTTTCTTATATGGTAAATAATTAGTAAAATAAAAGGTACGTTACTTTGTTTTTGATCTTTACCTCAGAGAACTCACATGTATGCTATGGAAAACAAATGAAGAACTTTAACCTTAATTAGGTTGATCAAACCTTCCTGCAGTATTGCTACCTTTTATAATATATAAAATGCATAGGACCTTGCAGAAGAATATAAATCCACTAAACAGAGACTTGCAAGAACAAAACTTTTGCATTGTAAAGATGAAAAAAAGGTATATTATATATATATATATATATATATATATATATATATATATATATATATATATATATATATATATGCATGCTTTAAAATGTTGCCAGTGTGACTGCTTTAAGTGTCTTTATTGTATTTATATATGTATGAATAACAACTATTATTATTATTACTGTTATAACCTAGCGTTTAAATCTGAATGATACACAGTTAGGATCCTGCTCTATAAATACTACCATTGCACAATATCAGATCGTATCGTCTTACTCTGAACTCATCGTGGACTTTAGCGCCCCCTGGTGGCTGGTCGCATAAGTGCAACTGTAGATATATACCGACCATTAACTCATCCTGATTATTACGACCTGTTGGGATGAATTTTTGGTGTTATTTTAAATAAGACGTGTTGGGGGAGAAACTGTGGGCACAAAGCTTCTTTTCCATCAGTCTAAAGAAAGTTTGCCCGGCTGCCATGTGATCCGTGTGCCGAACACCGGCCAGAATGTCAGCCGTCACCGTAGCCTGGTTCTCGGTAAGCGACACCCACTTTTTTCGCTGCCGTCCAACTGAACCGCAGCACGTCGACTTTATCTCATCGGCGGTTTTCCCCTTTGCTTAAATTCAGCCCGAGTTGTCAGCGGAGTTTTATCCGGTGATCACGGAGTTTCTGTAGGGAGCAACATGCGCTCCTTAACGGGACTGGCTGCAGTTGTCGGGGCGGCAAGTGTCTACCTCTACCTGCTGTCCACGCATCTTCCCCCGGGACCCAAGCAGCTCCAGCCTGGCTCCCAGGGGGAGCACGAGGAGGTCCAGGAGTACAGGTAAGGAAACTTTACATACTTTACATGCAGAATTCAAGTTTGGGCAAAAATATTACTTTCAGTTAATAGAGCCACTTGGTGTTACTGATGGATATGCAGGTAAGTCAATTATCATAGCAGTATTACATTAACCTGTTCCTTATTATCAGTATTATTGGGTGTCTTTGACAAAGCTGGTACTTATGGTGCTCCATTCTTTAAAATATATCTGCCTATAATCTGAATTTGGACTGCAGGCATTTTTCACCAAAGCACGGTGCTAATACTCTTCATAAGCAGAAAATCTTGGTTGAGAGAAGGTTGTGGGTTGTGGCTTTAGTGCAGAGAAATCTTTTTCTTTTTTTACTTACACGCTTTTATCTGAGACATTTTTAGTCAGGAGGAAAGTGAAATAAAATAATTCCTGGATACATTTGTTTTATGACACCCCTAAAGTCTGTCTTAAAATTCCTTGGGGATTCCCTGGCCTCCCCCCATCTTGGAAACCAAAGCAGTAGTGACATATAACCTTCCCATCGTTGAATTAGTTGGAACATGATGTGAACTCATCTAAAGATATGAAGGTCTAAAATTATATATGCCTTAAATAAAGGATATTTGTTTTTAAAGTATCACATCTACAATAAGTATCACATTAATAATTTATTATTATTATTGTTATTGTTGCACTAAAATATTATCTGCTTGATATTTACATCATGTCTCCTCAAGTACATACTGGACCCAAGCTATACTGGACCGATTAACTCACTTCTAAGTGTGTATGTGTGTGTGTATTAGTGTTTTGAAGTGATTTATTTTCTATATGTGTGTCTCAGTGTGTGTGTCTCAGTGTGTGTGTGTGTGTGTGTGTGTGTGTGTGTGAGAGAGAGAGCGAGAGAGAGAGAGTTATGAAACTGATATGTTGTAATGTGCCAGACGGTCAAGTGTGAGGTTGTCTAGAGATGATAGAATAACGCAGACCAATGCACTCTGAAGCCAAGAGTAGGATCCTTGAGTGTGTATGTGTGTGTGTTGGAGAGAGAAAGGGTGCACTCCCAGTAAAATGATATTACCCATATTTTGTTACTTATAAAGTAAAAGCATAGCGTGAGTGGATCTGGTGAGGTGACGTTTTCAATAAAAATTTCTATTTTTATTTACGGATGAGAAGTAGTGTTGTCTGATGAGAAGTAAAAAAGAGCCGCCAGGTGCTAAAAAATAAACCTTAGACTCAAACGTTAGAACAGGCTTTTCCCTGCAGCACGCCATGTAATAAATACTCACAAAGAAAACGGTGGCCGTTACAACTTATGTCTAAAAATGTATAGTTTCATGCCTCTGTTAAAACACTCGACTCCAGCTACATGACGCGCAGCAGGAAACACTTCCCGCAAGTCGAGCTGCACGAGATTCACAGAATTTACAGAAAATGTTAAATTTTTGTGATTTATATCATTATCGGGACGATAGAATTCTTATATCGGGATATGAGATTTTGGTCATATCGCACAGCCTCTGCAATGTTATATCTACTCCACTACTCTACATACACAGAGAATGCTCCATAAAGACATTAGTGAGGATGTGCAGCTAAACAAACTATCACCCCATCAACATCAGTACATAATTTTTTCCCCATTTTGTTTAGCTCCAGTATACAGCAGTGGATTTTGAAAGTCCAGACGCACTTACTTTTTTGTGTTGTAAAGTATCATTTTAACTTCAGGGTCATCCACTGCAGGTACGATACATGGAAGATGGAGATGTGATCAGATGCTTGCACAGGAAGGTTATGCCATTCCTTACAAAATCTTAGTTGCTTTCTTCTGAGTCTGTAACTTTAATCTTAGAATTTCTGAGTTATTGTTTTTATTACAAATGACTTTAATCTGAACAAACTGAGCATCACAATGGGGTAGAAAGGTGGTTTAAGTGACTTTGACATGGTTGGTATGGTTGCTGGTGCCAGATGGGCTGATATAAGTATTTCAAAAACTGCCGATCCACTGGGGTTTTTCCACCTGACCACCCTCACAAGAGATAATATCCAGTGACAGCTCTCTAGATGAAAATGTCCTGTTGCGGTCAGGCGAGAATGAACAGACTGCATTGAGCTGATAGGTAAGCAAGTAACTACTCATTACAACCAAGGTATGCAGAATAGCATCTCTGAATGAACAAAACATCAAACTTTAAAGTACATGGGCTACAGCAGCAGAAGACCACACCGGGTGGCACTGCTCTCAGCTAAGAACAAGAAATGGAGGATAGACTTCACATAAGCTCACCAAAAGTGACTCGAAAAACACTGAAGAAAATGTTAACTGGTCTGATAAATCTCAATTTCTGCTGTGGTCCGAATTTGGAGTGATCAACATGAAAGCGTGGATCCATCCTTCCTTGTATCAGAGGTTCAGGCTGAATAATGAGAATAAGTGAGAACCTGTAACCAAATTTATCACTGAAAGAAACAAGAAATTAATTAATAGTTATATATCAGCCCCAGTCACATCTTCTAATGCTGGAGATTACAGTCAGCCTAATACAGTCCGGCTTCATATTAATATCAAGCTAGTGGAAAGCTATATATGAATGTTGTGTGTGTGCGCAAATACAGAGTGTTTTGCATAAGGTTGTGTATTAGCAAAATTTAAAAGTGCCCATGATGACACTTGTAGCTGCTTGAATACAGTACATACACTCATGCAGTTTCATGTATCTGAACCCTCATGCATCATCAACTTGTGGACCAATGACAGAACAGAATATTCGTCCACTGACCAGTGGGAACAAGGAACACTGAATGCCAGAGCAGCTGGCAGAGGAAGCCGGCATCTTGAGTTTCAACTGGGGGGATTTTATTGTGTGTGCATGTGAGCTTTGAGAAGTGTCTTCCTACCCTCTGCGCAAGTCTACAGGCAGCAACACTATTTCTGTCCTTCAATCAGATATATCCTGTTACCCTCTGATTCGCTTTGGTGCACACATGCGCACAGTTACACTTCTCTTACACTTTGTGTGTGTGTGTTTTTTTTTTTTTATCAAATTTAAAAAATACTATATATACAACTCAAAAAAACAATTGCATCATAGTCATGCTGACATTTTTGCCTATGGGTGCTGTAGTTCAACCACTGAACCAATGCAGTAGAAGTAAATGGGGTTTAATTTCAGGCTCTCATATAAAATCCAGATTACTTATATACTGCCATGTACGTGCTGTCTGTCACTGTATTTTTCCATTTATTTTTAATTACCACAAAGCAGAAAATAAGATGATGAAGGTGATTTAAAACGTATCAGATCATTTATTGTTCACGGTACTCAGGTAGCGAAGTAGCATCACATGTGAGCAGACAATGGTAAAAATCAATACCAATTTATTTTTTTAATCATTTTGAAAAAATAAAGGTAGTCAAACAAAAAAAAAGCTCACAACTTGTTAGAATAGTACATACTCTGTTTTTGCCTTTTATACTGTATTTCCATGCACACAGCATTCTTGTGTTTGTTCCATCTAGGCTAAAGTTCCCATCTGACCTGGTCGAGCTACGGGAGCTCGCAGAGATGCTCAAGTTTTACAAAAGACAACACTACGCCTATGTTCTGTTGCTCTTCTGTAGCGCATACCTGTACAAACAGTCTTTTGCCATACCTGGCTCCTCCTTTCTGGTGAGACACACAGTAATGCAAACCAATGATCCGAACTAATCCTGTGTCTTGTTGATTTCCGATAAATATCTTATTCCTACGTGCAAATTTCTTTTAAACAGAGACTGCTTTTCTTCCTCAGAACATGTTAGCTGGTGCAATATTCGGGCCCTGGGAGGGTCTGGTATTGGCCTGCATGCTCACCACCACAGGCTCCACGTTCTGCTTCCTGCTATCTGCAGCATTTGGAAAGCAGTATGTGGTGTACCTCTTCCCTGAGAAGGTGGCCCTGCTGCAGAGGAAGGTAGGCATGTTTTAAATCCCCTTCTCACCTATTCTCTCACTTTATACTACGCAGCAAATCATTTATTCAGTGAAGGACAAACCAATTACAGTTTCCTCTCTATGTCTTTTTTATCATTTGCTGTCTAGGTTTTAATTTTCTCACATTTCCTTTTATCTTCTTCTCTCCTCACCCATTCTCCTCCCTCCGTCAGGTGGAGGAAAACCGCAGCAGTTTGTTCTTTTTCCTCCTTTTCCTTCGTTTCTTCCCTATGACTCCTAACTGGTTCCTTAACATCACCTGTCCTGTTCTCAACATCCCTATGCATATTTTCTTTTTCTCCGTGTTCATAGGTGAGACCATAGTTTCAAACATGAAACATGCAGACTAAAAAACCTACAAAACAAGTACTGATCAGTCAGCCACCACTCTCTCGCTTTCAGGTTTGATCCCCTACAACTTCATATGTGTTCGCACCGGAGCCATCCTCTCAGAGATCTCCTCACTGGATGACATATTCTCCTGGGGGACGCTGGCTCAGCTCCTCGCCATCGCCCTCGTGGCCCTCTTACCCGGAGCACTGATTAAACACTACAGCAAAGGTCGCCTCACAGTGGATGGCATGGATAGCAACGGAATCAGTGAGACTGATATCAAGCAGGAACGGAAGAGGCGATGACGGAGTGTGAGGTAAAAGAAGACCTAAATGTAACTTAATGTGAGAAGAAGTGAGGTGAGGAAAAACTGACCGCTGGTTGGCATGTGACCTTTTGGTGACTCCAGATTTCTGTAAGGTCACGCCAGAGAGTTATCATACCTACAGTACGATCTGTTCTGAACTTGGCTTCTGATCATGTTACACCAAGTTTTAATACTGAAGGTTCCCTAAAGGTTTGGGGTAAGTTTTCTGAGATGGGGCTGGAAATGTCTTGGGCTCCTTTGTTACAGCAATACAGAGGCAATTAAATGCCCTAAAACAATAAACGTATTGTTTAAATACATACGCTGTAATGATCTGCACCTATTGTCTTAATTAAACAGGACAGGACTGGCATTTTTATAAGGCTAAGCAGTCCAAAATCTAGAAATGTTCAGATTATTAATCAGATATTATGAAGAAAAGCTGCACATTAGAGCATGTGAGAAGGTAAAACAATCTATTTACAAAATATTTTACCTTAAAAATAGTTGCAGGTTTTTATTTTTTCGACAGTGCCTTGTTTCATGTCATTTTCTTTAACCCTGCGTAATGACCCTGAGAAACTTTTTGAACTTCCCCATCTACAGATCCCAATCTAAATCCTAAAACAAACAAAACATAATTGAAACGGACCGTGCAGTCTCAGTAGTTCTTATGGATATGGCTTTTATGATGATTATGAGTATGTTTGTCATACTGTGAGTTTCATTTCTGGGCAAACTGAAGGGTGTCTGATATACAACATTTTGGTGTTCTTTCAAAAATATAATCAAATTTAGTGCCTTAAAATGACTTTTTTTAGACTAGATTTAGACTGAAAGTCCTACGTAACTATTTTTCTAATAACTTTAACATATTACATGGACACTGGACTGGATCTCTTTACAGATATTAGTTTAACAATGTTCTTTATTTTATTCATAAAGAAGAGAGCAGCTAGACTAACATTTCTCTTACATATGTTTATTTAGTAACTAATTTGGTAGTCATTGCTGTTAAAGAAGCTTCATGGAGAAAATATATTTGGACTTTAAAATGTTTTGTACCTGTATTTCCTGAAGCATTTACACATGTGTCTTAATGAAGCTGTTTTTCACTGACATGAGAGGTGTGAGGTTTCATGGTGGTTTCAACAAAGATAATTTAGAGCAACATGCTCTAAATGTTGCAGAAATGTGGAGCTTTTCTGGACTCATTTACAGTAATGAACTAGCTTGTTTTTTTTGTTGTTGTTTTTTAAGAGAGACATTATAATCACTTGTAGAAAAACACTTAAATCACTCAATTCATTCAGTGAAGAGTTAAAATCAGCTTTCCAGCCTTTTATTGTGTCATTTTTAAATATTTAAACTACAGACATGAGAAAATCGTATAATGTGCTCCTATTAACACGTGTGGTGTTGCACTTTACATTTGACTGGAATTGTTCTTTATTTATTAAGTCAATGTTTGAGAGAAGAAAGTCTTTAGAAAGGAGTCTTAAAATCTAGCTTTTTATTTATATCATGAAAGAAAACACACAAAAACAAATGTTAGGTGCAACAGAGGGGCAACAAATAACCTTAACTGAGAAAATGACAAACCTTACTTACAGAAATCTGAATTGTCTGGTGTGTATTTTAGAGGCATTTCATGATCAACCTCATTTCAGGATAATTGTTTGAGTATATGTATATGTACTGTTTTTTGATATTCAACAATATACTACAGTTTAGGATTTAGAGTATCACATTTTATAATGTAGCCTCCCAGTGTGTGAACTTTTCCTGCTTTCCCTGATTTGTGAATGTGAAAAACACCCAAAGTGCCTAACTTATTTTTATCTGTAATTTTGTCAAAGCTACATGATATAAATAAATAAATTCAAGTTTGTTTGTTTTTTTATCAGCAGCGTGAAATTACACATTTATGGGGGGCTGGGGAGTTGCTAAGTATGCTGCCTTTATTTTTAAAGGGCTTTTTGTGTGGGTGGAAGAGGATTTTTATTTTCCTCTTGTTTGATCAAAAATCTTTTCTTCCCCCCTCCATCATGTTTTAGCCATAGACAGCAGAAATGATGGATTTAGCTTACAAATCTGAAAAGTGAAGCCAATGTTTTTGACTTAAACCTTCTATTTAATGCCCATCATGGGGCAAAAAAGATTTTCAGTACTGTGGGAGCCTATGGGAAGTGGCCTAGTGATGAAATTACAGGCTCATCTACACGCTTCAAAATGGGACATCATGGTGGAGTTATCCATCATTTTATATTCTATGGTTGTATGTAATGTAATAAAAATCTAAAATGTTTTTTACTTTGTTTTACTTGTGAATTTCCAATTAGAATCAATAATCGAGTTTAGTGATGAAGTAAAAACGAATTTAGATGCAAACATTTTTTATTTATGCCTTCTGTTACAGTCACTGACCCCGACTAACTTAAAGCAACACACTAAAAACATCCACTGTTACACTGAACCTGCTGACCGACATTAAAATGTCTTACTTTATCTCAGTGCTTTGCAACACGCGCATACACACTCAGACATTTTTGTTCATGCAAACACAAAGACACACACACACCTTCATGTTAACTGAGGCAGGCACTCTTTAAAAAAAGGTGAATCACATTTTTATCAAACATCATAAACACAAGGACCTGATGTTGATTGCATGAACCAGTATGGTGTTTGTTGGCAGAAGATCAAAAGATGGAAATATATGCATGGGGACCAAATACATTAGTAGGTCAACAAAAAAAAAAAAATCACAGCAAACATTAGTTTGACATTAACATGATCTGTGTCCCTGACATTTTTTAAACATGCATATATTTCCATCCACCTTTTATAACTTCGCCAACACACTGTAAACTTCATAGTAGCAATAGTGTAAAACAGCAACAACGTAACAGGCATTTACGAAAGTGCAACCACACAGTTTTGTAACTCTGCCCACTTAAAAAGTAATAATAATAAAATTGCATCCAACAACCATTTAATTTTTTTTTTTTTTTAAATTCGGCTCAAGCCTGCTTTAATGTCACCTGAGGATGACACTCCTTGAACATCCCAGTTTGACCACTTTCAATTGCACATCTTCGATTTCCAAACGCAAAGGAAACACACTAGGTCTGGAGCACTACTGGGATTGTATTCACTATTCACAGAGAAGTCAAGTCTAGGTTAGCGCAAGGTCTACGGTGACCATCAGGGCCGCAATTTCCAGGGGGGGATAGGGGGGTATGACCCCCCCAATAATTAGACATTAATTAGGGGCAGTCATGCAGATCCTTACATTTATACTTGGTAGCCGCACCCCTAATGGTCATTTACAGCATCCAATACAACTTTCCTAATTTACCATATATGGATACACATAGCTGATGTGTGTGTGTGTGACACAAATGCTCAGGCCCCTATAAAACAGGATGTGTGGAGGTATGCCGTACCCTCTCTGCACCTCGGGAAGAAGGGTAACAAACTTCTTCTCTCTTTCCTGTTTCTGTTCCATACATTCCTAGCATCTCCCAACTGTGGCTTCCTATTTCCTTTTATGACAGGCAGACCCCCACTTTTACATTACAGTTACAAATTACACACACACACTCAGGCTTATAGCTAAACCAGCCTAAAACACGCACACACATTCACAAATCCTTTCTTATTCCTCTGATTTACAGCTGGACCCTATCATCTAAACAAACTTCATCACATTTTATTCTAATCGTTTTCTTGTGCTCACAACACCCGGCCTGCTGACGACATGCAGGGGCATCTGGATTTATAACACAAATTTCTAGTGTCGCCACTGAAAAGACTAGAAATGGGGGTAATACATTAGATGTTGGCTAGTCTACAGTGGGATTCAGCACTCCTATTGGACCAGAGCGTAGAGTGTCTACGTTCACCGTAGACTCCGGGCCAATGAAAAGACGTAACCGTCTACAGTGACCGCAGACTTTGCTACCGTAGACTCGACACATTTTGAACAGGATCTTTTTAAATGGACAGAGTAGTAGAACTTTCTTACAGATGTAAACAGTTTAGCAGTGGTTTGTAAAGAAAGATAAGCCATTTGAAACAAAAACAGGACTGTATCTGTGACAACGTGAGCCCTCTGGCTTTACCTGTCTTTCATTCAAATGGACAGATTTGTCATTCCAATAACTACTGTACGTGCTTTTGTCTTCTGTTGTGTAGGTTGGGCTCAAAGGCAAAGAACATGAGAGGAATTTTGGCTGAATTCTCAAATTAAGCCCGTATGAGGTGGTGCTCCACCATGGATGAGTGAATTCAAAATCAGTCCTGAACAAATATTTAAAACTAAACAGCTGCAACACAATTACAGTTGCAAAGAAAACAAACTTCCTCTGCAGCATCACCAAGAGACAGCTATCCAGTGAGTTGCATAATTTAAAAAAAAAAAAGAAAAAAGGGAAGAATGTATTTATTCAGTTAGTGCAAACAGCTCATTGCTGAGGAGAAGTCCATACTGCTGAGTCATGCAAGCAGTCAGCATAGACTGGAGCTTTTAAAAAAGACACAGCGTGCAAAATGATAACTGAACTAACAGGCAGATTCTGGACGCTTTGATATCCCCTGAAAGAAAATATGACATTGTTCTTTGATAGAAATGTCACAGGCTGTCACTGAGTAGTTTACTGATGGCTTTTCTGGTCTTCTCACCACGTGCATGCTTATCTTAAATATTATTTATTTAAGCATGGTCATTTAAGTTAATTTCTTTGAAAAATATATCCAGAAAGCAATCAAGGAAATAAAACTTTTACCTGCTACAATTGGGACTGATTCTGTACTGTTTACATCTCAGAGTGATTCCAGTGAGAAAACTGAGAGCAAAATAATCGATGAAAATAAAATAGAAGAATATAATAGCCATAATAAAATTCCAAAGGGCTCTTTCCACAACCAAAAGGAGGCAAGTAATAGTCGGAAGTGATCGTTTCGCCTTTTTAACTTTTTAACCCCAACCATCAATTTCCTTGTTTAAGTTCCTTCTAATACAGGGGTGGGGAATCCAGACCTCAGGGGACGATGTCCTGCAGCTTTTAGATCTCACCCTGGGTCAACATACCTGAATCAAATTATTAGTTCCTTATCAGGCCTCTGGAGAACTTCAAGACATGTTGAAGAGGTAATTTAGCCATTTGAGTCAGCTGTGTTGGATCAAGGACACATCTGAAACCTCCAGGCCCTTGAGGTCTGGAGTTCCCCACCCCTGTTCTAAAGCAACTGCAAGCGCAACCTCTCTCCCGATTAGCTAATAAGTTGATATTCAACTGGGAACCACCCTGAATATACAAGGACAAATAACCCAATTCTGGTGGGCAAATGAGTGTCTCATATGATCCAGATTCAACCTTAAGTGGCCTTTGAAGCAGCTGCACCATAAGGCACTTCTGCTTTGGCACTCAGCTATGGTGGCCGTCGCTTGGTATGCCGAAAGCTTTGTTCATCACTTTCATCATCTTGATCCCTCCTACTCTTCCTCCCGTCTTGGCTGCGTGAAGTGATAAAGAAAGTTGGGTTCATCCTTGAAGCTGTGCTGACCTGTCAACACTCCTCCCCGCTGAAGACGGGCACCATACAGCTGTGCCTCGGCTCGTCCAGCGCTGAGGCCTCGTTCCACCAGCCAATCTACTAAGTCACTGCCTCGGAACACATTTTCAAGATGGGACTGGGGATACTGATGAAACTGGGGAGGGCTTGAAGCATTACCATGCTGACAATTGGTGGGTTCGTGGTCAAGGGAGGTTCCTGGTGCATCAGGGTTGGAAATATGCGCTTGCAATTCATTCTCGGGCTCTAGGTGGGGTTGACTCGGAAGCAAACACTGGCTGCTGGATTTATCTGGATTGTGGTTTCGGTTAAGAATCTGTGAGTGATCGTTTAGCTGACCCTGATCACTAGAATTTGTGTTTAGGTAAAGGGGTTCATGGGCTGAGGAATGTCTCAGAACTTCATTTTCATCCTCCAGTCCTCCTCCAAACCTGTTAGTATCAGAGGAAGGATTCACCTGTCGAAGTGTTCACACTCTCCCCTGAGCCACTATGATGATGATGGTGATGGTGAAGAAAAGAAGAGGGAATGGGCAGGCAAAAGAAAGGAAGGGTACATGAAAGGAATAAAAGAGAAAGCAAAGGAAGGATTATAAGGCATAAAGAAGGTATAGAGATAATATAAATTATTTTGTGTTAGAACGATAGCACCCAGGACTTGTAAAAAAAAAAAAGTTTTAGTTTTGTAGTAGGGTGACTAAATTTGATCTTCAGTATTTTAAAACAGGCACGGCAGAGTATAAAATTAAAATGGTTAGACTTGATTTTAAGAAAAATAACATTCTTATGTAGAGGGAAACCCAGAAACTGATGCAACATGCAAAGAGGATTCAGAGACAAACTGGAAAATCAGAAGTAATTATTTGGACATGCTCAGAATTGAACAAGAACACAATTTTAAAAAAAGAGAGAGAGAGAGAATTCAAACTCAAAAACGGAGATCTCTAATAATTTTTTTTCCGTGTTTACTTCAAAAATATTTTGCTTAGAGGGAATAAATTCTATAAGCAGATGATGTGAGGGGTGATTTAAAAACAAATCATATACACAAACTGTACTATGTAACACACACAAATGTCCTTAAAGAAAACCCCACACAAATACATGTAAACAAGTACTCATACCTGCGTGTGTGTACTATGTCTTGTACACACTGGTCTTTGTGGTAGCGGACAAACTGAGTACAGGTGAGCCTGACCTCCTCTGGTACACCCGAGGGACTCAAATCATCAATGTCCCTGCCCTGCCACAGGCTAAGCAATCTAAAGGAAATGCAGACAAAAAAAACTTGTTCTAGTATTGTTTTATTTATTTGATCACAAATTAATTTAGAAACCACAATGAAGTCTCAGATCACCTCTTCTTAAAAGGCAAGATGATTAGGTGTCTGTCCAGACCAAAAATCCCAAAGGACAAAAAGCCCTGGGGGAAAAAAGAAAACAAAATGTAGTAGATACAACTGAACATAGTATTTTTTTTTACTCGCAACACTTCATATATACAATAAGCTGATGTATGAGATACCTGTCCATAGTTAGCCACAGCACAGAAGAACTGTAGTTCAAGGTAGAGCCTTCCTGGATCTTTGTTGAACAACCACCACAGACAGCTGGACAGGTTCTTCATTTAGGCAGAAACATTCACCAATCAGGCACCAGGACATTGTTATGGCATGCATTACAACTTTCCATTTTTACAAACAGGTAATCCAACGTAGCATAAGGTTACTAATTATTAACAGCTTTTATATTAATCCAGATGTTTATATCATAAACAAGATAGATAAGTAGATAAAGACAAAGGATTTATTATATTTAAAGGTCTCATTCATCTAACTGATAACACTGTTTGAAGGCAATTTTCATACACTTGTAATGTCCATATAAATGGTGATTTAAATGTGGATGACAACAGCATCAGTCCATTCACACATTTTCTCACACATAATCATAAAGAGTGTTTCATCCTTACTGCTAGCAGGCTGACTATGAGCAGCAGACAGAGCAGAACATGTCTCACAGTCTGTTTATCGTCTGTGGTTTGAAGCCCGGGTGGTGGAAGATTCAGCGGCTGCTCAGAGGAGGAAGTACTTTGCTGATGCCCATCACACAGCGCCCCAATGTGGCCTAGAGAGGAAGAGAATTCCAAGTAAAGATGACAAAGCCAACTTTATGGTTGTAAACCATCTTTATTGGATTATACAGACTACTGTTGGCTATACACTTGGTTTAGTTATAAAAATGCATAATAATCAACCACAGAAGACAAACATTTAAATTTGTGTCATTTACTTATTGTTAGAATTAAAATAACAGAATTCATAATAAAACTAATGAAACGTCACAATTTACTCTGAACGGTGAATGGTGAGGTGAAATGTATGTTTATTACCTGTGCTGTTCGTGTGGTCCCTCTGTGTACTGGCTATCATATCAGGTATGGGCTGGAGAGGAGAGAAACCGTGGAGGTCTGCACAGCAACAGAACAGAATGAATGAACATATTTACTGCACATCATCTGGTTACAAACTCAATGACAACAGATAACAGAGATTCAGACTCAGATTATGTTTAAGTTAGAATAAACTAAAGACAAAGTGAAAGAATGGAGTTACCCGAGTTGATACCACAGGCAGGTGAATTTGACATCTGTGTCTGCTCTTGCTGTTGGTGTGAATCCTCCAGGCCACCAGGGACCCTCACCTCATCATTGATACCCGTTACAGTAGCTCTGCTCAGGGCTTGGTAGCCGCTCTGCTCCCAGTCTCCCTGGCTGAGACCCATCAAAGATATTGCACCGAGAACCAGGCTGACCGCAAGAATTACTGCAGTGCTGATTATCTGGAGGAGAATTGATGAGATTATGAATTAAACTTCCCAAACAAACCTTGTTCTAGAATTCCTGAAGTGTGCTTTTTATAAATATTACTTTAATTTGGTAAAAGAATTTCAGTGCGTTTTCTCCACATACAGCATTAAACCTGAACTTAAAATAAAAAGTCTTGAGCTGAAAAAAAAAAGGAAAAAGACTGGACAAAAATAAACAAAGAGTTCAGAACGACTCTTTAGAAAGTGTAATGTAGAGTTACAGCAGGTATTGTTCCAACCTGGGCTCTGCCATAGAAGAAGGCAGAGTCTATCGTATCACTCCTCTCTCCTGATATGAGAAGACCACCAACCATTAGGAAAGGAACCCTGTGCGTGGAGAAAGGTTGAATAATTTTGTTATTACTTAGACTTTAGATCATATTCTCTGATATGATCTTCTTTTCTTGTCTCCACAAAGAAAAAGAAAGTCACATTTCAATCAGTAAAAGTTTTAAAATGTTTCATTCTCTTATTCTATTGTCAATTAAAATATCCTTATTCATTTCTCTGTGGTGGCCTACCCCCAACCCAAAATCATGAATACTCCTGGTCGGAGTCTCAGCAGATCATCTCTGTTAGTCAGAGCCAGACAGAGAGGGATTAAACCTGAAAAAGAGAACAAAACATTCAAATACAATCACCAACATCTACCAGCTAAACACAAATCATTTGAGTTTTGGGGTATTTCATTCATAAAACAGGTGTAACCACTTACAGGTATTCACTTACCTGTCCAAATGTATGTACTGTAAAGAGACCCATAGAGCAAAGTGAAGGTGAGAATTTTGCCGAGCAGGTTGTCCTCTTGTTTCACCAAGAAATTCCACAGGATCATACTGACACACACTAGGAACTATAGAGAAAAGTACAGAGTTTAAGGTACAACATGTACCTATACAAGGTTCTCAATTAACATTTCATGAATGAATCAATTGAATTAAACACTGAAATCTCATTTTAAAAAATGTTTTCGAAATAAGACTGACCTGGGCCAGGAATAGATTTAGCGCAAATAGGTGAGGGAGTTTGTTAAATTTCCTGCTGAGCAGCATCACCGCTATGGTCCACACCTGAATGAAGATAATCATACTCGATCATTTGATATGTCTATATTTGGAAAATCAATCATGACACCAGCTATCATCCACAACTTCCTGTGCTTAAGCTCTAGGTGTTGTTAAAGCATTTCTGTGCTTCTTCTTTATCATTTTAAAATTCTTCCCTGTCCCACTGATCCAACCAGAGCACTGGGGTGAATTCAAAGGCACTTACCAGAGCTATAAGGCTGACAATGCTGATGTTGAAGCTTACATTTTCAAGCTCTGTAACCAAGGGGGTTGGGTCCATTAAAGGGATTGTTAATAGCCAGGCGGACACATACATGATTGGTGCCGACAAGAATGTACTGATTACCATCCCTGACGTTACCTAAAAAAACCCAAACAAACAGGATTTGGGGGTGAGAGAATGTAAAAACCAAGTTTAAAATACCTGGCTAAGTGTCGACCATGTGGGTTTCCATGCCATCATTACCAGTAGCATGAAAGATGGAACATTTTAGTCACAAGGGAGTCCTCTTCTCTTTGTGTTTCAACAACAACAACAAAAAGTAATATTCCTTTCATACAGCTTTTTAAAGTATGATTGTTACATTAAGAGAACATACCACTTCTAACTCCATGTTATAGTGTCCAGCATAGATGGCCACACTGGGGGCTGTTGGGAAAACTCCATATAAGAAAGCAAAGTTGGACAAACTTGTGTGATTGGCACTCGTGCTGTTCACTCCAGTGTCCAGAATATCCACCATGTCTTTACAGACCAGCGGCATTATCAAGCTGAAAGGATGACATTGAGAGAGACAGACAAAAATATACTCATGGAGCTGTGTAATCAACCAAAAACCAAACTGACTATTAAAAACACTTCTGTACTTCATATTTTGTTCATTTTCTTTAAGAGTTCTTGGTGAAGCTTAAAGGCTTGTTGCCATTTTAGAAAGATGCATTTCCGTATTTTTGAAGACAGAGTGTATCTTGCATTACATATTATATACAAAATAATGGCAACTAACACAAAAATATGTACCATGCAAAATATGGTCAAATACAAAAACCCACTAGCTCAGGCCACCTTAAACCAATTACGCTCACACTATTCCATTCAGGCTTCACTTACAGTTTGGCTGTGATGAGCAATATCAAGGCAACTCCAGTGTCTCTGGTTAATTTTCTAAGCTGACCAACCTGCCAAATAAGACGGCAGCTGATGATATCCTTCATGGTAAGTAAAACAGGTTATCCTTAGGAGAAGGAAAAAAGATAGACAAACACAAGAGTGCAACTCACCATAGTGAGGCCAAGGTAAAACAACGCTGCCCCTCCAAAAGAGTTTGCGAGACCATCTATAAACTCTGACAACACAGCAGGGATCTGCTGGCCCAGCGCAAAGTGAGAGATGATTCCCACTATCACCATGAACACTATTGGGTTCTTCAACACCTAGAGTGAAAAAAATAATAAAAATTAAAACTCGAAGACCTAAAATTGGTGCAAAAGGTCAAAGTGGGAAACAGCTACAAATGTACAAATTGGGTCCTTAAAGTTTGCAAATAAAGTAAACCTTAGGATATACAGGTGTATTAATGCACTTGTCAAAACACCTGCATGCTTAGTACCTGTAAGACAACAACTCCCAGGATGCCAAGACTACTGTGCTGTGGATGGCTGGCCTGTCTCCACCTCTGCACCTCACAAAGAGCAAAGCCGATGGGATTGAGGAGCATGAGGGATACAGGAGCAACCAGGTATATGTACTGGAGGTATTCTGGATATGTACTTCGATACAAAGCATCAACTAGAAAAGTGAAGACAGAGAGGCAATGAAATATATACACACTCTCTATGTCTTAATTAGATAAGATTAAGATAGACTTTATTGCCATTGGCACAAAGCAGTACAGCTGCTGGTGGATTTATCAGTCTTTCTCACAAAATTATCTTCTTAAAGATCAAGATCCATTTTGACAGCTTTTTGGCTTTCCGTATGTTAAGAAGAGGAATTATTCTCCTGTCTATAGCAAGTTATATCGTTTGCCAGTCCCCTGTACCATGACTCCTCTTCTATAATGCAGCTGAGGATGGCTGTGCCATAACCTACATACTTTATGGTGATCTTTTCTGAGTAGAGGCACAGTCAAAGGTTTACAATCATAGGTGCTGAAGTGGCATCCTTGGGAGGCTCCTGTGTTGACTGAAAGCTTGGCAGAGCTGTTTTGTACCGTCACCAACGGTGATCTGTGAGCAAGGAAGTCTAGGATGGAGATGCCCTGAGACCCTATATGTGTGCTACCTGAAGTTTGATATCAACGTTGAAAGGTCATTATGGTTTTCCAGTAGGGTGTTGTCCTGGATCCCTGACCAGTGTGTATTCCGTTGTTTATGGGTAGTTAAAACTTTGATTCCCTGCCACATATCTCAGCAGCAGCACTTAAGTTATTGGGAATATGCTTCCTTGGCAGCCTTGATAGCACTTTGTAGCTCATATCGAACCTGTTTATACTCTGTGTTATTCCCTGACATGAGAGGACTTTCTCCACTGCTAACCCTGAATGAAGAGCAAACAGTAATGTTTTGTTGCACTTACCTATAGGATATCCAAGGGCGAAGTCATTACTCTGAGTAGCAAAGATGGCATACAGACCAGCCTTGCTGTATCTGTTGTCTGGACTGGCTACCATCAGTGTCAGCACACATACCAGCACAAAGACTGTCACCTACACAGGACAGAAGCGTGATGATCAGGTTTTTGTTTTCTATAAATCTTCAGCATAATGCAAACTTACAAGTGGTTAGACACAAACCTTAGCAACCAAGACACTCCACAGAAATGCCCATATGACATTTCTGAAGTCCAACAGCACCATGTTTTTAAAAAGCAGCGCTGGAAGAGCAAACTTGGATACGAAGTTCCCCAAACCTTTAGCCTGGCTCTCTGTGATGATGTCACCCCTGGGTGGGGGGGGATAAATACACATTTACACTAGGCACTTACTACATTTCCCAGCCAATATTTTGGGAAAACTGGGCAAAAACATGGTCTAATTCTCAATCACCTACCTGCCTGCTATATAGCCACACAGTATGATGCCAAAGCACTCCAGGAGAGCTGGGAAGAGCTTGTCTATGGACATGTGAGGTCCTGCAGCAGGCCCTGTCAGAGTGCTATGGGAGATGTTCTTCCCATGGATTAACACATAGCTGTTGGTTGTATCCATTGTGATGTGGGACAGGGTGATCAGAGAGGTCAGGTGAGGAATATCAGCACACTAAGGGAGGACGCCGAGAGGGAACTATCAGAGGTTGGAGCGATTCAAAAACAGGCAACATAGAAATATAACAGCGGGTAAACTAAGACTAAGAGCAAATTGCAACGTCACGTCTATTGAATTTAAAAAGCGCTTTAGACAAATATGTAAATGAAAGGTTAGCGACTGGTTGAGTCTCAGGGTTACCAGCATCTCTATTTACGCATCCGCGTCACTATAAGCGATGTTAGCACGGTGCCTTTTTTTTTAAATGCAATATCCGGAAATATTTAAAGTCTACCAACGCTGATACAAAATATGCTATTTTCCAAACAAGCACCGTTTCTACTGCCTACCGCAGGTTAGCGCTAGCATAATTAAATGCTAAAAACGAATACGAGGGCGCGGTAACTTTACATCTGACTGAGTGTGCTGTTTAAAATACTTTGTTTCACAGCGACACCTCCTACCTCTCTATTTTAGACGAACATCGTTGTGCAGAAAAGCTCGCTGTGCAATTCCGTGTTATTGTCATTTGGATACAATCTGACAGCTGCTGAGATGTGGCAACGCCCTGAAAAATGACTGACAGATGATTCAGCCAATGAGAGCCGAGGTATGTTGGCACACAACTGTGATTGGGTTTTCAAAAAGTTTGGCGTGTCGCAGCGTCATGTGCGCTGGATTTATTGAATTTAGGGAAAGTGTGCAAAAAATTGCAGGTATTTTTGTCGTTTATCAGCTATAAATGTTTGTTGCACGTTTTCTGTGGAAAAAAAGAAATAGTGCCTCAAATAATGATTGTAAGTTCCAGAGGTGATGATTTTATAAACATACCTTTACGGTTTAAGCAATTACTGAATAAATCCTTCACTTGATGATACTGAGCAAATGTGAGGAGGTATGACTGAGCCTGCGCAAGGAAAACTGTTGGATTTCAAGTCCATCAATAAGACTTGAACTGGTATGTAGTCACAGAAGTGATATACTTATTAAAGTAACGTGAAGAAGACTGTATGTAACTGAAATGATGGGAAACAATAAATCAGTTCAGAGGAAGGAGGGGTAAAAATAAGGGGAAGACGATGGGGAGATGAAAATCCATCCAGTTTACATCAGGGGTGTGGATTCAATATCACTAAAGGAAGTGACAGCCATGTTAAGGGGCAGACACAGTTTACTGACATAATTTCATCTAACTAAAAATGATTACATAATGAAATTTGAAAACTGAAAGAAAAAAAATGGATGATCTTATACTTGCAAAACAGTTCTTATATTTTAGTTTTGTAATGTGGGCTTTTTAAACTCTAATTCAGCAGGGTGGGTTTCTTAACATTACATTGTGATTTGAGTGATACACCACATCAAGCAGGGATAAATTATGCCAAAGGAGCAAAATGTCTGAGACGACTCCCAAGTTCTGCAGCTCAAGAAAAGATTGAGATCGAGCCTGCACTTGCAGTAACACAATGTGAAATAATAATCAGTCATACTGCTGGGTAATGAAAGTTGCACATACTATAATTCTGCCTAATTATGTTACAGAAGACACAAACAAAACAAAACAACAATAAAACAGACAATGCCTTCTTTGATCTCACTCAGAAGAATGTATTTGCTGATTTTATTGCACAGATATGTAAAAGATGCATATTTTTATTTGGCAATACAAAAGAAAAGTCACTTCATCTGGATCCTGCCACTACAATGCATCGTTCCCATTTTATCACATGATCATTGTACAGTCATATCAAATTACTTACAATGCATAACAGAATAAAAGCGCTCCATTTTCACCCCCAAGCAAAGAACATAAAGCATTGTTTTAAAGTAAATAAGTTTGTGTATGATTGTCTTTAAGAGTTCCTTTTTGACATGTAGGTTTCAAAATCCATACATGTATCATATATATGGATCATACACGATCCATACATGTACTGTATATGTACGATCCATCATGTATACATGATCCCTACATGATGGATCATGTATACCGGACAGTTTTAAAGCAATGCTTTGTGAAGCAAACACATAATACTGCACAGTTCTTAAACATAACTTAAAATAATACCATCATTCAATATTGGTTGTTGAAATTATACTGATACAAACACATGACCTTCATATTAAGTCAAGGGAGCTTTGACAAAAAAACAAACAAAAAAAAACAACAACAAAAAAACGCAAAACAAAAATCAGTTCAATTATGTTGCCATATTCCCATACAAAATTTATTTTAACACCTAAATCATAAACATTAGAAGCAAGCTCATGTCACACATAACTGTAAAAGACAAACAAGCAAAAAAACGTACCATTCAGTGGCTCCAACAGAAACACACAGATGCACATTGTTAAGGCACATGTGGTTTTGGCAAATTAGACATTCATGTTCCCCCTGATGTGTTTTCTGCAGTGGAGCCTGGAAGTTAAGGCCTTTTACACTTTGGTTCCATGTCTAGGTCTATGTAAGTATGACACGCTGATATAGTACTGATGTTCTAACTGTTTTATTGATAATGTGGGAATGATGCTTTTTGTAGTTGCGCCAATGGTCCCTGTATGTACGTATGCAATTTTCAGTCATACCACATTCTTTAAAGAAAATTATTTTGTGGACCTTTAAGTTGTGGACTCCCTAAGGTTCCTGAACCCCACTTTGAGAACCTCTGTTCTAAATGATCTGGTAGTCAATGCTTCTGTTTCAACACTGACATCACCAGAGTTGTTCCAACTTAACAAATAGATGAGGCATAAGCATCATAAGGCACAAAAGGCATCTCTAGCTAATTCCTTTAAGTAACCTTAAGTATAATCATGAATAGAAAAGGCACTAGGGAAACACTGGTTCATAAAATAACAGCTTGCAGCTTTTCAACACTTGTATAAGATGACTGATTGCATAAGAAGCCTTGCACTACACAACAATCCTGGAACTAAAATATAGTCATAAGATTTTTAATCCGTTTTAATCCATAAATAGTCCCAGAAAGTCACATGTGCTACATGCCACATTTGTCAAGTATGCTTTTCTATTCCTTTTCAAAAGTGTAACTGGTTGGTTGATAAGAATGGAATAACTAGCAAGCAGTTTATGCAATCCAAACATTGGAAGCAAAGACTAAATAAGTTATTGGAATAAAGTCGATGTGCATAAAGGGTCATGAAACCACTGTTGCTCATGAGGCAGCTATGACTCAGGACACCCAAATAAAACGGCATGGTTGTAAACCTAGACAAAGTGTACCAAAATATAAACATGCTTTGGTCATTTAATGTGTCATTCTGCTGTTACAGAGGCACATGATGTAAACTCCACATTGTGAGTTTGTCCTTTTTTTGGACAACTGTATTTCAGGTCCATCTTACATGTTGCAGTTCTTACTTGAACTACATGCTGCAGGTCAAAGCACAATGAGCGCAACAAAAAAGACAAATAGGGCAGGTAGACAAAGGGGGTAGTTCCAAGTGTTGCGATAGCTTCCATCTTATCTTCACCTGGGTATAGGAGGAAGAGGAGGTGCTCCTCTTTCCTTTTTACCAGAACCTGCAAAGAATCAAAGACACACAAAGTTAGTGCTTTCTTTAGTAACAGAGCATGTTTTCCTCCACCAGATGGCAGTGTCTGACAAGCCAGATCAACAGTTTTCCCACTTGTTTGGAAGTTTGGACTAATATAATGTAAATATCAGCCAAAATCTTTAGTGAGTTCAATATTTTTAATTTAATGGTGCACAAATGCTTAAATATTGTAAGGTAGTCTGATTATAGCCAGAAAGACTTAACAGAACTAAACTGAATGTTGTGACGTTTTACAGTTGGGACATTGATTGATTGTTGAAAAGAAGATTACAAAAGCAAAGTAATGAACTGGGAGGGACAGCAAACTTTGATGTTGGGAGTTAAATGGGAGTTATTGTCAAATGTCGGAAAAGTACTGCAGACGATTATAAGAGAGATAAATTAATGTTGAGGCTAGTAGTAATAGGCCACAGACAACACAATTAGGACTGGTACCAGAACGTGGCCTGGGCTGAAATGAGGAGCTACAATGTCAGATGTCAGTTCATCAGAAGTAATTTACAAACCATAAAGGAATGCTGATAAACTACTTTGCTTTGATTAGAATCTCATATTGAATATATTAAATCAATAATATATCGTTAATTTGTAATGTTATAATCAGCATCACTTTTTCCTGTTTTGTATTCTTTCCTTTTTTCTGATGTTTTTTGTGCTGTAAAGGACTGTGGATCAAGTGGCTCATGTCCAAAGTAATGTTAAAATATGTAATGTTATGCACTGGTCTGTCAGTGTCTTTAACAGGTTACTAAGCAAACTGAAAACTGCATGAAGATCATCTAACGATGCTGAGTGCAGATAACATGCAGAACTCACCTTTGCTTTCATTTTTGCCAAGCTTACTGGGGTAGGTCTTCTGGGAGTGCACATAGGGCTCAGGTGGAGGAAGGTCTGACACTGGGTGAAAATTGAACCGACCCTCCCACTCATCTATTAATGGAAAGAATGAAGGTGTCAGTGTTAATTTCTCCAGGAGAATGACTTAGCTTTATGACAGTATATGTATAAAGGATATTGTATTTGTTTAGAATTGGATGAAACATGACTAAAAATGTAATTTTAAAAAATGGATCCCTGTAAACTCGTTTTACAATCTTACTACTTTGGTTAAAGGAGTAAAAACAACTGCAGCGGAGGTGAGTGAGTTCTTTTGCCATAACTGAACATAACAGACTTTACGTCTTAAAAACAGTGCTGAAGGATATCGTCTGAAAAAGTCCTTTAGAAGTCAGAGTTAGCCTCTTCTGTTTGGAAAGTAACCACTGGTACACATGGGCTTACGTGCTGGTTTTAGGATTTTATTGTTGTTCCTTAAACAGACTCGACATACTTCAGTGCTATTTTCCTCTTTATTTTTGCATCGTCTTGCCATAAAGTAGCAAAATTATTTTATAGACTACTCAAATAAACCTTAATGACATATTAAAGGTTTTTCTCACCTTGTATTTGGTTGTGGTTTTGGAAACCATTCCCCATGGGTGGTGGTGGAGGAAACCCACCTCCTGTTCCCGGCCTGTCAGGAGGAAGGGGAGGCCTGCCTCCGGGTCCACCACGAGGGGGCTCTGGGCCTGGCCGTCCCATAGGTCGACCTGCAGGAGGTGGAGGAGGTAGAGGGCCTTTGGAGCGGGAGAAAAAAACAATAGGATGTTAAATGATCCAAAGTGGCATAAAATCCAGTAACTTTTGATGTTAATGGGCATGCTATATCATAAATATGTCTAATATAAAATTAGAATGCTGCAGTAATTCATAGTTCAATTAACAGGTGAGCTCTTTTTTACCCGAGCGTACTGATGACTGGTTCCTTCCAAGAGCTGGTGGTCTCTCATTTGGAGGAGGAGGGAGAGGTCCTGACCGGGTAGGTGGTGGTGCTGGACTATGGCTGGCGAAGATAAATGTAATATTAATCTATGTTAATCCTTTTTAAAGTATCCCTATTTTTTAAGCACACATCCCTTAGGAAATATAAATCATTGTGCACACTACTTTAAAACCTTGAGGATTAAACTGCATATCTGAAATACGACATACAGATTTAACTTCATAGAGCATCAAGCACTAATCGCTCTTCTTTCAGATTTGCACCCCAGTCACTTTTGCCATTTTAGTTAAACAAACTTGGATGTTGCTGTGTGCACCTCTCCTTCTGTTCTCCACAGTTAGCAATGTTTGAATGCCATCTGTTAAATCAGCCAATGTTGTAAGCAGACACCAGGTGGAGTTTAGCTAAGAGATGAAACCTGGCACAATCTCATATTGTCATGTTGGTGTTGTTCCCAGATCAACATAGTAAATGTTGTTCCAGCATCAACATTGCAAGTGACCAATCAGAATATTGTGACATCATACTTTTACCTAACCCTAACCCTTTAATAAACACTAAGCAGAATTGATATTGTCCTTGCAACATTGGAATTTCATAAATGCACGAATGGCTTGGCGCGCCAAAGAATAACGTCACAACAATGTGATTGGTCACTTGCAATGTTGATCCTGGAGCAACATTTACTATGTTGTTCCAGCAAAAACACCAACACGACGATATGAGATCATCCTGAAAGCTGAGGAGTGGGGTAGACTTAACTTTTTTATAGATACACACATTATTTTGTGTTTTTTGGTGTGGACAGGTAGTTTAGCTTTATTTTTATTTTTCCTTGCAATTTGCAAGTTTGCTGTTTTATTGTGTACTTAATTTTGCTTTATCTGTTTGTCATTTATTTTGTGGTTTGGGACGATTACCTACTGCTTAATAGCAAAGCAAACACCTAATTTAACAGTAGGTTTCCCACCTCAGTAGCAACAGGAACCTTCCAAAGCTAGAGTAAGTGCTTAGTGGTATGTATGTTTTAGACTGTGACTAGACTAGGAAACCTCTTAGTTTAAAGCCAAATTAAATTCGAGAAAAAAAAAAGATTTTATCAACATTCAACTTAAGTTTTCAAACTGCGAGTGGCCTTTTTAAGGAAGGTACTGGTTCCTTTGCATGAAGTGTGAACTGCAGCATCATAGAACAGCTATTAGATTTGAATCTATGCAAACTCTGATATGTCGACCAAAGTAGATACCATGCTCACATTGTCTGATAAGAAATGCACCGCTGCATTTCTTATTTCTTGCAGTCATCCATTAAGATTTAACAGATTTCAGGTGGCATATCAGATAAAACTTTGTCAGTACCTGTTGAGCGAGCTGTTTCTTTGGGGTAGACGAGGTGAGGGGTCATCACCTCCTACTGGGGTGGGAGGTAAGGAAGGAGGCCCTGGACGTCCTGGTGGAAGAGGAGGTGCACCCCCACCGGGTGTGGGACGCGAAGGTGAGGAAGAAGCAACAGACGGAGAAGGTTTGGAGTTGACTGAAGGAGGAGGAGGTGGCGGCATGTCACGTGGTATGGATGGCCGGTGTCCTCCAGGGGCAGGTGGTGGTGGCGGTCGATCATCAGGAAGTGGGGGCCTCCCTCCTGGAGCAGGTGGTAAGGGAGGTCTGCTGCTATTTGAAGGTGGAGGAGGCGAGGAGAAGCTTGTTCGAGGGCCTGGTGTGGAACCTCCTGGTGGCGGAGGAAGAGGGCCGTGCCTCCCTGATGGAATGCTTGGTGGTCCAGATGGAGATCCATGGCCCGGCCTTGGTCCTGTGGGGAGTGATGGTGGAGGTGGGCCCCCACGAGATGGGAAGGACTGAGCAGGTCGAGGTGTGTTGGGTACGGGAGGAGGAGCACCTCCTGGAGAGTCTTGCCTGGATGGAAAACCTGGGCGGCCCTTGGGAAGATCAGGGGCACTGCTACGGCCACCAGCAGGGGTTCCTGGAAGTCTAGGTGGTCCGCCGCTAGGGCTTCCACCACCACCAAAAGGGCTTGGGCCACCACCACCAAAAGGGCTTGGGCCACCGGATCGGCCTCCAGGTGGGAGAATGGGTCCTCGGCTGGGTCCCGAGTCTGACAGAGAACAAAACGGAAAAATAAACTACGAGATTGCACAAAATTTTCTTTGTTGTTTGTCATTGTTTTGTATCTTTTTTTTTTTTTTTTTACCATTGGAGTCTCTGTTCGCTGCAGATCTCAGTTTTGGCATCCCACCCGCAAACAGGCCTCCTAAGCCAGCAGGAGCCCCACCACCACATCCTCCTCCTCCTCCCCCGCCTCCTCCTCCTCCTCCCCCACCTCCTCCTCCTCCTTTGGGTTCTGATAGAAAAAAACAAACAAATATTGAGTTAATCATTCTTGCGACATGTGGAGGACATTCATTACTGAATCATATTATTTCCTCATTACTTGTGACTAAGTTAATATGACTAACTCCCATTATTTCTCCTTTGCAATCATAACTGAAATAGTCACTGAAATGACATCGACTTACTGTCAAATACGGGTGCACTGCGGTCATTTGTAACAGTTTTCTTTAGTCTGGCTCCTTTACCAATATCAGACAAAAGAGCACTCCTTCCATGCTGCTCTGAACGGCTTAGATTTGGTTTTTCTGTGTTGGCCTGAAAAAGACACACAAACACTGTCAGCCTTGGGAAGCCACTAGCAAATTGAGAAATACATGTAATTGTAATTAGTTATGCTTAATTGGAAAAAGATGTCATTAAATTAACATTAAAGCAAAATGTTAGTGGTTAAAATCAAGGTTACAAGTTATTTTGATATATTTTTGATTAAGGGATTTATAATACATCTAACATTAATATTGTTGTTTTGAACATGCCTGCACTTCTTTTTCAGATATTACTGGACAACGCAACTCAGCAAAGGATGATACTGTTCATTATTACCCAGTGTTCAATACATATTTAAGCTTTCTTTTCCCTTCAAATTCTTGGCAGAAATTACACTGCCCTTTTTCTGCTGGTCGCATCACTGCTGATTGCTATCTGCCATGCCTTCAACCAGTCAAATGCCTCAAAGTGGGTGGTCTTTTCGTCTGTCACAAAAGACTAATTTCTGGAAATTAAATAGCATTTTCCTTTTGAAATAATAAAAAAAAAGCTCCAACACATATTCTTCAGTGTGAAACGGTGAAGATGCTGTTGCTATTAAATGCTCAAAGAGGTAAGGTCAATCTATTACATTGAGGATGTGATTAAAATGTTGACATTTCTTTCATTTTTGGCAGGGTACCTAGTCAATTGTAAGCTTTTAGATTTCTAGAGCAAGCTTTTCAACACTACATTACTTTATAGCATTTTATAGAGAGATGGATAAACAGTCAGTGAAAGAAAGAGAAAACTGTCATTTCTTAAATTACTTCAACTTTAAAGTGACAGGCCATGTAGATGAAACTATGAATGAAAAATAACAACAAAAAAAAAAGATTTGTTATGACATTATATGGCCACAAGATGTCTCTAGCTCAGTAGAACAGAGCAACAGATCTGGCTTGATTTAGATAAATGAAAACAAAAACTCACAAGAGCAAAAGTAGGAGGAGGGGGAGCTGCTGGAGGTGGCGGTGGTGGAGGTGGTCCTGGCATCTTCTGCTTTCCTCTGTTTTACTCTATCTGCACTGGATGCCGCACCCTGGAATACAGATCACAGACATTCTTGAAAAACAGGGAAAACAAGCTGATGTTGAATTATGTTTGGACCTCTTAAGCAGCAGACTGCATTTTTAAAGCATCCCAGTGTCCCATTAGGGATGAGGCAGGATGCTTGCACTGCAGTACATTTGTGTTTCCTCTTACAATTTGTTTATCAATTAAAGGCTTTTCTGATGACTATATTATTCATGACTCCACCACAGGATGGTAGAGACAGTAAAAAAATGGCAGACGGCAAACAAAACTGAATCACAAAAATAGTGACAAAAATGCTGTATGCTGCTGACATCACAATGTAGTGATTGCCATTGCTTTTTGCCTTTTTAGGGACATTTTTTTCCTCCTTCAGTTACACGGTTTTTGTGATACACTTACTCGCCAGTTTGTTAGGTACACGTGTTCAACTGCCCATTAACATAAAAATCTAATCAGCCAATCACATGGCAGCAACTCGAAGCATTAAGGAATGTAGACATGAAACAGATGACCAGCTGAAGTTCAAATGAAGCATCTGATTGAGTGATAAAGGTGATTTAAGTGACTTTGAATTTGGCATGGCAGTTGGTCCCAGACCGGTTGGTCTGAGTATTTCAGAAACCTATGAACTACTATGACTTTCCCATACAACCGTCTCTAGAGTTTATAGAGAATGGTCCGAAAGAGAAAGTTTCCAGTGAGCAGCAGTCCTCTGGGAGAAAATGCCTTCTTGATGCCAGGGCCAGACTGCTTTGAGCTGATGCAAGGGCAACAGTAACTCAAATAAGAACTCTTTACAAACCAAGTTAAGCAGAAGAGGATCTTTAAATTAACAGCAAGCCTTGAAGCACATGGGCTAGAAGGCCACGCCTGTTGCCACTCAGGTCAGCTAAAAAAAGGAAACTGAGGATTCATACGAATTCATCGAAATTGCATGAATGAATATCGGAAACAAGTTACCTAGTCTGATGAGTCTTAATTTCTGCCATGACATTCAAATGGTAGAGTCAGAATTTCACCAACATGAAAGCATGGATCCAATCTGGCCAGTGGTTCAGGTTGGTGGTACACATTTAGAGCCTTAGTACCAACTGAGCATTGTTTAAACTTCACAGCCAACCTGCTATTGTCCATCCAGCCACTGATGGCTGCGTCCAGCAGGATGACACATTTCAAATCATCTCAGACTGGCTGCTTGAATATGGCAGTGAGTTCACTGTATTCAAATGTATTTCACAGTCATCAGATTTCAATCCAACAGTGCACCTTTGGGATGTTGTGGAACAGAAGATTTGCATCTTGGATGTGCATCTGACAAATTTGCCACAACTATATAATACGTAGCGAGGTGTACCTAATAGTGTGGCTTATGTGTGTAGATTACAGATAACTGTTTCGTGTTTCAAATATCACAGGAACGCAACATTATACATAGCTTTGATGTGATAGTATTGTGCTGTGAGTTACTCTCTGACTTCCTCAACTAGTTTCTACAAACCAAAAGGTTTAACTACAAAATGTTGGTGTGGAAGTAACAGTTCTCATTATGTTCGTGCCAGACAGCAAAAGCACACTCTGATGATCATTTCTCTAGCAAAATCTCTGTCATTCACAGACTAGCAGGGATTGATAGGACTATATATGGATGCTAATAACTGTTTAGAAAAATACCACAAGGAAATCCTTTTTAAAGTATTTTAAGCTGTAGTTTATTTAATGACAAGTACAGTAGATACTATGAGCTGACTGCACTGAAGTGCATGCGTCTATATATTTTGCACACAAAAAACAGTGGCTAAAGAAAGTTACTTTCATTTCCTTAAATTTGGTGAGAAGTCTGAAAATATGCAGAATACAAAAAAAACAAAAAAACAAAAACTGTAGGTTACTTTGTTTGACTGGCAGGGATCGCACAACATCACAATCATTTATCGTGGTGGTGCTCGTTCACTACATCTGAGCTCCACTTGGGTTTTAGCCTGCTGTACAAATCAGTGGGGGAGTCCAGCAACTGCAAAGACAGCAGCAAAGGCTCTCTATGATATGACTTCCTCTTTAGTCGAGTCTTTTTTTAACTAAACATTACTAATAAAAGTGGTTCTGACTGGAAAATGTATCACCCTTTGCACTATAATGTCATGTATTTATGCTATGTTGAATTCTTGGAGGAACTGAAAGTAAACGACGGAGACAAGATCGCTCGAGAAGGAAATATTTTTTTCCAGAAATATGAGGAGTAGCAGGTCATAACAACAAATCAGTTGATATCGATCTCACATACAACGGCAAACTGACAGTAAAAGTTTCATCACTAAGGAACTTGAGTGTTCAGTTCCTGTAACCACAGCTTCAAAAAGTGTTGTAAATCTATATAAAGAGTTTATTTTTACAAAGCCAGAAGACAATGTTACAAGGGCTCATTCTGTGTAAATGCCAATGGGAAGTCCAAGAGTTTATAATGCTTATAATAAAATACTGATGATTAACACACCATCCTGTGACTGTGATAATGTATTAGCTGCTATTATTCTCATTACCATTGCTCTTTTCCACTGAGAAGAAAATAGGGGAAAGAAAAACAGTACGTGAATAGTGAATGCATGCAGCTTAAGGACAAACTGAACATGGCTGATGTAGAAACAGCTGCAGACCACTGATTCTCATGTCCATGAAGCTGTGCAGCGGCAGCTTTCTGTTCTAACATCAGGCAGAACTATGAACTTGCTAAACTCATTTGCTTCAAGCATCCACTATGCGTTGTTTTTCACGAGGGAGAGATTCAGTTTTTCTTAACCTATCACAAGATACCAATGTATCTAACTGAATCTAAGATTATTTTATGTGACCGCTGACGTGTAGTTATGCAAGTATACTGGTTTACCTGCATTTCAAGAGTTAAGTCAGATAGAAATGTTCAGTACAGTTGTCTGTTTGTATAACAGTAACTGTGTCATAAGGATGGCAAAGAAAAACAAAAATAATGAGCTGGATCTCCATCATTACGTGCTTAAGTTTAAAAGTTCTTTTCAATTGGATCTCTTGAATGTAAACTCTCATCGATGAGGCAAATAAATGCAATCCCTGTCTGTAATGCAATGTATCCAGAACACTACACCAATGCAAGTGGCCATGTCACCAGTCACATTTCACCCTATGAGAAAAGGACTAAGATTCCAGTAAAGAGTAAGACTTGTTTACTACCAGAGAAAATGATGTCAGGAAGGTGTCAGAAACCCAGTGCGTCACTCACATTTGACACTTCCCCAAATAAACTGAAAATGAACAAGACTTCTGAGTCGATATCTGAGTGGATAGTTTAAATTACCTGTTTGATAAAAAAGGTTGATGTAAAAAAAGCCACGAAGCAATCAAGGCAGGGTTGTGATTACTGATTTACTCCAAAGATGAATATATAAATAATATAATATTTATTTTCTAAGCCTAATCCATTGCTATCATAATGGCAAACTAGTCTGAATGCAAATAACAAACAAACTCATTGGTTTGTCTGTTTACCAGTGTCAACATAACTACTCTAATCACAGAGGTTAGGCGAGGCCACGTACAGTAGGCAAAAGGCATTTAACCTTATTGACTAACTTTCACTTGTATTTATCCATATCAACTGTTTCATCTCACAAAAATACACACCTCACGTTCTCACTTCATTTTTATTTGCACGCATAAAAAAAGACCATCCTCAAGGGGCCTCTTACTTCCTGTATGCTGCTGACAAACAGGAAGTCACGATGCGCCTCAAGAACCGCAGCCATCCGGTTGCCATCCGATGCCTCTACATCGCAGCCACGCATCATTTTGATATTCTCCTACCTCATTTTCTTTCTCTCAACTGTGACTTGCCAAACCACACCCCAACTCCACACACACACCCTGCATGTGTGTATAACCCCCATGTTCCTCCTTTTTTGTGCCTTCATGTTCACCCTTGCATGAACTATCAGCCTTCTTTTCTCAGTCTCGGACAGTTTCACTCAATGCCCTTTCCCTATCGCCCAGTCTCACTGGTTCCTGCGTCCTTTGTCGCTCTCAGTGTCTCAAAACAGCGAAAAGTGAAGTTTAGATTTTGTCTGCTTCCTAAAGCTAGCAACACAAATCTTATTTTAAGGCATACATGGGTCTTCAAAAATGATCCCCATCTCGTACTGGGGTTGTTATAGGGATACAGCAAATGTCATACAAATTTACTTCCATTATAACAACTGTATATCTGTTACAGGGACAAAAGAACATGTTTATAGCAAAAAAACAATAACAATAATATTCAACATGATTATTAGTAAGAAGTTGAAACATTAGGCAGTTATTTCTCAATGTAGAGCAAGAAAAAGCCTGTAAATGCTGCAGAAACAAACGATAAAACACTGAGTGAGAACAGAGTCTAAAGAGGACAGCATGTACCGTAAACATGCATCAGTGTCAGGGCTGGTATATCACACCACCTCAAGTAATTAAGTCACTCAGAAATTGGAAACTTCTCATTTGCAATTCCTTTCATACATTCTTTAGTCATATTTAGCAGTAATAAGAATACAGATTCGGTGAAGAGTAAAGAGAGGATTTAGAAGAAAATTGTGTGTTGGTGCACAAAGATGTTCACCAATTCCTAAATATTTCTGTTTTAAAAACTACAGAGTTGAAAAATTCAGTGTATAACATTTATTTGGAAATATAATGTATCAGTTCGTGTGGGGTGTTTTTGAAGATTGTGAAAGACCTCTTGCCTACTGTGCCCGAGCTTACCTAACCTCTGTGATCACAGAGTAGCTCTGTCAACACTGATACACAGGAAAAACTAACGTGTTAGTTAATGACATATATATTTGTTTTAAACGAGTTTTCCTCTTACAGTAGCAATGTATTTGGCTTTGAAGACAAGCATTATATCCTGATACTTGCAATATAATTTATCCTTGCGCTTTCTACTGTGGTACAAGTAGATGATAATCATAGAAATTATACATAGACAAAAGGTACGAAGCCACCTACACTTCTACACAACCTTTTAGGACAATCCACTTTAAATAGGTGGAGTAACTTTTGCAGTTATAAAGGCCGTTACTCTTCCGGGTAGGCTTTCAGCAAAATTTTGGAGTATGTGTGTGGGAATTTTTACTCATTCATCCAGAATTCCCAAGCATTTTGAGGACAGATAATGATGTTGTAGAACAGGGCCTGACTTGCAATCTAATGTGTCCCAAAGGTGTACGGTGCGGTAGAGGTCAGCACTCTGTGCGACCCAATGAAGTTCTTCCACAATCAAGGTCTCTAAAGGCACCCAGCCCATGCCTTTAGGGACCTTGATTTGTGCACTGGGGCACAGGCATGCTTGAACAAACTGCTCCCATAAATTTTGAAACATAGAATTGTCCAAGTTGTCTTGATAAGATGAAGCTGGCCCAAGCCAACCCCACAGAATTATTAAATTCAATTCATTTTTTGAGTTACCACCAGACATTGTATGAGAGAGACACAACTGTGATTTCTACTAGTGCTTAGTGAAGTCCTGCTGTGAAGCCTCATCCATCTTGGCGTTTGGCTGTGATGAGGGTTGGATGAGACTGAAAAACTCAAGAAACTGAAATTAAATGTCTGGTAAACTGTGTGATTTTATGCTCATACAACCTGCAATCATACAATAAAAATTATGCAGTATTCAAAAAGATTTGAAACTCATGAGTGAGCCCCTAAGCCTATTGGTCTATAGACTTTTATACAACAGATTTATTTTTGAAGCTAGAGAAGTCCCCTAATTCCCCTCAAAGACATTACAAAGAATGCTATTTTAAGGCATTCCTTTTCTGTGTATTATTGTAGGGTCTTTGCTTTACAATTGAGGTGACTGCTGTTGTGATTTGATGCTACATAAAGAAAAAAAATAACATTGAAATCACAGTAGACAGCGCAAGGATTAGATTACTAGCAAGAGGTTAATTCATGATATCCTGGTAATCAGTAAAGGACTAACAACCAAGGGATGTCTGATCTTGCTTTTATCTGTAGTAAATTTTCTCCAAATATGGCTAAGTTGCCAAATACCAAGACTGCTGCATCAACTCATTTCCTCTCCCAGTGATGAAATTACACTGATACAACTGCAGATAGAAGACTGGTAAGTGAGCGTCAGGATTACCAAAGACATTTTTCACACATGCATTGAACCCTGAATACCTGACAGAATGCATTTGAGAATGCAAATTTCCGACATAGTTGAATGATTTTCCACCTGCCAGTTCCCTAGTACACAGTTCGTGTGATGTCAGTTGGTGCAATATCTGAAGAGTGCAGTTAATTGTTGGGTGCATTCACTGCTGACAACTGGTCATTGTGTTCAATGCACAATCCATCCACTCTCGTGTGTTGGCAAGGGAGTGAAGCTGTGGTTAAAACCACCTTTCTGGTTTTATATAGTTGAAAGTGAGCATGTAAGTTATTTAAGGTGACAACAACAAAACAAGAATTAATTTGCATTATGAGCTGTGTGCTAGCTGCATTTTTAAATAATGCTGAAACAGCTCTGACTAACTGCAGAAAGACATCAACTTCCCCAAAGGAAACAGGCTTGTGTGATGAAATGGTAAAATGCGCTTCAAAACTTCTCTCCCTCTCTCTTATTCACACATAGCCTAATATTAGCAAAGCACTTCACAATGGTTCCTTTGACAAACAGAGAGGAGCAAGAAGGGAGAAGCAGGGAGGAAGATTTGAGGGACTTTGAAGAGACTCCATGAAAACACAGACTCAACCTCTAACATATGCTTCAGTTTACAAATGGTCATAAAAAGGCTTCTTCATCCCGCCACTGAACCCCCTGTGCTCCACATCCTCATTAGATTTACTGCTTAAGTAAAATCATACATACACAAATTCATATTACAAAGCACAGACTTTGTGACTGCTACCCTGAAGAAGAACAAAGTTTGTTCTTTTGTTAAGATCTCCACATTTCATTGCTTGGTGACTCGCTAACTTGATGCATTTTACCGACTGAAGGCTCCCTAAAATGGAAACATCACATTTTGGTAGCTTATTAAGTCACGTCTATGTGTCCCCAAAGCACCACTGGCTGGGCTTGCTGCAATGAGTTATCGGTAACCGAATGCCAGTCAAAGTGTTTTCCCACTAACACATTAAATTTAATCGGCCCCATTATACTTTCATCTTGGCATCTTTGCACTGAACCAACACACATGACTCACGTGCATACACACTTGTGCACACGTGCATGCACATACAAACTGACATACATGCTCACACATCTAACCTCTTTGAATTTAGCGAGAAGTGTCTATTCATAAAGAGAGAAAGCAGAGGGATTGTATCTCTGTCTGTTTTGTGAAAATGGATGGGCAGACCCCCCAGTCTACATGCTACAGCCTTTGCAAAAATATGTATTACGGCTCGTAGGAATACAACCCCCACAAACCCTCTGATTTTTAGCACTATATCTTCAAATAGTCTATGTCGCAAACCACAATACAATTAGAAATTGACTTTGAGTGCTTGTGGTCTGTAAACAGAAGAGATGGCACTGCATATACAGGACCATCTAACTCCCATACCATTTGGACTTTTTATTATACCGCCATAATAGTGTTGCCATTTCAACAAGAAAGCTATCTAATGAAAAGAGAAATTAAAAGGATTCAGAGTGTCAAATTTCATAGGAACGTCACAAAAATTCTAAAAAATATTTCTGATCAAAGAGGCTGCTGAGTCTAAAATGTGCCTGATCAGCAATAATTCTCTACAAAGATCAGATCTGCAGCTTTTCTTTACAACTTGTTAAATAGCCGTTATACCTCGGGGTTGCTGTTTGTGATATCCCAAAGTTGAAAACTCTTGTTCTAAAGGGTGTCTCTGAAAAAACGTTAACGTGCACAGGTTGTTGGCTTCATAAGCGATGGAGCTATGATGTGCAGATACAAAGGAGCAGCCACACTTCTGTGTGGCAAGAATAACCCTAATCTGACTGATTCACTGCATCATTCACAGTTAAAGCCTGGTACTGTAAAAATAACATTATAGAGTGAATTCACATACATTAACACATTAACTTTTAGACTTCAGAAGTCTACTACTGTTCTCAGTTAATCGAACAGAATCACCTCTGTCCCTTTCTGGATAAAAGAGGGGTGACATGACATGCTCCACATGAAAGCCAGAAAGTCCATCATCAAAGCTGAGCGTTTTCTTATGGAGCTTAGAAATTTGCACTCCTGTATTTTGACATTATTTCATATTCACTGTTAAAGTTAAATGGCACAACTAGCCAAATAGCTAAGTGGAATTAGCTAAGTGGAAGGGAAATTTAATTCTGGCATCTTAAAGCATTTACATTATTGCATGCGATGGTGAATGTCTGAAAAGAAATATATGGCATTTAGAATATTGTGCATAATGATTAATTAAAAAAATACATCACAATATTGTAAATGCTGTGATTTTATTTTCAAGCTCTAAACTTGATTATTTAAAGTTCACAAATGTTAGATGCACAGCAGTAACAAACACTATCAGGCTTCAGAGCATACAGGAACGCTGTGGTTCGTGAATTAGAGCAGGAATCCGCCCCCCTTTTGTTATTTTTTTCTTTCCACAAATTGCACTTCGGTTTTACACGTATACAAGAACAAACAGGTTAGCACAAAGACAAAAAGAAACAAGTAAAGAAGAAACAAGGACCATTTAATGACTTGATAATATAGCTGGTATTCTGGTATCCATCCACTTGTATTCACCGTTACCGTGAGCCAAAAGTCATTCATCACTGTATGTGAACAAGGCTCCCTTACTGTTATTACATACATTGTTTGTTATTCTTTTCCTGCACGTGGGAAATGAACTCACCAGTGTGCGTTTCTCTCCATCTGTAATGTTGATAAGAGCTGTTGTGTTTTTTGCGTTTGTGCCATGCACTATGCTTGCAGGGTGGGAGGGTGGACAGTGCTTCTCTATGGAAATGGCATTGACAAATATTGACAATCCCACACAGGGACAGGCAAAAAATAAATAAATAAATAAATAAAAGCTGATTTTATCTCAAACTGACTTCAACATTTTGATTACGTGCAGATGAATGGCCAAAATAGTAACTTTTCCAAAGATTGATTCTACATTCATATGGAAGTAAAGAAATGTGGAAGACTGTGTATAAACTATTTTTTAAAAAGCTGTTTGTCAGTATAAGCATGTGTAATAATTTCAAAGGGGTCATGTTGGGTGGAAGCGGGCTTATCATTAAGGGGAAGCCTGCAATCACTTTTCATTCAACTCCACCCAAGCTGCAAACAGGTTCAGTAGTGAGTGTTAAGTTACCATAAACGATAAGACAAATCAGACACATTTTGTGTATTTCAAAAATTTTAACTCTATAACTACAAATTACTATTTTAACATTTTCATGCATTGGAAATCGAACAAAAAATTTGATGCCAATTCCAAAAGGATCCGAATGTGAGGTGATTTTAAACATGAGCTGCAGGAAAACTGTAATATTATACACTTTACAAGAAGCCCAGGGTAGTAATAAATGTGTCTGACACTAAGCAGAAACAGTGCTGAGTGGCTAAGCTAACATCCTGTGGTGTGTTCACATACACACACCCGCTGACACACACACCAGCTGAATGTTGACAGATGTGGTTCCATTGCTGCTGTTTTAGTCTTCGACTCAGCAGGGTAATTTTACCTCTCAAACATTTCTCCAAAATAGAATTAAAAGCTGAAAATAGTTTGTGATGGGAATGTGTCTTCCTCCAACAACAACAAAAAAAACACCTAAGTTTTTCTTCAAAAAACGTTATTGTAAGTATTGTGGATTTGTGTTTTTCCCCTGACGTGCATTGAAATATGGACAGACAACATTTAAGCAGAAAAGGAAAAAAAGGTTATTGCACAAAATTCACATAAGACAAATATAGACTGGACAGGCATATGAAACCACTCGGCGACGTGATGTGATTTCTAACCACTTTTACCATTTTTTCTGGTTTTCCTCCATACCTACACCACTTCCTACAAAAAAGACAATGTATTTACCTTGACTTTGGCTACCATTCAAAGATTTTGTTTTACGATTCATCATGTGTGTTTTTTCTGAAGCAGGCTGAAGGATGATTCAATACAGTCCTTTTAAATAAAAAAAATTATGTTTTTTAAATTGATGGTACATTCTATAACTACCCACAGAGTTGGTTATTCAAAGACCTCTTTTAACACAACAGCCAGATTGCAAGGGCTTTCAAAGTAACTGGACATGTAGTTATTATGTTTCAGTTTATATTTAATTATATAGTTCCAAATTACAACAGTCACCTCAAGGCTATATAGACTCCAGAGACACTGTTTGGGCAGCAGCATGTCATTTAAAAACAGATCATGCACAAAAGACTCAGATAGGAGATGACCACACAAGTGAAGATGAAACTCAAAAACAGTTGGATACTTTCTAACAACATATGTTAGAAAATATAACAGGGAAGTAGGAGAAACATTATATTATTACATATAATGTTCTTGTATAACATACTGAATTGACAGTCAAGCTACGTGGTGCAAAAAAATCAATAATAATAATAATGATAATCTAAGATGTAGGCATGCATATCTATCTTTTGCTAGAATTTTGAGGATTACTGTGAATATAAACTCACAATGATCATTAATCCTCAAAGAGCAGAAAGGCCCATTTGTAGTTTGCAAATACAAATGTAGGCTCCTGAGTCACAGCCCAATGAGCTGAAACAAAATAAGGCTAAGGCAAAAAATACACCAGAAAATAGCATTGAAAGCATGTGACTGCATATTGGTGGTGTTTCTGTTATGCTATTGCCTTAATAATTATTGCCAGCTGAACTACTGTGTTGTTGTACTGCTGTTTCACATTCTTTGTGCTCAGATTCAGTTAAATGCATCAAAACTAATATCCTTGTTAAACATGATATTCTTGAACATAAATCCAAACCTAATAAAGACCTTTTCAGGGCAAAGAAATTGATCTAGTATGCTGAATCTGCAGCATACTAAGTAACTCACCTGTTACGGTGAAGACCAGGCTTAAGACAGCGAAAGACCACAATAAGCTAGAGCTAAATGGGGCCCGGTAAGATCATCATCATGTACAATATAGCAAGTCTGCTAATGTGGGCTTAACAACTCCAGGAAGTCAATGTGTTATGTTTATCCATCTAATTGCTTTTGAAGAACCTAAACTTTGAGTGTTATGTTGTAAAAGGTCAGCATTCATTACCTAATGTATTTGTTTTATCTAGTTTCTCAATGCAATGTACTTTCACATTACTAAAAGAATCCAGGAAATGAATTCTAACGGATGCTCAGCTGGCTTTAACCAAGACTGGGCTTTGCCCTCAAACTTCCTCACCATAGGAACAAATTATTTTTTAGCTCATAACTTCAACTAAACTACTCCAAAAAAGGGGCCGCCAGGTTAACAACAGACTTCAGGCTGATTTAGAGTCTTTTTTTTTTTAATGTGACGCAAAACAGTGGAAAGAACATAGAAGTGAATGGACTTACTCAATCTGTGTCCATAGAAGAATCAGCAGTATATTCAGTAGACAGTAGAAAAAGCACCTTAGCTCATTCCTCATAAAAAGGCAAAATGCGAACAGCAGCCACATACAGCTGAAAACGGAAAAAAACGGAAGATTAGTAGCATCTAAAAGTCTTCAACACACATTCATTACCAAGTAGGACTTCTTGATTCCACTTCCTCTAAAGTTGCATATCACATATTCAGAGAAGTCCCTCTTAAACACATACAGAGCATACATACAGCGTGCACCACTTCCTTTTTTCAGTTCCCCCACCTGGTGGAGGGGGAGGGGAGCTGGAGTTTAAAAAGAAGTCTGGGCCAATAGAAATCCAGCAAATATCTGACCTCTGTGGAGGTTATTCATCCAGGTAGGAGTCCAGCAATATCATTAGAATGCAATCGTACACTGAGGCAGCAAAATTCACTAAATAAGAAGAAATATGCAAAGTTTTTTTTTGTTATATAATCTAGCACAACAAGGTCCTTCTAGAGTTTTTAGAAGTAATGTATCTATAATATATTATACTTTTAAAAGTTAAATGCAGTAGTTCATCAGCATTGCAATTCATGTTTTAAAGGACGTTCTTTTCAAGTAAAGATCATCTGCACACTGTGTGTGATACAAACAGCGACTATAAAAAAGGTGAAACCTCAGAGAAGAGGAATTAGCGCACCCTCGCTCGCTTGCTCTTCACTCAGTTTACAAGATGTGATGACCTATTTGGTTGCAGTGACCTTCCTGCACAACCAGATTTCGATACTTCTTTACATAGAAAGGCAGTGTTATTTTGTGCGACTGTTTAAGATCTAAGATTCTAAAGGTGGCCTTAATGGCCAATTTCACTAATTGATAAATAGATGTTACACTATTATCAAGAGACATTTTTTATATATTTTATAAAATTAACAGCTCTTTGGTATGCAACACCTGAGTGCTGTAGAGTCAAGTGAGTACTGAGATGAACCAGCTAGGAACATTAACATCTTTGTCAGTCTTTTTGCATCCTGCAAACTGAAGCCTAGTGATGACACCAAAACATTTTCTTTTTTGCTACAATTTGGTGTCTTCAGCTGCTGTGTGGTGAATGGGACATGACTGTGTCATATACATATACACACACAATATATATATATATATATATATATATATATATATATATATATATATATATATTTATTTTCCCCTGCTTTTTAATGACAGAATATCAGGTGCAGCTGTTATTTAACTGAAAGTGAATTGATTGATTCCAGCCCATAATGTGGCTGGACATAAAGGTTAGCATAGCTCCACAGCAGACGCTTCCTGTGCTCTCAGTGTCAAACTTCCTGCTTCACCACACAGTCAGAGGCGGTCTGCCAAGCCACCGTCAGCTGCACTTCAATACTCTCCCTCATGTCTCCGCTTTCCATCCAACTACAGCAACAGAGCAGCGTCTTAAGGAGACACCTTGGCTTATTCTCATGTACTCAGCTGTTTTTCTTTACCAGAATCGAGTCTCCAGTGAGGGGAAAAAACACGTCTGGGTAGTTACCTCAGTTAACCATATAAAAGGCCACTGTTTCCCTTAACGGAGACTGTTGCAACTGGCTAATCCATCAAAGAAATGCCTATTCTGTTAAATCATCACTCACCCAAACAAAGCAAACACAGATTTAAACACAGTCATTGCAGGTGATGGGACTGATAAATGACTGAGAATGAAGCAAGCATTCAAAAAACAAACATCCCTCTATATCTCCTCGAAACATTCTGAAACACAAGAACATTAACCTTTAAGAGATCAACAGCAAAATCCTTCCATGTTTTCTAGCCCTGCTTAAATGCATCCCTAGCAATAGCATGGTGATTTACATTACAATACTTTAGCATGCAGTGTGTATTAGTGTATTTTTACTCATTCTGCACAGATCCTGCTAAAATTAAACAGTCTTAAAGCTTTGAATCCAGAGATTAAGTATTAAGTATCTTTCAGTGTGTGACTTTTTTGGAAATGCACGGGTTATTTTTTGTTATGCACCAACACTATGTCTAAGATGTTTTCCCATTACATCATGTTGCAGTGTTTAGTCACTGCAGCATCAGCAGTTTGGGCTGCAACTGTAGTAAATCTCAAAAATAATCTAGGAAAATGCATCTTTAAAGGAACAGAGTCACATTTTTGTTCTTATACCTCCCTATAGAACAGAGGCTGTCTGCACTGTTTCATACCAGACACGTTTTCATTAGTCAGGTGTTTGTGGGTGAGTTCTGTTATGACAAAGCAAAGATAACCGTTTCCCTGTTTCCACTCCGTACTAAGCTAAGTTGGTGCTGGTTGTAGCTTGATCTTAAACTAACAGATATGAGAGAGCTATCAATCTTTTTGTCTAGCTCGTAACAGCAAGTGGATGACTCCATATTCCAAAATTGCCACCTGAAATGCTGATGTATTTGTTGTGGCATGTCAAATTTTAAATTAACTTAAGTGTCACATATATATAAGTGCTGCTGTAATATACTGTAATAAGAGTTTGAAAAGGTTACACACCATCTCTGTAGTCTTCACAACCACAGCAGGCACTCTTGTTGTGTCTCGGGCATATTCAGCCCTATCAGATTCACAGTCTGAGCGGAGTTGTGTCTCAGTATTTCCTCTTTGTTACCATTGACATCACAACCACACCTAAAGCATGTACTATAAAGCAAGTTCAACATACCCAAGATATATTTTCCTTATCTTTGGAAACATGTATCTAGGTTCATTTATACTTCTTTTGTCAGGCTGAATGGTAACACAACTCAGTAAGTCAACCCAGGGTTGGTGGGTTGGCTGAGGTATCAGCACTTATATATGTAAGGGGAATATGTTGGCAGTGCATCACCAATACAAACATGGATAAGTCTATAGGTTCCAGAGTGGGTTTTTTTTTTTCAGTTGTAAAAATGTAATATGACAAAATAAAGGCAGGTGTTGGTGTAAAGCAGCAGCATATAAATCTACTACACAGCAGCCTAGTGCACAAAAAGTGTGGTATTAATGTGATAATACGGCTTGCAGTCTATATTGTCTATATAGTCTATATATTACACACTTCCCTGTGTAGACACAGGGAAGTCTCAATAGAGTTCAGGACTCTCAATAGAGTTCAGGAAGGAATGTCATGGGGTTCAAATGCTTATTGATTTTTTTTGCATCTCAACACACAACCTCAAATATGGTATTAATATAGATGCAAACATCAAACACTGTTATTAGACTCATTAGGCTGAAGAGAAGAGAAGAGAAGAGAAGAGAAGAGAAGAGAAGAGAAGAGAAGAGAAGAGAAGAGAAAAGAAGAGAAGAGACTCATCCTTTGCTGTATGTCACAGTCACATGAGTGTTAGTGGAACTTGCCTGCAGGCCACTCAGTCACTTTAGATGCTTTGTGATCACACATCAGACCGCATATGACTCATATAGTGTAGGTTAAACAGAGATGACACAATTGTGTCACTTAAATGCTTCAATAGTGTGAAAAAAACATCGGAAAATATGCAACAGCTAATGCTTATTTGAAGAAACACTTTAACTTGTACATCTGTTAAGTTAAAATAATTATCCCATGATTGATATGCAGTTGGGAAAAACGTAGAGTACCAGAATGAATAGTGACATTGAATTGGAGGAATACTAATCAAGCGTTGGAATTTAACCACTCTGGCATTTCCTGACCACATAAATCATTGTTTCATTTGTGACTGTGCCTGTTTATAGCTTTGGCTGGTTACATTAATGGCACATGAAGCACATGGTCGTGAATTTCAGTACTGGACGGACACAGTGGTGCCAGAATCACATGCTTTACACAGGAAACCGAGCAGAGCACAAAAAACAAGTTTTTTGGTTTTACTACTACCCGCACATGCTACACAAATGCATCTGAACAGTGGTGCATTTCTTTTCACATCATAGCCTTCATAGAAGGAAATGGTATGATGTTTCTTAGAACATGTCTTTTCTGAGTTATTTTAGGAGATGACAGAAGTGGAAGCTCCTCGCTTCCTAACTGACGCTGGGTTCGGCCCACTGCGCACTGTGGAATGAAAAGAACTCTGAGCTAATACTAGTTCTGTGACGAGGCACATGAATGAAATACAACCGGGGGCGATATGAGCACACTCACGAGGCTGCCCTCTGTTGTGCAATGACCAAAACCTCAAACGATTTTAATGAAACCCGGACATAAAGTAGAACAAAACTTTCTACACAGTGCTGCTCTTTTTGAAGGTTGTAATCCAGAGAAGTAACAGGTTCAGTCCAAAATAAGGTTACACAGGAACACCACATATTTACACACAGCTACCTTATTAGGCCGCTTAATAGACAAAGCTTGAAAAGGTCAAGTCAAAGAAGATGTGATGGCACTGACGTGAAAGTATTGGATTTTTTTCCAAGTTTCAGGATCCCAAAAAGCACCACTTCTAGTCATCATCACTCACGCAGTCAAGTAACTTTCAGCAAGATACTAAAGGTCAAGACACATAATCCTAACCCTGAGCCCCCACAATGTATCCAAACATTATCCCAGTAGCTGATACAGGCGCTCTTGCAGCATAGGTAAATGTAAAGTGCTCTAAACTGTCCTCAGTTAAAAGTAATTTCAAGAATACAGTCCATTTCCCCAGTTAAGGATACTTGACTTCACTGCAGATTTCAAGAGGCTCTACTTATGAGCAATAAAGCCTGCTTCTTACTGAGGATGGAACAAAGCTCAATGAGTGCTTGTATGGTAATGCTTTCAGTTTAAAAGCATCTCTAATAATCTTAAATTAACAAAACTTTCTAATGGAAGAAACAAATCTCTATAGGTGCCATAGTTCCAGGAACAACACGACAACATCATCCCCTCTAAAAGAGGCATTTAAAACCTTTTTTTTTTTTTTTTTTTTGGGGGGGGGGGGGGGGGGGGTGTAATAAAATGAGTCATTAAGATCCAAGATACTTACAGCCTACTCTATTATTTTGTCCTTCTAGACATTGCTTTGATGAAATGCACAGATCACACTGGATCATCATCCCTGGAGCTACTGGTGCACTAATGCTCTGAATACATTATGCAATTAAGTAAATAAAGTGAGAGAGGTCTGGGACAAACCAGGAGGTTTGGTGAATTAATACACTGAGGATATAAGAAATAAGAAGTGGCTACATATTGACAAATGCACAAATAGCATTTCAGTAGTGCTTCAGTACGGAAAACTGAATTCAAGTCAATTTCACACCATTCAGAACGAAATGTATACTTGGTTAATTTACAAGTGTTCCTTTTAGTGTCAAGTGTCCCGAACTATACCAGCATGTTTGCCGACTCCCCATATCTGAAAAAAGTTATCTACCCAGGCACCAAAACGTAAAGTTTTTTGAACAACAGTAACAGGTGAGATATTACACAATATCAAGAAAAGCTACACAGTGGAAAGAAAGAAAAAGTCAACTGATTTAAACTACTGATAAAGCCATGCAAGTCAGACTGGAGCTAAGAAATGTCAGATAAAGTGGCTGCTAAACTGTGAAAGTGACTCTCCAGGCCTTGCAGAGAAGGGAAGCAGTACTGTGTTCCCCATTTGATTAATGTGTTGTCGCCATTCCTCCATTCAAAGTAAGTAGCCTTATAAACTAAACGTTTACAGTACTAGCTCGGGTTTATGAATCTGTCTGTGTAAGTGCATGCAGAGATACTGCTTGCCAAACAGGTTGTGGACGCACACAAACTCGCGTTATACGCTTTCAGCCTAATATCTCTTCTGTGCAGCTGTAGTCAAGTGCATTTTTGTATGTGTGTGTGTGTGTGTTGCCACAAGTGGCCCCTGCTTTTTACAAGGCTCTTTGAAAATAAAACCCAACATTGCAGCCCGTCCCCGCACGCCTGTAGCTCTCTTTACAATTACGCAACACGAAACGCATGCCTTATGTGTAGCTTAACTGTAAGAGAGACGAGCTACATCTTCATGATCTATGAAAAATCGGAAGTTTTAACAGAAACCAACACTGAGCACTATTTGTGGGTGGAATGAAGAAGGAAAAAAACCCTGGCCTGTGCCCAAAGTCCCAGCCAGATCCCCGCAAGTGCCTTAAAGTCGTATTTTAAGCGTGTAAACTACTCTTCTGATCTTGAAATAAACAGTTGTTTCCATCTCTGCTCAAATCATTCCCAGCTGCTTTCGGAAAGATGACAATTCTCCTTCTTTCTGCTTGTACAGCGAACTCGTCTGTCACGGTTTCCGCTTAAGTGAAGCTTTTTATTTTCTCCACACAATTACACAAAAGCAAAACTTCAACGAAATTTAAGACAATGTTTGCTTAACTTACCTCTGCAAGACCGAATTGCTGTCCACGGCCGATGTAATCTTCCATCGACCGTCAACACAATATGGTTGATGTTGAGGACCGCTACGCAGCCAATCCTGAAGTCTGCAGAGGGCTGGCAGGCAGACAGACAGCCCTGCCACACTCGCCTCATCCAGAGCCTTGTGCACAGTGGGTTGAGCAAAGACTGCTGAAGGAGAGCTACATGAGGAAGTAGTTTCATGATCACAGTGACTGTGTGGAAAATGTAGTTTAGCTAAATGAGACCATAAATAATATTTATACTTTCTATAGACAACACAAGACATTTAGTCATAAAACATTGTAATAACTTCGGTAGTGTTACCAGTAAATATTAAGATGTAGGTGTGTGTCTAGAGGGGAAGGTATGTGGTGGCACTGGCCAGACCTGAAAAAGGATTGTAGGTGCAGCTAACTGCCAAAATACTGTAAAGAGAATGGCAGGTAACAAATATGCATTTGTATTTTAGGTGTTTTAAGCTTTATATATTTTATTTTTTAGAAGAATCAGTACTATTATGCTACTTCAGTAGAATTTTGACATATTCTTCAATGGCTAAATACTTTGTTTGCCACTTTGGAAACAGCTATTCTTTACAAAATGATAAATGATATGTAACCCTTTTCATGTCTTAGCATTGATCTGGCTGCACAGGCCTGCAAATGATGCACACAATAATATGCAGTGTTTCCATGCTTTCTAAAATCCCTGATCAAACATTTTGTTTTCCTGTCGGGTTCTCCTGCCTTGTTCTTGGTCCCCCCTTGTCTTCCTATTCAAAAGCTCCTGGAAGCAGCCCCTTAGCTATTCAACCAGGTAACAAATGAAAGCAACTGTACTTAATAGCAGCTTTTTCAAGAAGCCACAATCATCTGTTCACACAATAATGTACACGCTGGATGTCTGTGGGATACGTCAGGAAAACTTTGGGGTGCAGTATCTTGCCTCAAGAACAATTTATGGATTGAAAGAGCCAGGGATCAAACCACTGACCTTCTGACTGGTAGATAACCACCTCTCCTCTTAAACTGACTGAGCAAATCTAAACCTCTTCTAGAAGCAAGTCTTTCAGCTTGGCATCCCTCTTGGAACACCTCCAAGTAATTACTTGTTCATCATTACCTAAATGAACTTCAATTTTAGTGATCACTTGAACATAAACGGTATAAAGAACTGCCAGGGAAACACTAAAAAATGCTTTATGGTTAAAAGCTTTTCTCCCCACAAATGTCATTTCTACCCCCATCTTTTACATCTACATAGACCTAAAATGATCCTGTTCTGTTCATGCCATTTTCATTTTCAGATGACAGTATTTTTCCTCCTTCCTAGGCTCAACTCTTTGAAGGTATGACTCTGGGTTCGGCCAATGCAGCTGTGCCGGCAGGGTCTCTTATCCGGAGTTTTAATAGTGATGCAATGTTTCCAGATGTGGAACAAGAGAGAGAAAAAACAGCATTAGTGTGACCTGAAAAAGTTATTTTCTCAAAAGACACACAAACACTATATATAAGGGCTTCTGACGTCATTGAATTTGGAAAGAAACACCAAATTCCACTCTCAGAGAGAAGACCGTCAACAGTTTGATTACATAACCCTTTTCCCCCAGCGAGACAAACAGCTGTATCGCGATACTTACTTTTAAAATTAAAAAAACAAAAACAAATCCATGTTTTATCATTCTTTTGCTTGATTTTAACATTTTGAACTATATCTTACTCACATATTATTTTCATATTTGTGCTAAAGTTACACGTCTTTTACACAACATGAGTTCAGAAATGCTTGTGACAATGCAGAAGCCCTTCTTGCAAAAAAGGACTTAAAGGAAACCCGAGCTGATTGGTGAGTGGGTGGACAAGCATGCTGGACATATCAGAGGTGCAGTTTGTTCTGCCAGAATGCCTCCTCACATCTGACGGACATAAGCTTCACGTGGCCCGCCTTACACGAATAAGACAAGGCTGCCTCCTGGTGGACTAATGTAAACACAAGTTTTACTAAATAAACAGTTGCCGTGTTTAACCATAAATTACCAGCTCTGTAGTAAAAGTTCTACATCACAGTACACGTACAGGGAAAAAAGACAAAAGCATCATTTTCATTTAATAAGCTGTACACTTTAATAACATTTCAAAAACATTAAGATTATATACAACAGTTATTGCAGAGAAATTAGTCACAAATGCCTTTGTTAGGTACACCTTACTGTTATCACGTTGGAACCCGAGCCTCAACTCTCGCGGCCCGGTACCAAACCACTCACAGACCGGTACCGGTCCGTGGCCCATGAAGGGAACCGCTGCTCTATTGGATTGAGATCTGGTGACTGTGGAGGCCATTGGAGTACAGTGAAGTTATTGGCATGTTCAAGAAACCAGTGAGTAGACTTCAGTTTTGTGGAATGATGCTGGAAGCAAAGTTCTTTGTGTTACTCATGCATGAGGGAGACCTGCCTGGAGCCAAGTGTCGTTCCACCCACTTGACCTCCGTCACTCTCAACCAGGTTTAAGATAAGATAAGATAACCTTTATTAGTCCCACACGTGGGAAATTTGTTTTGTCACAGCAGGAAGTGGACAGTGCAAAAGTTATGAGGCAAAAATTAGAATACAATAAGAATAAATACAGTTTCCCATAGCAATCCTTTTATTGTGGTTACATGAATATGTATAGGTTCATTAACATATGACATTTCATATAGGTATACATGTGGACAAAGAATACCTTGTCTGTGTGAGGTCAAGATGTGACCCTGTGAAGACTCCCCAAAGCTGGTGCCAGGAGTCTAGCGGTCCATCTGAACAAAAGGCTCTTATACTTAAACAGATATACGTGTGTTTGCTATACCATATATCAGCAAGAGAAGATACGACCTCTCCTAGGAGGTGTGTGATCTATGCCAGAACCCTCTGAAGAGGAGTGAACGCACTCCCCTCTTCATGCTACACAGAGTTGTTACAGACCTTCAAAGCTAAGCATATATAAATATATATTTCTAGGCATAAATGACAATCCAACAATACAAATCTAACAGAAACCTGCCTCTCACTGGATATTTTCGCTTTTTTATTTAGACCATTCTCTGTAAACCCCACAAGTGGATGGAGAGTGGGGAAACCCCACTAGATAAGCATTTTATAACATCCTCAGGCCAGCCAGTCTAGCACTGAAACTTCAGCGGATGACCCTTCTCGTGTATATATGTTGAAATGCATTTGGTTCTTCACATAAGAGTGGCTGATTAATAATTAAATGAACGAGCAGTTGAACAGGTATACCTGACAAAGTGGCCGGTGAGTGTATATGACAAATGTAACAGGTAGAGTTTCTCTGCATTTCCACACTGTTAAAATTTCCAGGTGGAAGAATAATTTATTTGTCCAAACGACTCTGTGTTACGAGCTTACACTCAGATTATATTATTCTTTGGCAATTTAAGAACTGGCTTTGTCTGCACTCTTATTCAGTAAATGTTGCCAATGTACAGAACCTGTATGATCCTGATCATTCCCACTACTCATACCAGGAGTAGGGGTGTGCAGATAGTTGGTAGATACAAACCAAGTTTTCAAAGAAACCAAACAAGTCCTCCTGCAAAAATCTGAGTCTAAAAGCTGACAAGAGTAAAGCTGGCTGACTGTTCAGATGCTCCTGGTCGACAGACACTGGTTGACCACCTCCAGTAGAGATGCATTCTCCAGAGCTGCTGCCACTCTCTCTTTGTCTGCCAGCTGTTTGTTCACTGTACACACAATGACATAAGCAGTATGATAAATAATGCATTCGATTATACTGGTAAAAATGGTCTAAAATTCCATCTCGCCTCGTTTCTCTCTATGGAGTTTTACCTGCTTCCTCTGAAGCATGAGTCCCAGGAGTGATACAAACATCAATCTGAGAGGAAATAGAAAAAATATACTGCAATTTAAGCCACAATTGAAAATAACAAAAAATTAAAGCACATAAAAATTTGACACTGTAAAATATGTTTAAGGTTAAATGTGCATGCCATGTGAAAAAACATGCATAAACATACTTTGAACCTGTCTGGCAGGGAGCGCAGAAGCTTGACTTTGATGGACAGACCAATGAGTGTTGCCATGCTGCAGTGAGGGATGGTGGGCGTGAACTCAATACCCACAGTACTCTCTGCATCATTAACCTGAGGAAGCATACACAAATAATAAACTTCATTCATCAATTTATCTTCCTAACAGCATACTGCATTCATTTATCAATGAAATTCACTGTTAATACTTTTGAATGAAATGTTTGTTGTTGGATTCAACTGTCTTCAACCATGTCTTTACTAAAGTAATCTGCAAGTGTGTTATAGAGCATCTTTTTATTTCTTTATTCACACTACTACAAACATAGGAAAAATATAAGATAATAGGAAGCAAAAAAAAAACCCCATACCTTAACTCGAACTTGCTCCACAACATTGAGCTCTTCCAGTGACAGTGGATGCTCTGGGTCATTGATAGATCTGATCAGATGTAACTTTAGTTAAAGAATTCAAGACGGTATAATACAAATAATAAATATTTTTGTTTCTGCACTACTGTAATCAGTGTACTAATGATATTAAAGTAAAGATCCAACAATATTAGAAAGAAACGCAAAGAACGATATCTCCTGTGAAGCAAGTGTTTGGTAAAAGTGGAACAGAAGAGCTCCCTTGTAACAGGGAGAGACCTCCAGCAGAATCAGGCTTTTCAAAGTACAGAGATTGGCCATAACCAGTTGGGAGGAGGGGAAAGAAAGGACAAAAAGACAAACTTTAAGCTGTTTGCATAGCCACTGTACCTAAGTCCAAGAAATACTAACATCAGCTTAACAATAACTCAATTAAAAACTGTCAAATTGTTCAAATTATATATATAATAAAATATATTTACAAAAATGAGACAATTTTACATTCCTGAGAATACGAATTGAGCAACCTAAATCATTAACGGTGTTTATAAATTTAATCTACGATGGTTAACTAACCTATTAAAACACAGTTGCACTTCAAAATGTTTAGTTACGCTTTCAATACTAAAAATGTGACTACTGTTACTTGTCGGTAAACCCAGATACAATCGTGCTACTTCTTAAACTGCTGTTAACTCCCTCCATTTCATTATCTAGCTGAATGGCACTGGCATTAGCTTTTAAGTCAGGCAAATAATAGAATACATGAACATCAGTAAAAAAAAAAAAATGATGAAGGGCATATCTCTAAAGCGTAAATGCACTCTAAACCACAGTAAAACATGAAAACAGGATATCGAATATTTCTCTGTCGTCGATGGGGTCGTGGACGTCTTCATCCTCTTCGGACGCCGTCTGTACTCTGTCCCCCGACCGCTGAAAAATCACAGGGTTTGCATTCTCCAAGCGGGTCCCCTCGGACATCTTCAGCGCTTACTTTAGTCCGCGTTAAACAGTAAAAAACCTCGTATTTTGTTAGAGATTGCTGTCTCTACCCGATCCGTACCGGAAACCCAATCGGTAACCGCATGCGCAAATCTTACGTCACTTCCTCTCTTTGCCAACATTGCGACGTTCAAAATATATATATATATATATATATATATATATATATATATATATATATATATATATATATATATATATATATATATATATATATATATATAAAAATATTTAAACAATGGATACTCCGTATACAAATACACATTCTTTTAGTAGGATATTCAGTTAACTTCGTGCGTTTTCGGACGTGTAAGCCTATACAAATGTTTAAAAAATACCATTTAAATTTCCTTTCCTAGTCTTTGCTTATTCTCTTGCTATTTTCAAATTTCCCCAGGCTTCCCATTTTGAAGGCTTAGACTGTACATGGAAATATATATATTATTTTTACTGGCATATGTTTCCCTGTTTGTCCGGCAGATGGCAGATACAGCCCATTTTAGCACTTGACACTAACACAGAATACGCTTTAATAAAAGTGTTATTGCAATAACAATATACTGACCACAATAATCTTAATTTCACAGGAATTTTTACATGAAACATTATTACTTTATTTTAATTTTTTTTTTTTTACTATATTTTAGTTTGTGTTTTTTTTTTAAACACAAACATATTTCTTTTTCTCGCATTTCTTTTATTTTGTACACAAACACATTTGACCTGTTAGCGGGAAGAAGAGCGATTCTGCTTTTTCATCTGTGCAGAGTAAAGAGTGTATCCTAATTAATTTATGACAAGCCACCAGTGGTAGTTTAGATTGGTGGGTTAGCTATTCCTGATTTTTATGCCATTACCTGTAAGTTCTCGCTTTAGTTTCCTAGAATTTTCTCTCTGTTTGCAAAGTTCGAGTATGATAATGAGAATTTGTAACTGTATTCAAAGCTAAACTGGTATCTACAACTCAATTAAACACAGTAATTTCACCATTTTGATGTTAAGTCCCTACAAACTCACTGCAATGATTATCTTTGAAAAAATTAAAACAAACTGGTTAGAACACAGGTATTACATATTTGTGTCAGCCTTTCAGCCAAACCCCTTTATGGAAGCACTTTATTTAAAGATTAAATTATCATATGGTCTTCATTTCTGTACTACACAACCACCATCACCTACTTCTATCAAGTCAGAATCTTAATGAACTGCTGCAGTCACTGGAAATATGGAGTGCGGTAGATGTGAAGTTTTACTTCAGCCTGATATGTTCACCTTTTTGAGAAAAAATGTGCATATAATGAGACTGCGCACGGCCGCTGACACATGTTTTAACAAAAATGTCATGGATAAGGGCAGCGACAGTTTGAAAGGGTGAAAATATTTTCCTAACTGTGACAATATGGACTAACAACCTTTAGAGTCACAATTCTGGTTTCAGGTGGTAACATGCTATTTATAAATAGTTGTTTCTATGAAATTAGATAGAAAAAATGTTCACTGCTAAGTCCAATTTATGCAAGAATTGCATTATCAGCACATATGACTCCAAAACCTCAGTGTCTTGCAACTACATGAAAAAGACTGAACATTTTCATTATAAAAGGCAAAATCTTAATGAGCTGCTAAATTAAAATCATATCAACATTACCAGTCTTAAATATCTCACAAGCTTAATGTCTAATCAGAACACCTGATTAGACAACCTTCAGCATTTGGGGATGAAAAGTTTAGAAGCATGTAGATAAATGAGGCACAAACAGTAAAGTTTAATGTTTCGCATTAATGCAGTGCACTATCAGAATGAGAAGTAAGAGTTTGCTGCTGCATAATGTAGAGAGTCCAGAGAGGTGAGTTTTTCATGGTCTGACATTGTGAATGTGAAGGAAATAATATCCTGTTCTGAAGTCAAAACATTTGTGAAAAATGAACACTGTTTGTCAGACATGGGTTTCTTAAGCTTCTGAATTTAAAGAAGTCTTTTTTAAAATTCTCAACAGTACTGATAATAAAATGGAGCTACCTGTGGAGAGCAGCTTGCTGCTGCCATGCACTGTGTGCATTATGTGATTGTTCCTCATTTGGTCTTTGTGTTCAGAGCATGGTGGGATTCCATATTTATAGAGAACCACTGGTGGTGTTGAGCCTGGAGCAGCACACCTGATGTGCATAATGAGACAAAGCTGCAGACAACCAGTTCACAGCTTGCCATATAAATAGCAGCAAATGTTTGCAATATGAAGAAATATGGGTAGATTATTTTCCTTAATGTCACAATGTATTCCCAAAAATGGATTATGGAGGACTAGCAAATTTTATTGCAAAGAGGTCTTTAGGTTTGACTGTATTTGTAGTTTTTTGAAATACACAGTGCAAAAATTAGGTGCAGAGAAATGGAAAAGCATAGAAGGCTTGAACTTCCCTCTCAAGACAACTTTTAAATTACGGTAACTAATTTTTTGGCATTAAAATAAAGACTAAAGAAAATGTAAATGTAATTTATCCACTTGATGGACAGCAGTCACACCAGAACGGAGGTCAGTGCTTGACATTAGGAGTGTAAATTTCACTCTTGCTATGTGATGTAAGAACAGTAGCAAGAAGCAGACAATCACTAAAGCACCCTGCATGTTAGTGTGATGGTAGTCCATAGGTGCCAGGCAGAGCTTTGTAGATCCATGTCTGTGTATAACAGTTGTCTACTGTCACCTGGGTCCGGGCAAAAAATAGGTTGAATAACCAGAAATGTCAACTGCTATTTTTCATGATTCGGCTACTTGGTAGCTCTGTAGCTTTGCCCCTGCAGCTGAGGAGAAAGAAGTCATAACATGCAAAGAAGTTTGTAGTGAAGGAAAAAGATTATCAAAGAATGGAAACTGTCCAGTGCAGCTCTCTGTGCTTCTCCTGTTTTTTTTCCTCTTGATCTTTGATGTTTTCACACTTCTCCTTGTTAAGGGTGAGCTTTGCTCGTGCTCTCTTTTCTGTTCGAGTCAACTTTGCAACAAGTCATTATTTGACCTGTGCAGGGCATTGCACTGATGGCTTTTTGGAGGTTCAATCCCTCATATCCCTCTCTCTGCATATCCAGGCAGCTACGCAAATCACCAGTGTGGGAATACAAATCCTGGAAAATTTAGAGAGATTTTATCATTTTAATTATTCATTTTTGTAACAGAAATGAAAGCAAAATAAAACAAAAATACTTCCAGGAGAACAAGCCTTGTCTTGCATGCTGTCACTTTTACTTGCGAATTATTAGGATCATGGTTTAAGTTTATAAAGTTAAAGACATCAGTGAAACTGTATCATTTAAATGCTTTAAAAATCTCTGCCACATCAGCATAAAAGCTCATTTTTCCTTACCAGGTTAGTGATTTCCACCTGTACACTGCTGCCATGTCATATTTGTGAACCTGCATTAAAAAAAAGTTGACCAATATTGTGTAAATTCTGATAATTCAAGTTGACATTTATATTGTTTAAGATTTGCTACAGCTTTGTAATTAAGCCCAGAAAGCCATGACCTTTTGTACTATGGGTTTTGGCCACTGGAGTGCATAAAATATATTATACATATTGAGGCCAACTTTGCAGTCTCACAGAGAGTTTCTGTGTCTTGTCAGAAAATGAGATGCCTTTCATCATTTTTGAAATACTGAATTAAATATACAAGGTCAAAGGTAAACTTTTGGAGGAGAAATACAAACTATAGGAACCAGACTTTTTTTTTCTCTTTACAAAAGCTACAACCAGAGTGAACAATGAAGTTTGAACATAAGCTTTTATATGATGTGTTCACTCATGCTAAACCTATGTTTTGTTATTCATTGAATTAAACATGAAATGGCAAAATCAAGATCTTTTAGTTTTAAATTATTCATCTAACTCATGGTTTATACCCCATACTGTGAGATGAGAATGGATGAGACATCGTGCCTCTTTTTAAGTTTCAGGTTGCATTTTCCTCTCAAAGAGGAAAGTATCAGTTCTGACAAATTATTGTTCAGTCTTTTAGAATGATGTATCGTTCCAGTTGAAAAGTTAATGACTATGTGTTTCATAATTGCTGCCTTTTAGAAATGTTCACATTTTCCTTTTCAGGAGTTTGCTCATTGTTTCACATTAATGTGCATATTCAGAGTGACTGCAGCAGTCACAAAGTGACAGCAGAAGATGACTTACTTTGGAAAGCAATTTCGAAGAGTCAGGAAGAATTTCTTTTCTGCTTTTACCTCGCCCTCGGGGGAATTAGGTGAAGGAACCAGCCAAAGAGACTATCATTTGAACAACTATTTATAAAAAAAGGATGTGGCAGAACATTTATTGAAGGCGTAAATTAAACTAGCTCACAATTTTTAAGAGCGGCTTCAGCGTTTTGTGTGTCTCATTTAATATCATCCAGCGACAAAACAGCACCGCATACAGTAAATGTCTTTCATGGGCTGTTTAAGCTGATGTAAGCTCAGCTCTTTAAGCGCAGGTTTAGTGGGACTCTATAGTATGATATGGCTGCTCCTTTGGATCAGTTAATTAATAATTTCGTCATTTTTGTGCAGGGAGGGGAGCAGCACAGGTTTCGGGAGTCTTACAGAGGAAGAGAGAGAGGTGTAAAAGATGAAACAGGTTTATACTTTGGAACAGTCACTTGTCATCTCTTATAATAGTTTGAGCTCCTGGATGTCAAGGGAGCTGATAAAAACCCTCAAGTTCAACCACATAGAGAAGTAAACTCCAGTTCAAAAACATGAAGACTAACCAGTTCAGTTTAAAGAACAGCTCATCTGTTCAGGGTCCAGTTAAAATGTGTTAAATGTCTTGCAAATGCAAATCCAGCTTCCAAATTTGATCTTTTTTTTTTTCAAACCTCTCAGGAGCCAATTTGAATCTCTACTGTTCTCTATATTTCGACTGCTGACTCCTCACACTAGTAATGAGATAGCAAGCATGCTTTCAGTCACAGCTATATTTGAGTCATTTTTTCCTTAGATATCCTTAATGTTTTTGCAGCAACTTTACATGGAACACCCTCTGGTTTGTTTTCATTTTATTTCATATAGCCTATTGATTTTGTAAAAAATAAAAAGTGGGACAGTGTTCTGTTTGTTTTCATGTTTTGACTTGCATCCCTCTAATAGTGCAATTATTTCTCTTTCTTCCAGTTTTAGTGTCATTCAGCTTCACAGGGACCAGGTCGTCTCTAAAAGATGTGATCTCCTCCAAGGTGGTATAGGTTTGACACGAGAGTCCTCCTGCTGTGGGGTTCTCCCTCCCCACATCTTTACTCTCTGTGTATTTATCCACCATCACATCAAATCAGGCATCAATGTTTTCTGGCTGTTCACTGACTTGTGGGGAAATGAGCCTTAAATAAGGGATGATCAACATGACAGCTCTTGAAAACTAATATGTAATAGTTTATTTCCACAGATATCTGCCCTCCAGTGCTGGCAACACTAGTCATACATATCAATCACATATGCACACACATATCACTGTGGCTGATAAATAATGTTGATCATTTCATCAAGAATACAGGAGATCATCCAGAAAACCTGGTCTTTAATTAACAATGTCAGTCTCGCGACCCAGATGCACAGCACTCGAAGACAAGTTAACGATTATTTAAGAGGAGCTTTTAAAGGTAATATAGGTTTGATCTTTGGCTCAGTTTAACTATCACTGAAGCAGGAGTGTAAGCAGAGAGCCAGGGTACATATACTGCTCAAGTCAATGAGCCACAGGGGTACATACTGGTTGGAGTGGAGCCAGAGAGATGCAAACAGAAACAGCAAGGGGAGCAAAAACAGGAAACAAAAGGAGAGGGACAACAGAGGAAGAAAGATTAAGGAACAAAGGGTCCTAATGTAAGTGTTCTAATCTAAAAACATCTAGCAACACTGCAGCTTTTAATCTTAGGATGTTTTGTGACTATAATATTTAAATAAAATACACAATATTTGAACATTTGAAGAGTTTTATACAGAAGATAAGGCCTTTGGATGTCAACTGAGCCATTTTATCTTAATCTATTAGTGTAACAACAGTTGATGAGACGTTCCCAGTGCGGGCCAGACAAAAATGAAACATGCTGAGATGTCTTCTTGAAAATGGCGAATGCAATGAGTGTATTCTTAATTTTATGGAGCAAACAATGAATTATTGACCAATAAAAATGTTTACGACAAGCACAGGGCTTTACACCACTACTTGCTTTTCAACAGCTAGTGGTGCATCACAAAGAAAGGCTGCAATTATACTTCTGGATACTCTTCCAGGCCTTTAAATGTTCAGTGATCTCATATTGATAGACCTCAAACTAATGTGAATAATGTATTTTATATTTAATTATCATGAAAATGCAATGGAGAAGGAAATTCCAGATTAAACTGTCCCTTGAACTGAATAAATTTAAATAAAAGTTAACAACTTATTCCACACAAAAATGTTTGAAATTAAAATGAAAGAGGCCTTTTTCCCACCAACTGTTCTGTCGGTCCATCCGACAAGTCTAGAATCAATAAAAGCTCATTAAATTCCCACCACAACGCTGAGGTTTGGTGTGGGCTGAGCCCTTGGAGGTCATACATTTCCAGACATAGCAGTTGTCAGTTAATGCCCAACTCATGCTGGCAAGAACAGAGGATGAGCTGGTCCTTTTTTTCCGTGGAAATATTTCTGATGTTGGAGATATAGATCAATGCTTTGACTTTCCCCCATTGCTCTCGTCCCTTGTGTTTTCTCACACTGACTGCTAAACATTTCAACTGCTCTTGTGTGTGAGATTCACAGCACACAAAACTGAAAGATTGCAATATTTTTTGATGTTTCTTGTGCGGTCTGCAGTTATATCTCAGTGCCTTTCGCTTTGGCAGGACTTTTGAATTCTCTCTGCAGGGCATTTTGGTTAGTTTTGTACTGAAAACACCTTTTAAAAAGATATTTAAAGCAGGCTTGCCTCTGCTCTCTTTTGAAAGCCATAACCTCATGTCTCATTACCAAATGAGAGCACATTAAAAAAACGCAATATAATGAATATTACTATATGTGACTGTAAGGTTGTTACGTCAAATATAACATTCAGTTCTCTAGCAAAGGTGGGGAAGAAATATAAAGCTTTTTATGTAAAGGAAGCCAGCTGCTGTGAACTTGTTTATTTTCTAAGCAGTGACAGCAGAGAGGAAGACAAGAACAGAGGCCCTGCAGCCAGTCAGTGAACCTCAGGATAGCTTCACAAGAGGGTGCTGGTTGTTTTTCTCTCTTTCAGTCAGATTTATGTAGGAAAGACTGTGATAAATGTACCTTCTGTCCATAGAGAGAAGAGGGAGAAGCACATAGACAGGACTTCAGAGGGAGACTTCAGTCTGAAAGGATCATAAGATTGTAGTAGAGTGAGTTCAGACAGTGACATATGAGGGTATAGAGGGAGAAATTATTTTGTATTGATTCAGCCTCACACACAAACAGAATAAGCCCAACAAAGTTTCACCAGCAACAAACTGAAACCTTGCCGTGTTTAAATCCTATAGTCATTCTCTCATGACACATCAGCTCAATGGTGAGCTCACACCAACCTGAAAACAACCAAAGAACACACGTTAGTTGTTACATGTTGTTACAAACTCACCGGCCACATTACAAATTTCACCTGTTCAACTGCTCTTTAATGTCAGCATGTAATCTGATGACCACATGGCCGCAACTCAATACAATGCGGGATAAAGATATGGTCAAGATGACCTGCTGAAGCTCAAACCAAACATCAGTGAAGAAGAATGGTGATTTTTAAATGACTTTGTGAGATCATTCTTTATAAATCTTAGAGATGGTCGTGTGGGAAATACTTTCTGAAATACTCAGATGAGCCTCTTTGGCACCAACAATCATACAATATTCAAAGAGAAAATATCCAGTTCTCTAGGTGAAAATATTATTGTTGTAGGAAAAGAGGTCAGAGATAAATGGCTAGACTGTAGCAACCAATGCAAGCAGAACAACATCTGAATGCACATCTCATCAAACCTTGAAGCAGATGGACTACAGCAGCAGAAGACCACACTGAGTGCCACTCCTATCAGCATTGTTTAGATGGCACGTTCTGAGTAATGTTGTCCATCAGAGGCCATCAGAAGTGTACCCATCTTTTGATGCCCGCTTCCAGCATAATACAGTGCCATATCAGAAAGCTAAAATCATCTCAAACTGGTTTTGTCACAATGAGTTTAATCTACTCAGATGGCCTCCACGTCACTAGATCTTAATCCTATAGAACGCCTTGAGATGTGAGGGAACGGGAGATTCACATCATGGATACACAGTCCAGAATATATGCCACAAAAATTACGGCAGTTCTGAAGGCAAAGGGAGGTCCACCCTGCCAACAAAGTGTCTGGTGAGTATAACCTTTTATACACATTTCCACTGAAACCACACTGGTTTGCGTGACAAGTGATCATTTTGCTACTGATGACTCAACCTCACCTTTGCCTTCCTGCTGCTCCGTGAATACTGTTGATCACAGCTTGCCATTACACTGTCTCCCAAACCATCCAAGAGGCACTTTGCGAAATCAATTTGTCTGAAATTCATTGGGAAGACTGCAGTGAGTCAAGTGCTCCTCAAGTGCAAATATAAAAAGCTTATGTCACAGTTCAAGTGGGCAATGACCAATTTGCCTCGCATAACTGCAGCCTTTCTCCAGCACGCAGCATCACTTTGCTGTTGTTTTAAGTCTGGTGGCTGAGATGTACTTTAACAAGAGAAAACAAGACCCTTGATAAACGAAACATTGATGTCATACTGCAGGCATGCATGTTCTTTGATGTGTGTTTTGTGCCATGCAGTTTGGAGAACATGTAGAAGCGGGTCTCATGGTGTTAGGGTAGTAGGATCTCTTTTTTGAGACAAAGTAAAACAATGAAACAATAAAAGACATTGAAGCTTTTGAAAACCCAAAACAACCCCTCTCAATAAATAAATATAACAATAATTGTATTTTTCATTAATGATATATCAACAGACAATAACATTACAAAGGCAAAAAAAAGCCCAAGTTGGTCTTGATCTGCTGAACACCAGAACAGCTTTAATGCTCCTGATGTACCTCAGTGTTAACTTCTCAAATCTCTGGGAATCTACAGGAAGGTTTAAACACCATTCTTCCCAAAGATATTCCCTCAAATGTTTTGATGATGGTGAATGTTCTGTAACGTGTCCACAACCTCCCATAAGTGTTTGACTGAAGATTGAGATCTGATGACTAAAGGTCACAGCAAATTATTTTCACACTCAAACCTTCTGCCCTGTGAATTAGGGTAATTTCATTCTAGAAAGAACACTCCTATTAATATGCATAGTACGATCAAGTTTATCACTCAGACTGACCTTTCCTCTAAAGAGACAAGGGTCTCTAACTATACCTCTAAAATATCCATGCATATAATAGAGCTGCCTGGTGACCTCATGTAGAGGGGAGGGGACAAGGGATTCAGGTGTTTGAATGTGAAACTGTTTATTATTTTGGCTGATTTGCATGAGCTTGCATTTGAAAAAGAAACTTAAACTCATCTGCAATCCAAGTTATGAAGACACTTGGCTGGTTTACTTAATTTCATAAGTATTAAATTTCATTTCATGTTTATTCATTTACAGGATGCAATTTAGTATACAATAATAGATACTGTAAAGCAGGATGGAAGTAGGGCACACCTGAAGAGACCCACACAGAAATATGCTGACAGTGCAAAATGATGACCATGTTCTGTAACACCAAATATAAACAGCCAGTTAATGATAAACTCGCATTAATACAATTTCTAAAGTGGACATGCTCTGCTTAAAACAGCTCGGTAACGACCAACAGCTGTATCTGTTTCTGCCAGCGTCTAACACTCCCGGCCCAGACAACATTTCCTATCCTGTCATTAGAGAAGATTGGGTCTCTGTTGACCTTTTACTGTAATTATGTTCTGTCAGGGCGGCATGTCTGCTGCTCTCAGTCCAATTCATATTTCGCTCAGACTCCCTGCAAAATGGCAAAGAAATAAGGCAGTTGTAAAACTAAGCTTACAATAAGTAATATCTATCTATCTATCTATCTATCTATCTATCTATCTATCTATCTATCTATCTTTTGCTCTTTTGTGTGGCCCTCTACTTTTCCAGGGCAGTAGAAGCTTCCAGCTGAGCACCGACCTATTTAACTCCAAAATGAGACGCCGTTTGGAAGGATCTGTTTTTTAAGTATAGCACTGATGCCGTGATTTGATCTATGAGGGCTTTCAGGGTTTACTGGCCTGATAGCCTGGTAGAGGAGAGGCTGAGGAGAGAGCAAACAGGTCAGCACAGAGGGTTTTGGAGGAAAATGACCTCAGTATGGGTCCTACTTTTCTAAGATAACTGAAGATTGGGGCTAAAAAAAAAAGAAAGAAAAGAAAAACACTTTTTTTCTTTAAAGAGTGTAACCAAAATAAATTATGAATAATTTCAAAGCACTTAAGTAGAATAAATTCCTATGGGGATATATGGGCTGCTATATTTTTGTCATATATAGAAGTATTCTGGGAGTGAACTACTTACTACACTGGCCTTTGGATTTCTAGTCAAATTAGAAAGTTGGCAAAAAAAAAAAAAAGATGTTGGCTCGAATATATGATCAATAAAGATTCATTAATATTCTCTGTATAGTGATCTGGGTTGTTTGTACTGAAATCCTTGGCCATATGTGTAGTCTCCTGCACTACTGAACCATAAAAGGAACTGATAGCCATTTAGGCTGCAAGTTCCACATTTTTAACATGAGTCCCATTGTGATTAGAGGCATGTTTTCTAACAGATGTAATTATGGAATAAAGATATTTTTCAAACAGCAAGTGTAAAATATAGTTTTGAAATAATTATTAGGGAGAAACTGGGGAACTCAGATGCATGACATGACAGGAGAGTTAAAATTTAAAAAGACAAACTTTACTTCAGGCAAAAAACGGGTTCATACATGGGTGAACAGTTCAGCCAGGCAAACAAAACCAAAGGGACAAGGTAGAGGCAGAAAGTAGGAGGACAAACAAGGCCAAACACATGGGAACACTAAAACTGGATGGTGACTGCGTGATTTTGTACTCTCCCACACAAAAAATACCCAAGGTCACCATCTCACAAAGTGCCTACTTTGTACTTACTGATCAACAGGAAGGTACTGATCAACTCAACACTGGCACATGCAGAGAATAAATAAAGAAATAAAACAAATCCAACTGGGATACATGAAAGTAAAGCATGCAAAGCGAAAGGTTTTGGATGCCAACATAAAAGGAAATTAGTTAAAATATGGTTTGCAGTTGTTAGCATAAAGAGATTATTTGGGCTTTAATAAATCCAGTTCTTTCAGAGTTTAAATAAAACTATTTGGGAATTCAGTAAAGCAACATAATAGCAGAGTGAAGTCCCAGCAATCGTAGAAAGTAAGGCAGAATCTAGATGTTGGGAGTGGTGGTGAAGATGAAGCAGTCTGAAACTTGGATGAAGCTCTCTGATTGACCAGGATTAAGTGGGGATGGAAAGGAGGCAGGTCACATGAACGAGAGTCAGAAAGGCAGAATGACGTAGCGCAGAAATATTATAAGCACTGGGAGCAGAGTCTGATTGGCTTGCATTATTTGAGCATGAAAATTATTAGTCCAGTTTACTGTTGAGAGAACTCAGAAGGTTAAAGAGTGTTAAAGTGGAAATGATGCAAAGAACAGAATAGTTGCAGAAATGTCCTTGAATAGAGGCAAGTGAACAGACATTTTCTTTGCTGAACTGAGCTACAGTGTTTTGGTCCTCTTGTAGTATGTAATATCAATGTAAGTCAACATGGACAGACTTGATGTCATACCCAAGATTATTAAACCCACGTCACACTATAAGGTTCGTGAAGAAATGATAAGGCTGCTAAAATTAGGGGCTTTGAGGAAGGAGTATTAGGGCTACATTAAGAATCATTTTGTAAATATTAGATGCAGTTGCAATACTATCTTGAAAAAATTCAAAATTGCATATAGCAAAAAAGACTAAATACTACTTTAAGAGAAAAGTCGAAATGTGCAGATTACAGTTGTTTTAAGACAAACTGCCACGGCTGTTATACCCTCTACAAAATGCCTTGTGTATATGAGTTAATGAAACAAATTGATTGGCCGCCTTGTGATACTACATACATGCTCTTTATTGCACGAGGGGGTAACCTTGCATCGATTGACTCTTCCACATTTGTGTGCTTTTCCATCCCACAAGATGCAGTTTCTGCACCATCTTTTTAACACCCTTATAGTCACCACAACAATGTGTTTATGTGCAAAATGAGCAACCATTTCCTTCTGTGTAACTAATACTGAATCTGAAGAACGATTTCACTGAGGTTATGGGCAGGTTGTCTTAAAACAACCGTTTGTTGTTTAAATGTATTTCAACTTTATTCTCAAAATAGATTTAATCTAGAAATTTCAACTTGATTCTCAGAATGATCAATATTTATTTTGCCCTTATGTGGCCATAATACTGCATTGTAGGCTTTCATTACTGGGAGCAAGTGTTTTATTTACACTTTATTAGTGTCATGGGTTCAGGCAAATTAATTGATCCCAGTTTTCCTTTTCAGTTTAACTTATTAACTGCACTAAAAATCTGCACATGTTTACACCCACTCTTATAAAAGACGCTGTTTCCGGACAATTTGGACAGGGTGTTTTTCCACGCTGAAACCAGTGAGGCGAGGGACCGCTGTCTGATCCAGTAGAGAAAGTCAGTTTCAAGGAGCTTCTCGCAGCAGGAACAGCCACACTTGGACAAGCCAATTGTGCAGCAAACCCCAGAGACTCTTTTAAAAAAAAACTGCTGTTTAAGTTGAAATTTTATATTTAACTCCTAAAGAGTTTATGTCATTCAGGATTCGGTCCTGTGCAAGGTGAATCCTGCCTTTTGCCCTATGAGAAGATGAAGCTCTAGCCACTTCATCATTCTGAATCGGATATATGGTTAAGAAAATGGAAGGACAGTAGGATGTTTTGGGGATGTTATTTTAATTGTGAATAAATACTTCTGGACCCTCTGTATTTATTGGTTCACATTCTTTGTTGTCATCGTCTGAATCATTTTTAAACTCATTGCACTTTAAGCTCTCCCCCCCCCCCATCTTAGTTATCCAAGGAGAAAAACAATGAAAAAAGGGAAAGAAATATTCAAATACTCATAAGTGAAGAATATCATTCACAGACCACATTCTGACAGGCAAAACAATCACAAAATAAGAGCAAAAAGTGGAGGATCTAAACAAGAATAACTGAATAAAACAGGAATGATAAGAAATATTAGAGAGCATAGAGAAGAGGACCATACAAGTTTGCAGCAAAGTCTGCAGTTTACAGAAAAATATGTGTCCAAAAAATAACTGTCAACTCTGGATACTGACTCAGTTAAAAGTATTTTGTTTAGAGTCCAGTCTGAGTTTTGAGAGATCTGAGGATTTGCATTGCTTGGTACACTCACAGACACACACATTTGTAGGCTACTCGACTTGTGCATTCAAATTTTAACTTAACAGTATCCCAAAGAGCTAATATTTGATATTGCAGCCCATAAATACTTTGAAAATTTCCTCCCAAACTCTGTCCGTTCTTAAAAAAAAACTAAGTGTTAACAATGTATCTATTTTTTTGACGCATTTTTAGTTCATCAGTACTGTGACTTGAAATGCACATGCTACCTTAACTTATTCGATTTTTATGTCTGCATGGAGATTAGCCGTATATATTCTCTGCAATCTGTGTGCAATCAAGGAAATCTGATTAACAGTTCCAAAGCATTTTTTTCAATTTAAGATAATGTAGAGCCTTGTTTGAGGGCTGCAAGTCCTCTGTGCCTTTAATTTACATTACCAGGCTTTTAAATTACTCTGATGACAGATCATACAACTTATTTAATAAACACCACTGATATTTTGGGGTACTGGTGGATTTTGGAAACCTCAGCCTACGCTGCTGAGCATTAATCATTATCTGATCATCAGCACATGTTTTTCCCCTTCAGCCTACAGGTAGTAACTCTTAAGCATCTTTTGTTTTCAGGTGGCATTCACTGCCAGATTGATGAGGTTCCATGGATTCAGTCTGAGAGGGGAGATCTCTATTAAGATAGGCTGAGACTGCAGGCTTTAGGAGATGAGGAGCCTCCCTCTGTCCTCAATTATGGAAAGCAATTCAAACCAGGCTGAAGCAGGGCAGAGAGGAAGACGAGCACAACACCAGCTGAATATACCTCCTGAGAGACTGTTCTGCTTCACAGAGCACTGTTCTGTATTTATGGCCTCTTTTGTCCTATTTATGGACTCTATTAGAACAAAGGGCCGGCTGTTTTGTTTTATTTATTTTGTCTGTGTTTACGAGGGAGGTTTGCCATGCTTGCATCCCTCTTTTCAAGACCAGCAATTTAAAACCCCACAGCATAGAAATAAAATTGTGATAACAGTGTGTGTAAACTGATATACATTTTCTGTGTTGTTTGGCATTGCTTGTATGTCTCCGAACAACAACAGATGCTTTTGGAATTAATTAGAGTTTAGCTTAAATTCTGAAGTGTAAACACTCCTCTTCCTGTCATACCTATTCAACCGCTTGTTAACACAAATATGTAATCATCAATTCACATGGCAGCAACTCTGTACATTTAATCATGTAGATAACCTGCTGAAGTTCAAACCGAGCATCAGAATGGGTAAGGTAGTTCTGAGTATCATTAAAAGTTATGATTTACTTGGATTTTTCCACAAAGCTTTTTCTAGATTTTACAGAGATTGGTCCTATAAACAAAAATTTCCCAATCCAGTCCTGTGGGTCAAATTGCCATGTTTATGTCAGAAGTCAGAGGAGAATGGCCACACTGCTTTAAACTGATGGAAGGCAACAGTGACTCAAATAACCACTCCTCACAACCAAGGAATGCAGAAGAGCATCTCTGAAACTTTTGTGTAAAACATTTCTTCCTTGGCTAAAAGACAAAAACATAAAAATGCTGGGATCTTACTGTCATGTTTGTTTTATCTTTTTTTTTTTAAATTAATAAGAAATATAACCAATTTTTTTCCAACTGACTGAAACAGGATATTAAAGGGCCTTTACTCTGCCAACTCTTTAGCTAAAAAGTTAATTTTCCAGTGAGTTCAGGGTGAATGAGTGTGCTTCAATGAACAGAGTTTCCAGTCGTGGGAAAACATCCAGGCATTTCCTGTTGTGTGTGTGAGACAGCTGCTCCAGACCTGATCCTTGCAACATTATCCAGATTTCACGGGACTGACCTTTTTATGAGTTTTGGCCGATGGTTGCAGAGAGAATTTTTTTTTTTTTTTTTTAAGTTTTAAACTTGAACAAAAAAGCAGACCTGCTTTCATTATCCTTGGGGAACTCCAGGCCTCAAGGGCCAGTGTCCTGCAGGTTATAGAGTTCACCCCAGGTCAACACACCTGAATCAAATGATTAGCTCATTACCAGGCCTCTGGAGAACTTCAAGACATGTTGGGGAGGTGATTTAGCCATTTAAATCAGCTGTGTTGGATCAAGGACACATCTAAAACCTGCAGGACGCTGACCGTTAAGGCCTGGAGTCCCCCCCTACCCCTGCTTTAGATCATGTGCCCAACATTATAGCGGCATTTTTCATTCCTTGATCAGTTCTTCACTTCATCTTGCGATTATGACAGTTTATTTGGAATTAACAAGATATCATTCATCAATTATTCATAACACAGAGACAAATTGTATAGAATCCCATCTACAATATGGTGAAGTAATTTACTTCAGACATCATTTATACAAAGGGTGAAACGATAACTTGTAACACATCAATGCGAAACCTGGGTTGCATATAATCTTATGTAAATTAAGGGTCTCATACTGAAGCTCTGCAATAACCTATGCACGGATGTTCTGGATATTCAGGATTGAAAATACGAGCTTGATTTAGGAACTGTCAAGGCCGAGTGGCAGGTGAGTTTGTGGAGCAGACCTAAGCAGACACACGAGAGGCTGAGTTTCTTCACATGAGTTTCTTCAAGCTGTTAGGAGAAACTACAAACAAAGGGCAAGGGTGAAACTACCAGTAACCTAGACTGGGAGAACTAAACTAGATATGAAAAAGCATAACAAATAAATGAACAGGAGCATGACAAAACTGAGACTCAAGAAACCTGAAATCTGTGGACATGTGACGATGACAACAGACAACATGAACAAAGGAAGACAGAGGTTTTAGATACACAGAAGGGTACAAGGGAAGTGGAAACACATGGGGAACACAGGTGATACAAATGAACATGATGCCACAGGGGAAGCAAAACTAAACACACTGAACATGGAACATGAGGCTACCAAAATAAAACAGGAAGCACGTAACTAAGACACACAGAAAATAAAAAACCCAAATATTACAACACAAAAAACCATAAACTCAAAAGGCTCGGTCAAATGACCCAGCACCATGACAGGAACTGTATTTTTTTGAGTAAAAAAACAAATTAGATGACTTTTTTCTATTTTTGTGAATCAACTGAAACCTCTGGTGTAGAAAAATAATTCCCAGGAAAAAAACAAGTAACTTTTATTTTTTTGTATACAGAAGCTGATGCAAGAACAAATCCAATAATGCCTTAAAAATAACAGATCACCATGAAGATAGATAGTCAGGCAGGGGTAGTGGAAACAAAACTAGACACAGGTGAAGGCAATAAAATTAATCATACAGGGGAAGAAGTATAATTAAACACAAGAAACACTTGACTACTAAGTAAAGCATGAAATGACTAACAATAATTTAAAAAAATAGAAACATGAACTTAAACTCTATAAATACAGGAAAGAAACTAGAACTACAATACAACCATGGGGGGAAAAAAACTCATGACACTGAGTAAAACTGCACAATTAGGAAAACTAAAACAAAAAATCATAAAGCAACAGAACCTGTAAATAAACAAGAACTTCTCTAGTCTTGATTACACTTTCCATGTCTGTGAATCTGCTCGGGTTCACTTGAATCTGAGTGACATACATTTCATCAGACAAGCACACACCTACTGTCCTCATCTGCAAATTCAGCAAACCACATGTGTGGAACAAAGAAGTCAAGCGTACAAAACAGCCACCATGCATGTGACAGCCTCTGCTTTCTGAGGGCTGTAGGGCGTACGCACACACACTCTCGCAGGCAACTGTGCTCTTGGAGTTTTATTCTATTCACACAAATTGAAGTGATGTCTCCTTTGGTTTCGAAGCAAGTTGGCCCTCACTTAAACAGTAATGAATCAAATAGTCACAAACTTTTTAGTTTATTCTTCAGTTAACAGTACTCGATTAGGTTTAAATAACATGCCTTACAGTGTAAGTATAAGTATTTATTTCATTTTTGCTTTGATGTTGCAAAATCATCAGTGAATCAACTTTGTAAACAAATATTTCCTTTACTGTATACAAAAGGAACCCCTGACCACCATCACTGGGTTACTTCAAAACTGAAAACAAAAGGCTCCAAGAGAATGTCTGAAGTGTTCACAACAAAAATCACTAAAACCAAGTAAGCATTATATAGAGGAAAGATGATAATATGCTTCACAATTGCACACACATAGTACAGTGCAATGCTCCAACAAAATGCACGTTCACATTCAGTGTTTATTTGTGATCTTTTTGATCATGCTCAGAAAATATAAAATGTCAAATATATAGCAAGTTGAAAGTCTTTCAGGCACATTTCCAAGCTCTTCCTGTCTTATTCACTCAGAAGCATGTGTGCTATATAAAGATACTTTTCTTCAGTTATTCGAATGGGAAATTGATCCAGAACACTTTGTTGAACCAGTTAAAGCCGAGAAGAGTGTTCAGTAGAAAAAAAGAAGACCCAGACGTGCAAAGTGGTGCAGTGGAGGCTGAACATTTCATGGGTTCATATGAAATTTCTGTGCACCCGGAGCAAAGGTGCCAATTTTCTGTGACATTTTGGCTTGACGAGTGACGAGGGAATGGCATGTTCCTGAGTTAATGAGATTTATCCAGAAAGGCCAATCTGCTGATCGAATGGCATTTCATCCCCTTTTAGACTGATCATTTAGTGGCCAGAACAGCAGACTTTCCCCACAGGCTAAACAAGAGGACAAGACTCTAACTTCACACCATTAAATCCATTATTGGGGTCCTTAAAGAATGAGGGTTATTCATTTGAAAGCCACAGTAAACAGCTGGTTCCTCTGAGTAGTGAAAAGAGGCATGGTTAGATATGCATCACTTTACCTCAGGTAAATACGATAAGAAGTACAGACAACAACGGATAAAAACAGCATAACCAATTAAAAGACAGAGATCTAACAGCAACAACTTGTGCCACAGGAAATCTACTTATTCAACCTGGTTCTGTAATAGGAATTCTAAATAATTATAATATAAATGGCACTAAAAACATCCATTCAAAGTTGAGGATGTTGATGTCCATGTAGGTGTTCAACATATAAAGGTTATCTTATCTTATCTTATTGTATGGAATTGTATGGAATTGTATGGAATTTAATGAATAGTTTTCAAATATGCTGACTAACTAAATATGCACCATTATTCATTTCCAACTGAAGAAAGAAAATAGGAAGAAAACAAACTGCTAAACCAGGAAACTTATACTAAAATAATAAAACAAGGAAGTATCTGAACGATGAACGTCAGAGTGTTCTCTGGTCTTTTGGAAATGGATGTGTTAAACCTACAAAACAGGCCAGTCAATAAATATCACAAAACTCTACAATCTGCCATCTGTAACTATTTGTACCTGTTAATGTTTCTGAGTTTAGGGGCTGATGATTTTGCCCCCTCAAAAGATCATTCACATCCCCATACCATCACAGACTTTCTGCCACATCTGGTGGTCAAGTTCACTTTCATCAGTCTCAGCAAGGTTCACCACAAGTAAGTGACACGTCCTCTTCATTGCGATGATTATTTCTTTTATTCCTTCTCTTTCTTTGAATTTCAATTAGGTTACAATAAATATAATTCTTTTCTGTAAGTCTAAACATGTGAAAGTTTGCATACAATGTGACAGATTCACGCATTTTGATTCCATGTGTGGGTGCTAGGTTTCTGTAAGAGCTCACTAACCATCAGTTACTGGCTGACTTTTGACATTATATAAAACAAAGAACACAATAAACAAAAGTGGAGAGAAGACTTTTTTTTAAGAAGATTGAAAACCTTTTCTTTGAAAGTAAAGATTCCATGCTCCCTTCTACTAATCTGTGTTTAAATGAAGTGTCTGCCAACACAACAAGCCAAGCAATCACAGCCTCCAGAATCACTGTCAGTCAACAGCACCAATCACAGGCAGGGCAAGTTTAATCAGGCCAGAAAAATCAATTTGCTCCATGTAAGGCATGTTAACGGCTTCAAGGATAGGCAGCTCTGCTAACGTGAAAGTCTTTCAGCGCGGATTACTTTAGGACTGATTAGTTGGTTCTGCTTTACCACACTGCTGCTGCCATGCAGAAATCACCCAGCTGCTGGTGGTGATTTAAATACGGTTTGGGTGTTTCAGGTGAAACTTGTTTTATTTTCCCAAGCCAAGGGTGAAGCTATGATTTTGGAAAAAAGAAGGGGAAAAGATCAGGTTTTAGAAATATATTGTCTTTCATTTTCCCTTCACTTCCCTTTTCACTTCCTGCTTTTCATTCCCAGTTTTTCTTGACAAAACCCACTGGATTAAATAGGGAAACTGTCTTCCATCAACAGCAACAAAAGCAGAAGAATATTTCTGATGTGTCGACACAAAGGACAAGAAGCTTAAATGAAACTTATTAGGCATTTGTAATCAAAGGCTGCAAAAGACAAACATAACTGCTGTGACGTGTTATTTTTTTTTATGACCCACAAGTCACAAGAGGACACTACACGCTCAAGTAGTAAACATAAATCATCAACCCTAAAGCAAATACTGATTAATTGAAACTAGCAGGGGTTTTTTTTTGTTTGTTTTTTTTGCAGAAAATGAACAAATTTTTAAATGCACTCAATGAGGATGTAAATTGAGGGATGCATATACAATCTGAGCTGACCTCTGCTGTTTCCAAAATGTATTTATGTGCAGTTCATGCTTGGCACAATATATATATATATATATATATATATATATATATATATATATAAAATTTATTTTTTGAGTTCCAATGTCAGCATTCAGATTTACTCCATAACTCTACCTTCACTTAGCTCAGGAGTGTCCAACTCTAGTCCTCAAGGTTACTGTCCTGCAGCTTTTAGACGCATCCTTGTTCTGACACACCTTAATCAAATGAATCGCTTGTTATTAGGCCTTTGCCAAACTTGACGGCATTATGATTCAGCCGTGTTGGAGTAGGGATGCATCTAAAAGCTGCAGGACAGTTAGTCTTGAGGACTGGAGTTGGAAACCCCTGAGTTTGATTTTTGCTGTGAGGTCTTTAGAAAAGAGTTTTCTTGAATCTGGTTACAGAGAAGATACTATATACAATGCAAATCTTTTTAAATCACCACTTACTTTGCAGCTACTGAAAAAGTGAAATCTCTGCTGGCTTTACCCACACATGGTTGCATCCAGAATTCTGATCTTTCTGTCTTGAGGATCCAGACAGTAAGAGCTCATTAAGAATTGCCCAGGAGAAATGCTAGTGATAAACCAGCTATCATCATAAGATTTGTAAACAGGAAACACAAGAATGCACTGCTGAAGCAGGGGAGGAAACTAAAAGGATCGAACGTCTACATGAATGACCATCTAACCAAATCCAATGCTGACATAGCGAAGAAAGCATGATACCTAAAGAAACTGGGTAAAATTCAGAACACCTGGACTGCAAACTGTAAAATATTTATAAAGCTCAACGGTACACCGGAGGAAGCCAAGGTGCTGGTCATCAAATGCATCCAGGATCTGGAAAAATATTAACAGGTCACTTGACTACAAAGGCAAGGAGCGGGACAAACAATCTACAGTCATCAAAGCAGGTAATAGAAGACAACAACGGAAGCTAAAGCGTAACGTATTCAAGGATGAAACAATCAATTAATTCATTATCTGGGAATTATACATTGTTACCACAAAGGATTGCTAATCAGGAGATACATTCACCAGTAAACACGGAATACAAAACACACTTCACAGAGCAGGACATTGATCCAGAACTGAACTTTTTTAACATCAAAAATACCTGCTACTATCATACTGAAGAACAATTCAACAAAACTGTCAAGGTCGACGGCAAAATATCTATAATCCACTTTAATAGTAGAAGTTTATATGCAAATTTTCACAAAATAAGGGAATATTTAAGCAAATTTACACATCCATTCAGTGTGATTGCAGTATCTGAAACATGGATTAATAAACAGAAAGGAGAGGACTTTGTAATAGATGGATATGAATTAAATCTTACAAATAGAAAGAATAAGAATGGCGGTGGTGTGGCCTTGTTTGTGGATAAAAATTTAAAATACAAGATGGTAGAAAAAATGACGGTGGCGGTAGATAATATATTAGAGTGTGTAACAATAGAAATTAGTATGGGAAAAGAGAAAAATGTCATTGTAAGCTGTATATATAGAACACCAGGTTCTAATATTGAAATTTTTAAGGAGTGGGTAGATAAAACATTCATTAGGACAAATCAAAAAGTCATGTTCATTTGTGGGGATTTTAACATAGATCTACTAAATCCAAACAAGCAGAGAGCGACAGAGGAATTTATTAATACAATGTATAGCTTGGGACTTTTTCCAGTGATCACTAAGCCCAGCAGGATTACAGCACAGTCGGCAACCCTAATAGACAATATATTTACTAATGAAATAGAAAATAGAACCATAAGTGGTCTCCTAATTAATGACATCAGTGATCATCTACCTGTTTTTATAGTGTATAACAGCAATTACAGGAAGGTTAAACAGCAAAACACAATAAAATACAAACGAGTGAGAACAGAAGAGTCAATAAACGCATTCAAAAGTGATTTACTCAAGCAAGAATGGGAGATGCTGTATAAGGAAAAAAATATTGATAAAGCTTATGAGATTTTTTTAGGAAAATTTAAACTGTTATATAATAGTCATTGCCCAGTAAAGAAATATAGTAAAAAACAAAAATATGCAGAGTGCCCATGGATTACAAAAGGATTGCAAAATGCATGTAAGAAGAAAAATACCTTATACAGAGAATTTATAATGAACAGAAGCACGGAAGCTGAAAATAAATACAAGAAATATAAAAATAAATTAACGAGTATTTTAAGGTCATGTAAAAAGGAATACTATGAAAAATTACTGATTATGAATAAAAATAATATTAAAGGGATCTGGAAAACATTAAATACCATCATCAAAAAGGGCTCGGGGCAGGCAGACTATCCTTCGTATTTCGCAAATAATGATAGAAATATTACTAATATGAGAGATGTGGTAAATGAGTTCAATAAATTCTTTGTAAGTGTTGGGCCAGACTTGGCTGAAACAATTCCTGATATAACAGATTCTGTAGAGAAAGAAACTAGACTCATTGACCGCAATCCTCATTCAATGTTCTTAACGGTGGTGGAAGAAATGGAAATCATTGATATTGTTGGGAAATCACAAACAAAAAACTCTACAGACTCTGACGACATTGATATGGAAATCGTTAAGAGAGTGATAGAGGGCATTTCCAAACCCTTAACACACATTTGCAATTTGTCCTTACAAACTGGTACATTCCCAAAACAAATGAAAACAGCTAAAGTAACACCACTGTTTAAAAATGGTGACAGACACCAATTCACAAATTATAGGCCTGTCTCTCTACTTTCTCAATTTTCAAAAATACTGGAAAAAGTCTTTAGTAATAGACTTGACAAATTTATAGATAAACACAAAATAATAACGGATAGTCAGTATGGTTTCAGATCAAATAGATCAACATCATTGGCATTAATGGAACTGATCGAAAATATCACCAACAATATAGATAAAAGACAATGTATAGTTAGTGTATTCATTGACCTAAAAAAAGCTTTTGACACAATTAATCATGACATATTACTTGATAAACTGGAGTACTACGGCATTAGAGGAGTGGTGTTAGAATGGGTAAAGAGTTATTTGAGAGACAGGCAGCAATTTGTGAAAATTGGGGAATATCAATCAGAGTGTATGGACATTGTTTGTGGAGTTCCGCAGGGGTCAGTATTGGGACCAAAGCTGTTTATCCTCTATATCAATGATATATGCAGAACATCAGATATACTACAGTTTATTCTATTTGCAGATGATACAAATATTTTTTGTGCTGGAGAGAACTTACATCAGCTTTTGGAAATTGTCACACAAGAAATGATTAAACTGAAAACATGGTTTGATAGAAATAAGCTATCATTAAATTTGGAAAAAACTACATTTATGTTATTCGGAAATTGTAAAAAAGATGCAGGAGCAAAATTATTAGTAAACAATGTTGAAATAGAGCAAGTTTCGGATACAAAATTTCTGGGTGTGATAATAGATAACAAAATCTGCTGGAAACCTCACATAAAGCATATACAAGCCAAACTGTCAAGAAGCATCTCCGTACTAAGTAAAGTTAAATATTTTTTGCCTTCCAAATCACTCCGGGTACTTTATTGTTCACTTATATTGCCATATTTGGAATACTGTGTGGAAATTTGGGGAAACACATATAAAACTGCACTTCAACCAATATGTAAAATTCAAAAAAAAGCAATCAGGATGATTAATAAAGCAGGATTTAGAGACCATACTAACATCATGTTTTTGAAATTAAAAATACTGAAGTTTATGGATCTTATAAAATATAAAACTGCAAAAATTATGTACAAGGCCAGATACAATATGTTACCAGGAAATATACAGAGGATGTTCTATGACAGAGAAGGAGACTATGAATTGAGGGGGAAATTGAATCTAAGGATTCTTAAAGCACGGTCAAAGGTTAAAACCTTTTGTGTCACTATTTATGGGGTAAAACTGTGGAATAGTTTTACTATAGATCTACAGCAATGCTCAGGAATTAGTAAGTTCATGAAAATACTTCGAAAACTGATTTTGGAAGAATATGATACCGATAAAGATGATCACCCATTGTATGTATAAAAATATCAAATTATATCCAAATTATATCAGTCACGGTAGCCAAGTTTATATAGGTTCTCCTCGTGTATCGTGTGGAGTATGTGATGATGGGAATTAGGTGAATTATGTGGGATCAATAAGATGTTGAGCAGGGGTAGGAATTAATAAGTATGTTCATACTTCTTCCTACTCCTTTTCAGACCAAACATTGTTACATTATGTCAGACGATTTTGTTTTATTTCATTATATATTTTTTGTTTATCTGAACACATACGTGTGTGTGTGTATATCTACATATATATTCGTATCTGTAAATGAAAATATATGTAGTGTGTATATATTGTTTTTTGTTTTATATGTCTGAAACAAATAAAGATACAATACAATACAATACAATACAATTGGGAAAAAATGTAATTACCCTCATGGATGTCAAATGGTGACGCTTAACAAGTTCTGATGCTTGGTCAGGGCATTCTCATTCTAAGTGAACAAAATACAGTTTTTTCAAAGCTTCTGGTGTCTCACTTACACACCACAGATGTCCTGTGGTGGCTGTGCCTGAAAATCCACCTTATGGGATTAGTATAACAGGCCTGTCTTTCCCAACCCATCATTTATCAGTGCAAAGAATTTAAAGGCCATGTTATCAGCCAATCTTTCTCTTTACCTAAGTGCTTTAAAGCTTTAAAGCAAGCACCCTTTAATGCTTAAAACTAAAAAGCAGGAAAAAGCTCAATTTAAAAAGGCAGTTAAAAAAACAAATAAATAAACAGAAGCACCCTTTTGTAGGTGCATCTTTGCAGGTGGTGTCTTGATGCACCTGCAAAGATGCACACACAATTCCACTGATGAAAAACAGGCAACATCAGACCAAACAGCACCGTGTGGCACCACGTAAACGGTAGATTAACAATCCCCCTGACCACTAGAAAGTCCAATATCACAAAATTGCTTTGAGAGAGAGGGAGACAAAGAGTTTTAAACATACAACAAACATCTCAGTCTGGATTTAGTCCTTGGACTTTGTAGTTATTTAGCCACCAACATGCCCTTAGATGTTCTGTTTTATTTAAAAACACTAGTTTTGGAAAATGTGCCTACTTATATCAATAACATTTGCTGATGACCAACATTGCAAACTCACCTCATGGTCCTCGTGATTGACTCCTCTTGACTAAATTATTACAAAATATAGCTTCTTCGTAAGGATTTAAACGGGTTGACATAATCTGTTCTAGGTAGCTTCCCATTCTGAGTACTCGGGCCTGTTGTGGAAGACAGAGTTGTTGGTTCGTGGCTTTTTTGAATGTAAGCAGCTCAGAAAAAAAGGGGAAAAAAATCATAATTACCCGTGAAAGGTTTTCAATGACCCTAAGCACAATAACCTTTTATGAAATTACTGTTCAAGCCGAGGGCAAGATGATTAGATAAAACCTGGCACTTCTGCAAAACACAGGGTGCTATAATGGAGAGCCTGTTAAAACTACAATTAGGGAAATAAATGGCAGCTAATGAAGCCACAGTGGTACTCAAATACTGAGTAATATACACAGAATTTTAAAGGTTATCCAACAGGAAATTATGGACTTACCAGGGCAGAACAAAGTGCTCTATTAAATTATGTACATTAAACAGCAAATGCTTCTACCAACCAATTTTTTTAACATCATTTTTAGTAAAATGCCTCTGTAACTCAGATGGACAGGACTGAAACTGGAGCTGCTGTGCTCCAGTTTCAGTTAAGTAACATGGATCACAGACGCTAAGATTTAGATTCTGCTAATTAACTTCACTTGCTATAAAAGCCAGTTGTTTTCAGTTGAGTTTCAGTTCACATTATAAGTATGAAAATAAACCAAAGAATCTTATCAATTGGAGGTTAACATAAACATTTTCAGCAGAATCTCTCTCATTTAATGAGCTGGGGAAGAGGTGGCTGGCAACGTGGCTTGTAGCTCTGCATCAGCTGCAGACGGGCTCAAGAAGCTTAAATAGCTCTGGATTACTCGGATGCATTGAGGGAAATTGGCAGAGTTATCACCTTACATGAGGTCATATTGGCCTGGTCTTCTGGGATTATGGCTGAGCTTGACTCTGTGGCCTGTCTTAGCTGAAGAGTTTGGAAAAAAGGGAAGTAAAGTGGTGACATGTTAAAAGTTTCCTTCTTACACCAGTGGTTGGTTCTAACACTTACTTCTAACACAAGCTGCATCTCAGATTTGTCAAACACAGCAGTTTCTGAAAAACTTTGTGGTCAGTTTACTTTCATCAGAAAGATGTGACAGTCTGTCACCTTCTGTACATAAAATGAAAATATCAACATATGCTGCCTTGTGTGGATAATTTGTTTTTAACTTAATTTGCTTTCGTAGAACTTTAATGCAAGTTTATATTTATGGTGATTCTTTGACAGCAAGCAATGCCAAAATGTGCTCATGCAGTAAACAGCAGGCAAAGCGCTGTCACATGTTGGTATTTCTGTAAACAAACTCAGCACTGTTCCATCCAGGTCTCTCTGTATCCAGGTATCTCTCTATAACTTTATGCACCGTTACCTTAATTAAATAATGAGATGATCCAGGAGAAATCAGTGGTTTGTTCCAAAGCATCATTTTAATGAGGTATGGTACTCTTTATTTTACATATACAGCAGGTTTCTTAATTCCCTCCTGAGACTCAGAGATGGTGGCCCACCAGTGGAGTCTGTCTAAATAAAGATGATGTGATTCTTTGATCATATTGGAGTTTGGAAGCTGGACATCCAGTTTTTGCTGATGTTGTTAAATAAGCAATATATACCAACTCACTGTCAAGTTGTGTTTTACTGGTGCAATTATTGCTAACAAATAGGACTGTGTATGGGCATAAATATTCTCTATGTCATTATTCCCACCTAAAGAACAGAAGAATGGGACTTTAAAAGCATACTCTTGTCTTCTTATATATTTTTTTGTAATTGTTAAAATGTCTGAGAGCAAAAAGAATTTTGAGAATGAAAGTTTTTGTTTTCTAGCTAATAGGATGAGGAGATTCTTTGGACTAGCAACAAAACTATTTTACAGTGTTGAGTGTCTAAGTTTTCAGGCTTCTTCGTTTCTACCATTTTCTGAGAAACATTATTTTTGTCCTTTCTTAAGCCACCTAAAACTGACTTATTAGTTATTCAAGTGTTAAAAAAAGGCACCTACCTCAAGGGATGAACCAGTGTCTATATGTAATAGACAACCTAGCTGAAGAAAATACAAAATGGGAAAAAAAAAAACCCAGCAAAGACCTGTCACACGAGGAACACCTAACAGATTCATGTGGTCCTTTAGGTGATCAACTACTGTTTGCTAAAGTCAGAAATGGTATCTGTGGGAGGGTGGCTGGCATGAAGGAGGGGAAACATTACACAAGCACTGGAAGTCAGTGGCAGTAGGTTTAATGGGGGGGGGGGGGGCTCCAGAGAAAGGAACAATGATGAGATCGGCACACATCTGTAAAACATGGTCCATGCTCTGTTGACATTGATGGAATTCTCTAAACAGAAAAGTGCGCCATGCTAAATAATCTGAAAAGTTGTCTGATTCAGTTTTCAACATTTAAATGATCTAAACCACAAAGCCAATTTAGTAAAAGCATACCTGAATTTAAGTAACAGTGTTCCACACAATGGACTGGCCTCCTCGTAGCCTGAGACGTAACATTAGTGAAGCAGTGTTGTGATATTGTAACAGAAAACAGACAAACTTGAAATGTCAAGTATCATTGAGAGCTTTTCCTAAAGACTTCTTCAAGAAATTCTAAGAAAGCTTTCCTAAGAGAATTCAGACTGTTAAATAATAAAGGTGGTCATACCAAATATTGATTATCAAGCTCATTAGAATTGTTCAAAATCTGCTTTTGTCTTATATACTGTATTTCCATACATATTCAACAAATCTAACCTGAAAATCTGGGCAAGCAACGATTGTGAAACATGTGGCGCTTTCAGATTTCAAAGATCAGAAAAAAAAGCATAAGCACAGGGGATGTTTTATTTCTAACAACAAAGAGACAGCCAAAGGATGAGCTTTCCTCCCAAACAGATGGCTCCTCTTCGCACACTGCCAACCACAGAGAAAAAAGACACAGATGAGGGCAAAGTGGAGAGAATGCCAAGCCAAAATGTCCAGCATCTAGACTGACACTTGCGATGAGGATGTTTGTGGTTTTATGGTTTGTTTGTTTTTTTACTTTATGGAAGTAATTCCACATGTGTCATCCTCTTACTCTCTGAAATATAAACTCAGAACCTGGTTCACAGCTGACATAGATGGTGGGATGGAAACATGTACCAGTGAACCCTTTTCTGTGCATATATAATCAAACAGAATATGAAATATTGAACATAATGAGGAAGCCAAGCCAGAACTGAAGCAAGTGCATCTCTATTGGCAGTCCAGTTAGTTCAAGCAGGCAGAGTACAACACTACACAATGCAAATTCAGGAATTTTAATAACTAATCATCCTAAACTGGAGAGTTTTCTCTTTTTCTTTTGTTATTGTGCAGCTGCCACCTCTACATTTCTGGCATGCAAACATTTGCATACAGAATTTGTTCTTGTTTTTGCCAAATAGTTTATTCTGAATAACCCTTGCTATGAAGTGCTTTTAAAGTGGTTTACACTGACATGATACATACCATAATGTGTACAGCTGTAACTAATGAGAATAGGTGTAATTCATTTCATGTACGATTAGGGCCTTAATTTGTTTGGCCTCTTCACAGTACAACAGAGTATTTTAAGGGGATGGGGATGATATGAAATGCAGACTTTCAGCTTTAATTCTATGAGTATTTCATTGTTGAAACCTTGGCACACCAAAAGCAGCCTCAGTGTGTCCTTCTCTGTCCAAGTTCCATCCCTTTCCTGATATATTCTAGTTTGGATTGTGGTTTGGTTTGGAATTTTTGTGCCTTCCATCAATCCATCAGTCAGTTCATCCATACATCCCTTATGTATGGATCAATCATCCCCTCGAATCCACTGGTAAAAACTGACGCCAACATACCACCAACATGCCGCTTTTTCTGAATGCAACCCAGACTGGAATAAAGATCACCTCCTCTCCAGGAGACTGGTTCCAGAGCCCAAGCACAGCATTGAGGTGAGCTTGACTATGTCTATCCTTACGCACTAGTTCAGGCTCCATCCTCACCAGACAGGTGACGTTCCATCTCCCGGTAGTTTGGGAAGTAATGAAAAGGACGGGTGCATTTAAAGTATTGATTCCTCAAAGTTCCTGTGTAGACACCGGCAATTTGGTTACAAGAAGTAATTTACAATAAATATTCTTCTAAGTAGTTTTTCTTTTAAATTTGTCATCGGTTTCATACAATTCAAAATTTAGATTGTTTAATAATAAAAGAAGAAATTGAACTAATGAAAAAACTTTTGAACCTCAAGTCATACATGATCAGTTGCAGGAAACAAATAAAATGAAGCACTGGCTTTCAGATTTACCTGGTGGAAATGAATCTATTAATGAATAACCGACGCTAACAAGCAAATCTCAAGAAGGTCAACATAAATTTTTCAAGAAGGAAAAAAAAAGCTTAAGCTGGCATGATGATCCCAGGTGGGATTTCTGTATTTCAAAATCTGAAGTTGGGGAGTAAGTTGGGAACGACTGACTTAACAAATGGGCCCATCTACAGTTAAACTGTAAACAATAATACATACACATTTATTTATCACAGGTGTTCAGAAGATTTCATTTTAAGTCAATGTGTAAATATGAATCAGCCCTGTTAATTAAGCTTTAAAGTTATTCAGTTATGTGACAATTTTAACATTTATAAAGTTAGATTTTAGCATTTGCACAGAATATATAATGTTACACTTATATATGCATTCCCAGGTAATACACTGTTATCACCTCCAACAGTGAAAAACACACATTCCTCCTTTTACTGTTGCACACACTAGCACACATTTTTCAGATATGGAGGTGGCCTTGTGATACACAGACCGAACCGTGCAGGGAATGCAAGTTTAACAAGTCTCTCTTACACGTAAGCCCAGTTTGTTCTTGTTGTTGTGACTCTCATGGACCGTGGCCAAAAGTGCTGGTGCACACCAGGCTTTGGTATCATTTTGGCTTTCATGAACTGCAGATTGCGACAGCTTGATAGGTGATGTTCTGGAACAGACATTCAAGAGCAAACTGGGGGAAAAAAACCACAACTTGATATCTTTTCTTCCTGTTTCTACTTCTACTTCTATACCACTGCTGATAAACTGCCTTTTTTCTGGTGTTGTCGGAGCCAATATGACCATAAATTTATCTTCACTCTTGAAACCCTGTCTATGTATAAAACTGCTCTCTAGCAGACAGCTGGTCTCTATTTAACATTCCATGCTGTCATTGCTCAGATGACATATTTTCAATTAACAGTATCCTTTGCTCCTAATGCTGGCCTCAAACCTGAAGCTCACAGTTCAGATTAATTTAACCTATTACCGATCGACTTTACTCCACTATTAATTTTCTTCCCGTCACTTCAAGTTGCCGAATTTCATTGACGTTCAGTGATCTCTGTTTATCATGTAGCTTCTTGTCTCTTCCGTGTGCTCATCTCTCATGTGCTCAGCAGGTCATTACCGTTTCAGGTTAATCCTTTTCAAAGAAAATCAAAAAGCGCCCACCTCAAAATGCCTTTATTCCATTTTTATAATGGTAAAATAGTTTTAAAAACATTTAACATAGGAGGTCTCAGTCTTAACTAACCCTAACTATGTTTTTGAAAAAAAAAAAAAAAAAAAAGCATTTATTTAGAATAAATAAAAAATGCTTTTTTTCTTGTTTGTGTGTTTCCAAGATTTGGTAGAACAATTCTAAAAATAATAAAATAAAATAATATGTTCTGATAGCAGACGTTGTCATAGTTGTGAAACATTGCCTATGCTAAGACTGTCAAGCAAAGTGCTAACTCCAGAGCTATTAACAAAACAATCCAAGCTGCAAAAACGAAACAACAATTCAGCATAACTGATGACACTGCACTAAAATAAGTTAGTCTTACTTCAGCAAAAATGAAGTTTTTTTTGTTTATTTATTTAATTTTTTCATTATTACCACTGCAAGTGTCTTTGGCCCCACAGACAAAAGGAAAAGTTTAGTTATCTGATTTATCATCCTCTTCCTCCAAACAGACAGAGAGAGACAGAGGTAGAGGCAGGCAGCTAAAATTAATTTTAGCTCGGGTGAAAAATTGCCCACATGACGACCTTCAGTGCAACAGTGAGCAGAAACACAACAAAAAGACAATGCAAAGTCCAAAACTGCCACACAAGTAAAACAACTGAAGACTGTATAGTGTAATCAAATGGTAGCAGTACCTAAATTGTGGTTAAAACAAACAGGTTAAGGCTCTGCCTAAGTTACGAGTGCATTTATGGTAAGGGACTCTTTACTCTAATATCCAGGCTGATATTAGGAGTGTGACACTGAATAACATGTATTTTAATATTGAAACTCGAAATATATGAATATCTACAGAAAATGAAAATGTCTGAAATATTTTGTCTTTGACATTACGCAGAACATATTAATTTTGTGTGTAATTTGTCTCAGACCAGAACCAAGATGAACAAAATAGATTTCTGTAACTGAGCAATGTTACGTCCCTCTGCAGCTTCTAATAGTCTCAGTGTTTTCAGCTGGTGCTAATTGGCCACACCTAGTCAGGTGTGGATAGAAGCATACCTGAGGCAAGCTTCCCGGCAGTGCACTAGTCTTTGCCTTGGTGGCACCAGCCATTTTAGCCAACCTGGTTTTCCATTTTAGGATGAAACCTCTTCTCACCCACACTCTGTTATTCATCTCCTTTTTTTTATGTTGCGGCTTTTGAGCCGGGTCGTAACAGCAATCATTCCTATCATTTGGTCCTCCAGTCTAACAGCTACTACAGTCTAATAGTGAGATATTTATAATTAGAGCTATTTTGTTACATTTAGTAACTTTTGAATGTGTTGTATTGTTTAATATAGTTTAGTTACTGTCCCTACTTACTTGGAGCAACGGAGAGCACATAATTTCTTCAGGGATTGAATAGTATTCTGATTCTGAATACCTGTGAGCCTGTCTGAAATGACATTTAGGGGCATTTTCACTAGTGAGAATCAATAAAATCTGTCTTATATATGAAGCAAGGGAGCAAGAAGCAGGACACACACACAGCTTTTGGCCACTAGAAAGGTCTTTAAGTCTTTTCCATAGCAGTTCATTCTTCTCAGTATAAATGATAGACAGGCTGCTGACATGTGAATACCTGACTTTTCTTTGCTCCTCTGGATACACACCACACAAACTCAACATTGTGCACTTTGTAAAGAGCATGGATACACTTGACCTATCAGGAAGGTTTAGCAAAGTCTCTTTTGGACGGTTCACAGCTTTCTAGGTCTGTTCTGTGTTCCATGCACAGGCTGCAAAGTCACCTGCTCTCCGAGTCATTCTGTCCCACCTTTCTTCCTGGAGCTGAACTAGAGACCAAACCTCTGTCTCTTACAACTGCTTTTTGCTTTTGTTTTCACTCAAAGTACGACATTAAAAAATGTCAGAAAGCTTTATCCTCTGCATTTTCAAGGTTTCAGGTTTCACCCCGTCTAAAGGGGCTAGATTCATTTTCTGAAGTAGAATAGTCACCCCCACCCACTCCCTGTGTAACTAAACATGTAGGTAAACAAATATAAAGACAGAAGGTCTGGCGGTCACCACCTTGCATCATCCTGCCAGACCACAGAGTATGTTCAGTTTGAAAGTAGTGTGGAGCATTTGGTTTTGTTTCCATGAAGGTCATCACACTATTCCCCTCATCTAGTTTAATATTCCACACAACCAGATCCTTAACCTTCTGCTTTGGGTTTATATTGCAATTGATCAACAGCAATGAGTAGTTGACTGCAATTAAAACCAAACATCAGTGTCATCAAACGTTAACTATACTTATGAGAAGTGAGAACAGAAACAGTATCCAGATAATGCTTCAGTCTCATTTCCTCTGTTTTCCCTTCTTAGTTTTGCATTTCTTCACCCTCCTATTGTCTCCTACATGCTTCGTCCTGTCCTTCTCACATCTCTCTATAGCGCATTACTTGTCATCGCTGTCTTAGATAAGTAATACCCCATTAGCCTGGTGAACCTGGAACCACTGATGCACAAAAAAGCTCCATTACCATCCTGTAATGCCGTTAGGCTCTCCATTAATTCGTCATCTCCATACACTGCTGGTTTACCACAATAAACTGCCAGCAGCAGGCAGTTCAATCAGCCAAATGATTAAATGTGCACAGATTCAGTGACTGATATGGATTTGAGATGAAAATGTATTCATAACACTTCACAAAGCTATGTAAATTTTAGAAGATGAAGCTGCAGAGTTACCTACTGAGATTATGTCATTTGTTGGCTGACAGGAAGAAGCTTAAGGTTCATATAATTAAAAGAAGAGCTACTTTAGGAAGCTGTGTATGCAATAAGACACAGTTACATTTGGCTTACTGCTTAAGAATTACTTATGAGCAGCTTTCATTTAATGACATTACTTTAGCAAAATACATGATTAATTACAAACTTTCACTGAGGAAAAGGAATATAAATCACATATTAGTATCTCTCCTAGATTCATATAGTTATTTTCAATATTATTTGATCAATCATTCCTTTTTGGCAAATGATGTTGAAAACAACAGCTGAATATAATTTAGAATGTATGAAAATATAAAGTAGGATGGACTAATAGGATCTTTGCAGGTAATATAAAAAAGTAAAATAAGAGAAACTGCAATAGGAATTTATGGTGCACTGCACAAGCAATTGCAAATCAAGACATGTGGAAAGGCAATGAATTCAAAGTTTCATTCTTCAAATGACAAAAACGTCCTATCCTAAATACGAGATCACTGAAGGTCCTAAATTTAAAAATGTATTTTTATTGTCAAGTTTGAATGAAAAATTAAGGATTTCACGTGTCTTTAATGACACTGAAATAATGTAAACAGCAAAAATAAAACCCAGAACTTAACCATCCAGTCATCCAAGTATAGAAATATTGGATCGTCATATCTTGACTTGAAAAGTAATGTAGCTAACCCAAGTAATGGAGCTATTTCCTCAAGTAAAAGTTAGGAGATTATCACTGTGAGCACGACTGAACCTGAACAGAGAAACCCCGTTGAAATGGTTGGTTTTAGAAGAAAGAAATGAATAAACATATGTTACTTTACACTTCAGAGTTAATTGCAACTTGCAGAGGTTACAAAAATAACAAAAAGGAAGGCATGCTGTACTTTACCTCCTGTAAGAGTGAAAATCAGTTTACTCAGATTAACACAGCTCTTGTCAGCAGGAGATTGTCTGAAAGGAAATTGGTGTTGGCAGTGACAGACAAAAAGGACGTCAGAGACACAAATGAAGAGACGACAAAGAGCTGAGGTAGACAGAGAGAGAATTGTTAGCTTGGATGTGGATGGAGAGTGGGTAGGAAACCAGAGGTTATCGTTGTCCCTGGTCTTGATCACTGCATCATAAGCCAGGATTGAGAAATCTGCCGAGCCGTTTCAGAGAGATTTTTGTCGCCTACATAAATTTAATGGAGCACTCGCTGAGAAATGAAATGGCAGCCTCATATGTGGGATATTTACTTTATAGTGCTCCTGTGCCTAACGGTGGGGGAAGAAAGAATTCAACTTTATGAACAGATTATACACTAAACAAACCCACTATAAGGGTCAGAGGTCACCACAATGACAGATTCACTGACTGAATGCTCTTAACAGCAATGCAGGTCAGATAGAGTGAGAAATCCTTAAACCAATTTTGCTGGTTATTGGTGAGATTTATCCACATCTCTTCCAGTATATTTTTGCCTTGCTGGAAACTTCCTTTTATAAACGGCAAAGCTAAGGTTGATGTGCATTGTCTCCCCAGAGTTGCACATTGAACTAAGGTCTTTCCTATCATCAAACCCTCTGACTCAACTCCATATTATCTCAGCACCAGTTCTGGCTGCAAGATCCTCATCTCGCTGGATAATGACAGAGTAAATAAAGGGTGAATGTAGCCTCAGCAGGTACAGGCACATCTTATTTGCAAGAAATGTGCTTGTTTTGAAGTGGTTTGCATACAACAAAAGGAACCGTATGCTGAATTGATTTAAATTCATGTTATAATAAATGTTGCATGGTTTAGTACGTCCTCTCTGTCCCAAGCAAATTTACCCTCTGGCACTTATCTTGTTCTCTAGCTAGTAAAAGTCACACCCCCAAAGTGGTGTTTTCTTCCAGCTGAGTGGCTCCTGTCAGTCACTGCAGATGGGTAAGCATTGCTCCGAAATCGTTAAGGCTCTGAGGCATCTTGGCTCAAAGACTTGCAGCTAATATCACGCTTCACAAACCGGTCAATACCCAGCAGCTCCGTGAAAAAGCCCAGCCTGAGCCTAAATGCCCCCAGAACACTAGAGGACATGCTTTCATTCACCCCACTGCTCACTGAGGTCGGAGCCACCAAGAACAAATCAGCTGTCATATGTCTGGGAAGTGTAAGAGCAGTCACTCAATCAGCAAGACAGCCAGACAATAAATATGAAAGTCAGTTTTTCAGCTAAAGATCGCAGCTCGGGTGGTCGACTGCAGATTTTTGTTTGTTTGTTTGATGTCACAACCTTTAAAATCATTAATCAGTAGTGACCGGCTGATTCTGCTTATAATCTTATCCAATTGAAAGTTAACATATTAATGTAATAGGGACTTTTTTGGAAAAAAGCCCAGCTTAGACATTCATGCCAAATGAACACGCAGGGACACACTAGTGAGATTTATAGAAAAAGTTTTGTGTGGCCTGAAGCATGCGAAGATTATTTTAATGCTTTTGAACCTTCATTCACTAAGGACAGAAATCAGCAATTGTGGGAGACTATCAATCCATTTTCTTCTGCTTATCCAACTAAAGGACACAGGAGCCTATCCCAGCTGTTTTAGGACACACTCTGAACAGGTGCCCAACCTGTCATGGGATTAACACAGACACACATGTGCACAGGGACAAACAAACACACACAAAGCCACTCTAAAATCATCAGTTGTCTTTGGATTGTGGGAAGATTTGGACTGTGGGTAACAGAAACGCACCCCATAAACCGAAACAAAGTGGTGGAAAAATATTGTTTCAAATCTTATAAAAACTTAAATGCATCTATCTAATATAAAGTGAAGAAGACAAAAAATGCTAACAGGAGGTGAAACGGTCTGCTTCCAGGTGTTTGCAGCAGTTTTTCTTCTGAATGTATTAAATCTCTGCAGGATCAGTGTGAGCATCTCTGAAGTAAGAGAGCTGTGCTGATTTATGCATATGTCTCTGCAGAGAAGCAGCTTGGGTTTTATCCACAGCTGTCTAACATTGTGACAGGTAAGCTGTCAAACATGGAGGTTTCAAATAGCTTTTTGTTGTTACACAGTGACCGTCCTCAGGATGAGCCCTTGGTTCCATCACAGGCATTTTATCTTATATCTGAATATTTTTTTATCATGCCAAATTATTATGATTTTTTTTATTATCCAGTCTCACAGTGGGCTGTGTGTTTGTAGCAGTAATTACATTATTATGCATACTTTGACATTAAAGCGTACACCAAAATATTGCCATATGTAGACTAGTAACAAGGAGTGCACAATGCTGATTGGATACATTTCTATAACATAGAGAGTATCCAGAGTTTTCATCAGCTTCACAGACAGATATGCTGTTTATTTGGACTGATATGGAACTATCCTCTTTCTTATGCATGCTCCATTGTGGTCTCATAATCAGTTTTTGACTTGTGTTTGGTGCCGTGACAGTCATTAAATTAATCTGCTGTCATGATTGATTGCTGGGGCATTAATATATGGAAATTTAGAGTGGCTGATATTTTGGTAGGTTGAGCGGTGCAGTAGCTCTGTCATGCAAGTGAATGGGGGGAAGGGATTGCCTTGAAAAAGTCAGAGCCCTGAGGCCCTGTTGTACTTTAATTTGCCCTTGTATTACAACCTCTGTTTTCTCCACATTCTTAGGGTTGACTGAAAGCTAAGATACCAAATCTTACATTATGCATGTACACAGTTTTCATGGATGACATTGATTTTTCAAAACAAGAAACACAAGTGCTGTATGAATCAGTCTGTTTCATCAATGTTTATTAAAATTATTCATGCATTAGCTGTTTTGGAGTTCAGCTGAAATACAAAGAAACCAAGCATTTCTCATGGCCAGTAATGAAAGTGAAAAAAGTGAAGTCAATAGTGGAAACAGCCACTTCTGTGAAATTAGCCATGGCAGCATTCCATGTAGAGGAATTCTACCTAAAGTGCTCTTAGTCATATTATTTAAGAATTAGCTGCACATTCAATTGAAACAAATAATCAGCTAGGCAAACACTGCTGCTACCAAAGTGAAGATGCACTTTTCTGCAAGAAAGTGCTCCAGGCTGCCAAATAAACAATGCATGCCAGTGGTTTGCAGATACCCCTCATAAATAAGTCAGTTTCTTTGTTGCAGGATAAATTTTCATTAATATTCAAGGTGACCAAAGACTGAACATTAACAACCAACACTATTCCCCCTTTTAAGGTGTTAACAAAGAAATCTGTGAATTTCTTTTTTTTTCGTAATGCAGTGAATGAAGAGAAAAAGAGCAACATCACCGGTTTAAATGCTTACCATTTCATGGCTATCACTAGACCTTGACTAAAAGATCATGCTTTTATTTATGTATAAATAACATTTTCTGCTCAGCAAAAAAATCTAACTCCAAGCAAATCCAAAAAACAGCTCTGCATTTGCTAAATACTTAATAACTGACAGCATTTTTCTCAGTGGAAGTTACACTTAACATCTCTTCCTAACATTTATGATAAACACTTGTAATTGTAATTAGGAAAACAACCCATACATCACTGTTACCCTGTAACCACTCATACCCACTTCACAATGAACCGCAAAAAAGCAAAAAGCAAAATCAAAACACTGACCACCATTAAAAACTGTCCTTGGTCGTCATTACACGGGGTAAAATCAGCAGTAATTCCTGGATCAGATTGTTCTGCAGTGGTCATGGGTATTTATTGGCTCCAGCTCTCGTTGTCAGTGATGGAAATGTGGTGGACATACAATATTTTTCCCCTTTTTTTATTTCATGTCCAAGTACTTAAACCAATAACAGTGCATATGAGAAAAATGTTAAGAGATGCCTGACAACAACATGATAATAGTGTCAATAACCCATACGATTGTACCATTAACAGGATACATTTGTAACCTCACAAAATTCATATTTAGTTTAGACTGTGAGAAAAGTCTTGGATTTCCCTGTTTTGACATTTGGCAAGTTAATAATAAATATAAAAAAACAGGATGAATTTTAGCTTTCCCCAAAGACAAAATCTTTACACAGACAGTGAAGTGAAGCAGAGTGCGAGTACATCAGTCATTGGTGGGCTTTATTTGGTATGTAACAATAAAAACGATTTCAATAAATGATCCCTGACACGTGGCTTCAGAGGGCCTCAAATACAGCTGCAAAGCAGAGGGACAAAGTCAAGGCAAAATAAGCACTAATGCACCAAAAACACAATGTCAAAGTAATCTCAGTTATTTTCACTTTGATACAATTCATAGGAATTCATTAGCTGTTTGAGTTGCCACCAGGCAGATTTGGAAATGACATCCAGTCAACTACTATAGGAACATGCATAATTTATACCATTTTTTTTTTCTAAGAGAGCAAAAATGGCATGGTTTGGTCGAAAAATATTTTTCACATTATAACCCAGATGGTAGATTTGTTGATTCAAAAATGAAAAAATAATTCTGCATCCAGGATGAAACAGCAGGAAAAAGAAACTAGCAAAGATCTACTTAAAGGAACACTATTAATATGTGACTTAAGTAAATTAGGTTGGAAAAGGCTGTACTCAGTTGTACCACAAGAAATCGAATGGATGATATGTTTGTTGCATAATGTACAAAATACTGTATTTGTTAGTTTTGATCAAAAAATATTCTCAGCTCTCAATCTGAATAAAAAATATAAATTAATTAAGTGAATTTATTAACCAGATGTTTTAGTTGCTTCATAGGTGCAGCATATTTAGACAAACTGCTCTCAGTAAAGGGAACCAAATATTGGAATAGCATACGAATGGCAATGAAAGAAACCTCTACACATCCTCTACACAAACAATGTATGATGGCAAACCAGATCTGTGGTCACATTTAGCTCACCTTTGTAAGATACTGAATTTGCTTTTGTTTTTGTTGTGTATCTTGGTTATTGTAAAGTTTCATTTGCCCAGGGACCACATATGCCTTTGTGCATGGCATTTGCCTGTTCTACCTGTGCCTGCATGGGTCCTCTCTGGGTTATCCAGCTTCCTTCCACAGTACAAAGGCCCACAGATGTCTGCTGAGCCCAGGACCTTCTGCATCACTGGGTGGCCTAATAAAGAAGAAAATCATCATATTTTTCAAAGATCCACTGAAATGATGGATAATCACTAGATGGTTTTTACATCAGTATTTACACAGTGAATCTGCTGATGACACACAGAAATATTTGAAAATGCTGAGTAAATATTATCCATGGAAATATTTACAGTCAGCTTGGTCATTACCCTACAGGGCACTGAGTGTCATCCTGTCACTTTATAAAGTCTATGCAGAGTAGAAACTTTTTGGAAATGTCATGCTTTTTAGAAATGAAGCAATGATAAGCTTAATGCATGGTAATTATTGCTTGCACACCTCCGGGATACTGAGATAAGAAAGCGTGCTCTCCCACCCATCCCCCTGGAGATTGCAGTTAGGGTTCATCAGGACAGATTCCTCATGGCACATGAGCACTTTCCTTCCTCATGCATTGGACTTCTTAACATACCCTACACCCCACTCGCAAACCTACCATTGGTCAGGACATAGGTGATGTGTTACGATAACACACTTATTTGCTCAGGCTGTAACATTTTACACACTAGTTTGATTAGAAACTCTGCAGATCATGCTTTCACTTACATTTTGCACATCTCCCTGCCTGCTGTCAAAAACATGCATCCAGGCTCAAAAACTTCCTTGAATCTTATCTTTATCTGTCCCTTTGCAAGTTGTACCTCAATCAGATGTTTTTAGTGTTTCAGTGAAAAGTGTATAAATATTTGCCAGATGTTTTAGTCAGTAAGCTTCTGTCATAATAAAGGCTGGAGATTTAACCACTCTTCTTAGCAAAATTGGTAGAATTTATTTAAGATGGTTTGTTAGATTATAGATCATGATGCTGCCATCACCATGCTTGACATGAAGGTTACCATTATTGACAGCAGGTTGTTAAGATTATGAAGCTTCACCCTTACTCCTGTGTCTTGTCTTCTTGTCAATCTTCCTCCCCTCTCACCATTAAACTTTTCTCCAGACTTGGGAAGCTTGGTTTCCACCCTCTTAGTCCATCTACAACTTGCTTCATTGTGGACAGTGATGCTCGTGTTACAACAATTTCCAGTGCATGGCAGGCTTGAGACTTTGGATTATTCCTGATCAGCCTAACCAATTTCCTAACTTTTCTCTTATCCTCTCAATTTTATCCCAACTTAAATCTCTTCTCTGTCTTCTGTCTCTGTCTGTTCACCGAGTTTGCTGGACTTTCTCCGTTCTGATTGTATTGGTCAATCAGAACGAATGCTTTTGACTTTTTTTCTGGCAAAGAGAAACTATTAGTCTTACTTTATCATAATCACTAGTGTGACGTTAATAGGCCTTGGTCTTGTGAAGTTAAAAGATACTTTGGACTCTTCAGTACCATTTATTCAAATATTTTAATGAGTGTATGCATATATTTGAGGCTATACGTAGAGTTTTAAGCCTGTGTGGATTAGAGAAAATCCAAACTAAATTCAAACTTGTTAACCTAATTCTTTTCTTTAAAAGTCATTTTAAAGTCATTAAAGGTGCATGCTGTACAATCATTCCACCCTGAAAGAACAGAAATCAACCCCCCAAATTACCATGACATTCATGTTCATGATGGTTTTATGTAAACATCTGACCACATCTGGATATTCCATTTCTGTACCACTCTTTGCACGGCACCAAGCCAACGTCTCTTTGTGTAAAAGCTTGCCAATAAATGTAATTCTGACTCTGAATGACCTTTTTGCTGACATATAAATACTCAGAATACCCAATGCATGTTCTTTGTGCGTGATAGGATGAGAGTGGGTTTCAGCTTCTCACTTTCAGAAACGTTTAAAACTAAAATTACACTTCAATAAGATGCAGGCAGCTTCAGCCCGTATCTCTAGTTTCTCTGTCACAGTGCTTACTCATTCATATGCAGCCTGCCTCCCTGCTCCTGAAAAGCCTCTCTCACATTCCTGAGTGGCTGCATGGTAAGCCATCATGGCAGATAAAACAAGCACAGTGACGTGATCCAGGAATAGTTATATTAACTGTGATAATGCCACAAAGACCGCCGTATTATCTACTTCTTCATTCAGAAGAAGTGAGCTATTTACACAGTATTCACATCAGTGTGTGAAAACCCAATTTAGACAGAGAAATTACTTCTCTCACCTCCTCATTATGTGTTGGTTTCAAATGACAGATGACTGCGCAGCAATGTCGGACTTTTCAAGTGAACAATAAAGAGTATTTTTTAAGACAGGTGGTGTTTTATCAGGCCTGTTTTTCTTGTCTTTTTGTTTGAGTACAAAGACTGGAGGTGGCGAGAAGAAAAAAAAACAATACCTGAGGCTTTCTGTCACAATCCAAGAGCATTGTTTCGATTTGGCAGTTTTTTTTATTACTATTTTAAAGCTGTTGCCATATTGCCATATACATTTTAGAAGCAATAAATTTCCATGCTTGGACTCGAATGTATCAAATGAATATAGAGATGAAGAAAATTTGAAGCCTAGATTTTGATTTCTAGCTTCCATGAGCAGAGAATAAATTGTTCTGGATGTTGGAGGAGTTCGGACTAGTGTATATAAATACTTGCAAATTACAACTTCAGACCTAATTAAAAGGACTTCTGTTTTCATGCTATGAAGCACTCATTGCCAGCAGGAATTTATACTGTCAAACCAAAGCCAGTGTAGTGCTAAAATCTTTGGATGTGATTACAAGAGGGCGTAAACTCATTATAATTATAATTCTTCATTGATTAAAGCTGATTGACTAAAATACTTGGAAAATAATACAGATGGTGATTAGCTTGTATGTTCAAAGTGGTTATATATTTGTGCATTGACCTTATTTTAACCAGTTTATGGTGCATATGTTGCATTTATTGCCATAAAAATATTTTCATGTATTTTTGGGACAGTTTCTGGATCTAGATTTCGCTCAGAGTAAAGATTAAAGTAACAGCGCTGAGAATCAGACCTTTAATTTGAAGTCATCCTTTAAATTCCTGTATCATCCTTCACTGTGCTGCTTTGGCTGATTTGCAGTGACTGAGTAACTGTGCTGGGGATCCCGTCACTGACCACTGGACCTGAACTGTTGGATTACACAATGACAAACAGACCGTGAGCAGGAGCCCCGAACCCAGTGGGACCTAAGATGACTCTTTTTCTCAAATGTTGCTGGAACACAATAGCCCAGCCTGCAGTGGGTTTTCCATAGTTTTCCACCAAAGGATTCAAGCACACTAGAATTTCTTTAAGTCCTCTTAATGACTAAAGTACCTTGCTTTGGCGCTGTGACATAATGAAAGCTTTCTCACTCCTCTCTCTCTCTCTCTTTTTCTCTTTCGCTCTCTCTCTCTCTGACTGTGTGCCTCTCTCCCTCACTTACTTCTTTCCCCTCACTCTGCAGAGTGCAGCCAAACAGAGAGCAGCCTTGCTTCTGGTGCTATCTCTTTGGAGCCAGGCGGATGTTGGTAAGCACGTTGGACGCAGAAGCAAAAAAATTCATCAGGGATCTGGGGAGTGAGAGAGTCTGGAGGACTGAAGTAAAGAGGAGTGGAGAGGCAGACTGTCTCCCTCCTTCCCCGTGCTTTTCTTCAGCATCGTTTCACTTCGTCATGGATCTCTGGAGTAAAACAGTCCTGGGAATTAATGCACATGTCGCCCTTATATTATTCAGCTTGTATGGGGCAGTGAAAGCTGGTGAGTAGAATGAGATGTCATGTAAAGTTGTTTTGCAGTTTGCATTAATACAAGTAGCTCATTTGCCTTGGAGTTGGAGTTTTTGAGCTCTCAGATATTTTGCATTCTGTGTGTCATCCATAAAAACTAACTTTGCTGTTTCACATGCTTTTTACAAAAACAATATCTGGATTTGGGAAAATGCACTCAAATCTTTTCATTGATTTTGTTTCGGTTAAAAGAAGGCACTGGGAACCAGTGCATGAAGCATGGGGTTGGGAAAAGCGAACAAGAAACAATTTCTTCTCCCAAACCTTATTAAGCAGTTGCCCTTGAGCAAGGCACCTGCTCCAGTGAAGCTGCATACTTTAGAAGCATGAACATTGTGAACCAGGGAAAAAAGATAAAATAAGTTGTTGTTTTTTACTTTAATAATTCTTCATTTATTTCCTTAGTAGAATGTAGATATCAAAATGCTCAGAGTGTGAGAAAAAAGGCCTATTTGTTTCTGAAAACTTAAACTTCAGACTAAATTCACTAAGTTTTACTATTTTCATCTTTTTCTCCCTGTTTGTGTTTTGCAAATTCTTTTGCAGTAACACGTTTCTTTTGATTTATTTCTCCCTTTTTTTGTTTTAAATCAGTTGCCATGTGTTTTTTCTGATTTGGAACTTTTGAAGCACAATTGCTGATGATTTAGCAAAGCATAAAAGATCAACCGTAGGCATGAATCAAAGTATCCTGCCCTCACAAAGTGAAATATATCCCAAAATGCTTGTGTCACATAATCCCACTACACCACTGGGATCCAGATCACACACTGTTTTGATGGAAATGTTAACAGAGGGATCACTTTACATCTGAGTTGTTTGCATGTGCCACACACTGGTGTATCAGTGACAAAGCTGCTAACACAGTGGAATGAAGTGGGCAAATTTCTCCACTCCTAGAGGTGATGGTGTATTAAACTGTATTTTGAGTCAACATGCCTGAACAAATACGATTTATTAAGCTTTTCAGAAACACCACAGGCTTCATTCGGTGGAGGCAGCATTGGACAGGCAGATAAATGGTAGATATTACTACGTCAGGCTTATATTCCCCTTGACAGACAACAGCCGCTGGACACGGAGATGTGCTGATATTATGGGCTTTGAAAGAGTGAAAAAAAGAGATAAAGAGATTTCTCTGCCTTGGAGGAAATGGTTTGGGCTGAACAAAGTGCCTACCAGAAACTATAACTAAAACAAAAGAAAATGCAGCGGTCACTCTCAAATCAATAAGGCGTACTTGTAACCCATTTCTGCACTCTCGGAAAGCAAACATACAGTACATCATCCACTTAATAATCTCCAGTGCCCAGACCTCTCTCCACATTTTATTTGACTTTGTGTTAGTGCTGAGCCAGTGCCATAGGCAAGGTCTGACTCAAGCTATTTGTCAGAGTGAACAAAGGAGGTAAAACCGTCACAAGAGGGCAGATGCTTCTGTTTCTGCAGCTGGTCACAGTGACCCTGCCGTCCACCCGCTGCTTCTCCCAAAAGTACTGAAGCAGCAATGTTCTTTTGGGAGAAGCAGCAGGTGGATGGCTGGACAAACATTTCTGTGACATGACAATTCAGGCTTCAGACAGGTCTGTAATGGGCAGCCTGTTTGCCCTATGAAGACTTCTAACGAATGAAAAGGCTCAACATCAACAACAGCAGGTGTTCTGATTAGTGGGTGCCAGCAAAGATTTCAAGAGAATACATGAATTATCTCAGGTTATAATCATTAATGTTGTAGGAAGTTCTTTGATATTAGCCATATCCCATCTTATGAATTCCAAATGATACCAGTAAAAAAAAAAAAAAGTGGGTATTAAAGTGTACCCACATGGGAAGTGTTGTGTGAACTGGCGTGATGACCAAACGCGGATGAAAATCAGTGACATTCTATGCCCAACTCTGAGGTAAGCAATTAAAGTAACTAAATTAAGAGCACAAGATACGAGTGATTGACACATGACAGAAGAGCATTAGAGGGTTACCTAGGCAACTGGAACCTGGAATGTGCGTTAGTAACCAATTGTCAGCTTCATAGTGATGTGAAAAAAATTGAATCGCTACCTGTGTGAAAGCGACTTTGTGATGGTCTGCACACATGGAAGCTTTGCTTCAATCAGTCATGTCCTACAGAATAATTTGAAAGATGCTAACAATGGACATACACCCACTGGTAATTTAATGTATTAAGAATTAGCATAAGTGTCCAGTTTTAACATTCTTAGGGTTTTAGGGCTGTGTACACTGATATACATTGATTGAGGAATAGTTTACAATTTTAAGTCATCCCTCTGGACCAAAGAACCACAAAGAAGAACTTTTTTTTCCCTCCAGTGTGTTTCAATCAATTTGTGTTCACAATCTGTTTGTAATTTGCTCCTGATGAACTAAAACAGCTGCTCAGTTGGTGCCCTTGACTGTTTGTACAGTTATTTTCTGCAGATCATAGAAAGCGCAGATGCAATTTAGTGGTGGGATTTGTCCAGGATCACCAAGCTCCCTAATGAAGTTGTGGCTGTAGGAACAGCAAAGTAAAGACAGCTGATAACGAAAACTCTGAGGAAGGAGGAAAGATGAAGCTGATATAGCTAATATCTCACTAACACTGCACCTAACTGTTAACATCTTATCAGAATCATTCACATCCCAGCGTGACTAGATATCCTGTTCCAAGTCTCCCCAGTCTCACCTGAAGAAAGACAACAGTGGTTGATTTTTGACTACAGATTAAACGACATCTTGTTTGGATGATAAAAGGCCACTCACCTAAACACATTTTCCGTGTCTCCACAGGCCATTGTACAATAAAAATGACTCTCTTCTCATTAATTATGAGGCATTCATTAAATTCACATCCAACTTTCAATAACCGTTTGTTTCTCATTTCAAACCAACAGTCAAAGTGGTTCTTTTTACTCGCAGGTTACAAGTCTGCCGTAACCAACGAGAGTGAATTTTTTAACAATGACAGCAAAAAACCTTAGAGTGCTTAAGAAAGCCAACCCATGATCCTTCCCTACAGTATATATAAGAAAATTTTAAGCAAAACTTTCCCATTATATTGCTGAATAATGATGTGGTTATTACTATAGCTATGATCTTACCACGAATATGCTTTATTTATTTATTTCTCTGTCATCTATAAAATTAAAAGCTTAGGTTCTTTTTCAACCACAGCCTTCCTCTGTTACACCGTGCTTCAAAGACACGTTTTTCCGCTCCAAAATGGTCCCGCATAGGTTGTGTGAACCTGGCACATCCAGCTGAATGCACAGAACTACTTATCTCCTCCAATTATCTACACCACGTTCCTCCAAATTCACATGCTGACAAACACAGACCGCTAATGACGAGACAAAGCACGCGTCCAGACTGCTGTGTCTGTTCACACAAGACTTTAGACACCTAAAAGAGGTGCGAGGGATGTTTTTCTCTCTCTCTCTTCTTCTACTTGTCTCTAAAGTGCAACGTGGGATCATTATCTCTTCACTCAGCTGATTTTGGACTCTGTGAAATGTGTGTTTCACCCGGGGCCTAATGACAGATAATACCACTATCTGTATCCTACGCACAGACACACTAACCTGTGTGTCTGTGCGTAGGAGCATGCATGCGCTGATGTGTGAAACGTGTGCATCCTCTGACAAGAGGATGTGTGAACATGATGAAAGCAGAGCAAAGGAATGCTAATAAGAGATGTGCCTGTGAATGCACACATGATGGCTAAAAAATGTTTACATAATGCATGAATCACCAGTCTTTCACACATACTAATAACCAAGAAGAGAGGTTTCCAAACTGAAACATATATACGGTACTTAACTGGCAGTAGGTGCTGCATCTCGTAAAAACAAAAAAGCACAAGGAAGTGTTGTCTTCTTTAAGTTCAGTTTCCTTTTATAGTTAATGTCGTGCAGGCACTTGTGGAGATTCTGGGGAAAACACAATAGAACAAGAAAAGTTTCCAGTGACCTTAAATAGATCACCTTATTTTCAGACAGGGTAAAAAACAAAAATCTGAGGATATTTCAGCCTAATAAACGTAAACATGATCAAAGGCACGGAGGCTAAAGCTTATAGAAGACTGACATTAATCTCAAGCACGGATATTTATGCCAGTAGAAGAAATTAGGAAAATGTACCGTACATAATTTAAAAAAACAAATGCAAAATGAACTTAAATTGCAGGAACTGAAACAGTCATATTAACGTGAAACTGCTATGTGAACCTTCAGTATTTCAGCCACCTTCTACTTTAACTACAATAATTGCTTGGCAATATTGTATCGATACAGGAAAACCAAATATTGCTTTTCTATTAAATAAATTAAAATAACCTGGGAATAATATGAACAAGAGGATTCATCTCATGGATCACCATCTAATCTGCAATCATTCTCAGAGTGAGCTCAGCCAATCAGGAAGCTCTGTGAAGGTATGTCATTTCCTTGTTACCTGGAAGCAGGAGCTGAAAGTTTACCATCAGTGCTTGAGCTAAGCTACCGGTGCTAAAGCAGCTGGTCATGAATGAATCAACTTTTGAGTACTCTCTGCGGGGTTTTAAAAATGATGAAATCTTTATATCACTAGCTGAATCGCTTGTTCTTATTATCAGCATAGCAGCAATGTATTCATGTTTAATATATATTATTAGCTCACTGATACAGTCACTACCCAATTTACATATTTTATGGAGTTTCCTGATTTTCTAATGGCTAACTCGAAATTTTGAGTTATTTTCTCAAAATGTTGCCTTGTTTCAAGTTGCACAAGTTGTTCAAGTTAGTGTATGAGGTTTGACTCACTTTTGGAGCCAGCCTCAAGTGGCCACAAGAGGAAGTACAGTTTGGTCAAGCCGACATTCTTTTGTTCACAAACAGACTGAAGATGCATTTTCTGACACAGCACATTTATGTGCTCATAACATAGTCTAATGTTCAAATATGAAAAACTGATTTTAACCAAAAACCCTCGAGCACTATAGAGTGTGTGTCTGTTTTTTAAACACATTTTGGAAAATAAAATCTATTCAGTACTCTCAAGATGATTAAATTTGGTTGAAAATTGCATGAGCTGGGTAAATTAGCACCTGCCACAAGCCAAATTCCAGTAAAATATTTAAGTGGTTAGTATATTCCATTCATAAAATGAAAATCAGAAGTAATTATTTTGTCACTGGATGTTACATTTTCACATTTTATGATGTTAATTTCTCACCCTAGTCCTCAGAAAGATGTAAGCTGATGGGTTCCCAGAATGGGCATCAAATAACACCCTAGGCAGATGACCAGTACATCATAGGTCCAACACATCAAGACAGTGATTAGCAATGTGGCATCACAGCCAAAAGGTCCTGGGTTTGAATCTATAGCCCGGCTGTCCCCCATCACTGTGAATGTTGATGTTCTCCCCATCCCTGTGTGGGTTCTGTCTAGATACCATGACTTCTTCCCACAGTACAAAGACACGCACATTACATTAACTGGTGATGCCAAATTGGCTGTAGGTGTGAATATGAGTGTGAAAGTTTAGCTCAAATTCAAAACTAGGGATTTTTGTCGAATGAGCTTTAAAGAGATTTACACTAGACAAAGTGGGTAATTAATGAAATGCTGGATATGTGATTTTCCTTCAAGATTCGATTTGATTTCAGACTGTCCATTTCACATAGAATATCCAGATAAAATTTTTACTTTTCACTGTTTTGATATAAACATAAACCTGCAAATTTCATTAGTGAGGAAAGTGTTGTGCATTTCTTTACGCCTTTGATGTGATGGTGATGAATGATTCATGAGACACTGGTTTGTGACAGCAGAGATGAGAAAAGTGAGAGGAAGCTAAGGAGAACCCCTTGTCATATTTCTTCTTTAGTGTCATTTATGAAAATGTGTGTTCAGAGAAGGCGAGTCATGAATGTGAGTTGATGAAGTCAAGGCCACGTTACGGCGGCGGCACCCATCAGAGTAAACTTGGAGCTGTCAGTCAAGAATCAGGATTTATTAACCCAGAGACAAGTAGTTAAGTGATAAAACTGACAGTCCTGTGCGGTCCATCCATCTGAGTTTGTGACACACTGATATTTGCTCAAGGCCAATGCCCCTGAATCTCTGGCTCCCTAAACACACGCTCATTTATCACAGGGTCCTGTCATCACTGTAGATCATGTGTAGCTGGTCCAAGAATCTGTCAAACTCTGCTAAGATCATTGTGTTCGGTCACCGCATTGTTGTGGGTCCTAGTTTGTATAAGAAGAGAACTTCAATTTACTGGTTGAAGATTTAAACCTTGCTGTAAAGAATCACTTGAGCAAAGTGTGAGAATCCCAACATACTAGAAGAATAAAGTGATGTTAAACCTAACTCAGGGCCAGATGTATTCTTTTCAGATTTCTAAAACTCTCAAGGATCTCAAAAGTTTGATTAGCCAGATTTAAAATCCCATCATTAGCTATGAGCGGAGTGGCTCCATAGTGTCATGGTTAATACATTCAGCTTACAAGCAAATATTCTTGTGAGCACTCCCAGCGGGGGAGGGATGTGTGTCAGGAAGGCCATCTTGCATCAAATTTGCGTGAAATCAAATATGCAGACTCATCATGTGACATTTAGAACAAGAAAAGGAATTTCAGTGCATTCTTATTTAATTTGGACGTAAAATCAATCTTTGCACAAAAGGATATTAGACATGGTAATGAAGACAGCAAAAAACAGAAAAGTTCTCATAAGAAGATTGGAAGATTGTTCGTGAGTAAAAATCCTTTCTCCAAGGACACTGGCTTTGTTTGTTGGACCTTGATAGTTTTGCGATATAGTTTTTTCACTTAAAACATCGTTGAAGGGTAAATATGTAGGCCTCCACATTATATTTAAAAAACAAACAAACAAAAAGAAGTCTCTCTTTTTGTTTTAACTTGCTTTTTGTTAAGCTTGTGGTTAGGATTAGGAAAAAAGAAATTGGGTTAACCCCAAATAATAACCCCATGTTACAAAGGTCTATTTCTATTTTGCTACACTGCCAAGTCACACCCTGACAACTTGACCCCAAAAACAAGATTTTCACAGTTTTTGTAAAAATACTACCCTTGTACCAACGCAGCTGTGACATTCTGCTCCAAGTCTGAGCTCATGCACTGTATCTCTCTCATTAGCTGATAGACATGTTGTACCTACATGCATTTCTTCACAGAAATTAGAATGTGGAACTCCTCAGTTACATAAAAGCCTTTCTACAGTACTTCTGGGTCATAGTTTATTATTTATAATGTACTGTTATAATACTTCTACTTGTTAGTTTTAATTAGTAAGCATGCAGTATTCCTTCTGTGTTTGGTGTTGTACGTATTTATTCTGCACGTACCGTACATTGTTTACCGGTCATTTATTACACCTGCCCTGACTGTAATGCATTAACTTTAGGTTGATTTAATGGATGTCGCTGACAGCTGAATGTCATCTCTAACATGCATATTTTACGAAGAACAGGGACAACGTAATGTATTCATAATTCAGAAATAATTTAGCTTGCCACATGTATGCTTTGTCATCCTCACATTCCTTTGGACTGCAAATCATCTTCTGCAACCTACCACACTCAGAGCTGCCACTGTAATTAGATTAGATGCAGCATCGTGGCAAATGTGAGAGCGGTTGAAATGCCAAAACATAATCTGATATTGAACACCTTGGGATAAAGCTGAGTCAAAGCTAAAACTTTGAGATGTAAGAGAAATGTATATCTGACAAGCAATTTAACGATTCAGTAAACGAGGCTGAAGAAATAGCAGAGAAAGATGAGTGTGCACCGTCAGAGTACTGAAACTTTCAGTTCCATTCATTTTATGTTACTTCACTATATAATCAGTTTGAGAATAGCATCCCAGCAGCTGGCAAAGATTCAAAGACAAAAATCTACACCAAACAGCTGAGAAAACTCCCACTGTAACTACTGTGACCCCAAATTATGAATAGGCTAAAACTTATGCATTTTACATAATAATAATTAGCTGGTGACATAAATATTTCTCACTGATTAAAATCTAGCATCATCTCATTTGAATTGTTTTCATCCTTCCCTCTCATGCATACTAATCCTTCTTCCAGAAGCAAGCAGAGAATTGTTTGTAATAATCATAAAATCTGTCAGAGGCGCAGACAGCCACGGTTATAAATGCGTCTCTCTGAGATGAGATAATGAGTAGCAAACATTGTTTCATTTAGGAAAAATCATATAAGAATATGATCAGTAACCTAATTCAGTTCAAGTTTAATGTGTAGAAAATAAGATTTCGCAGCAACACTTAAATAATTACAAATACATGCAAAATTAATTTTTTCTTCATAAATAAAAGAAAATATAACAGTTATTGTTGCATCAATGTTGCATCCTGTCATGTTGTTGGCTTTTTGGTGTATTCGTTGGCTTCTGGTTTCCATGTTTACTTTTCCTAGTTCTAGGGTCACTGCTTGCTACAGCCCATTTAATTTTAATGATATAGGTACACTAACCGGTCCCTTTGTCTGGTACCCCTGTTCAGCTGCTGGTGAACGTCCAAACCGAGCATCAAGATGGTTGAAGAAATACGATTTAAGTGACTTTGAATGTGAAATTGTTGCTGATGCCAGACAGACTTGGTTTGAAGATTTCAGAAATTGCTAATTGCTAATTGCTAATAAAAAAATATCCAATGAGCAGCACTTCTCTGAGCCAAAATGCCATGATGATGCCAAAGATCAGAGCAGAATAGCCAGACTGACAAGCTGATAGGAGGCCAAAAGCAACTCAAATAACCACTGTTACAAAGGTGTGCAGAAGATTATCTGTAAACGCACAACATGTCGAACCCTGAAGAACTACAGCAGCCGCAGAAGACCACAGCGAGTGCCAAGTGCTAAGAAAAGGAAAACTAAGGCTATAATGTGCACAGGCTCACTAAATTTGTCAATATGATCCGAACTCTCAGAGTAATGCTTCCAGTACCTTGTTGAATCAATACCATGAAAGTTAAAGTAGTTCTGAAGGCAAAGTGGGGTCCAAACTGATACTAGCAGTGATTGGTGAGTGTATATTCCAAAGATTTTCCTTGCGCTTGTTCCTTTTGTTGTTGTACTTCCTTCACATGTTTACATTGTGTTCACATGCTCAAAAAATTAAGTGAACCTTCAGACATTGAATCTTATTGAATGGAATTTTAAAGTTTTAAATCTCTACTAACATATATTGCGCACTTTGTTAAAAAAAACAGGAAAAGGTCAGTGGAAACCAAAATAAGCATTAACCCTTTGAGGATTGGTTTTTAAAGGGGGATATACTTAATTTATCCCAAATTTAGGAAATTACTAATATTATCAAGTTTTGAAGTATGTCCTCCCAACAGGAAGTCTTATATCCTCTCCTGTGTCAACAGACCTTACTAAAAATGTATTTGTGTGTAACGATGAATCCCTGCCAACTATAAAAGTGCTGATCATTAGTATATGGACTAATCTACTTGTGCATTACTAGTTCAGGAACCAATACAATGAGACACAAGAAAGAAAGGCAGATGAACGCTGTAAAATAAAATCTTTTGTTGATAGTTCTATAAACTCCTCAGGGTAGAGGCAGTAGCATGAAGCCATGATGAAGTATGGAGTTAAATATGGAGGTTAAGGCAGTTGGTGTAACTGTCATATAAGTTATGCACCCAATCTGTCTTTAACGCACAAATGTACAAAGATGAAATGGCTTCAGGTGTATAGCAACAGCTTAAGAGAAGTCCACGCTGTGCTGTCTTTGCACTGTTGTAAATTTATCTGCTGGTAAAATCCAGTTTTTGGAATTAGCCTCTTGGTTATTTTCTCAAATGGGAAATACTAAAAACTTGCAAAACGATAATAATAAAAATGTCATGCTGTGACAAAAAAAGGCTTCCTCTTCACGCATATATGATTAACTAGTAGCTCCCAGTTATTCCAGCAAATGACAGACTTAATGTGATGAGCTGAATATTCAGTATTTCAAAAATGCAAAACAGGAACCATCAACAAGCTCGGCCAGCAATGACTTGTTTTTGTTTTTTTAGTATGTTCCTTTTGATTTCTATGCCGCATTACGTGAGTAGTTGGGAGTCCAATATTTCATCAGTAATTGAAGTCTGTGACGTTTTGCATTGTTTTGCCGTATTCTGTAACCTTTCCGGCACTGAGGAACCAGGGGTTTCAGTTTTCTGTCACTGCAGATGGGATGGAAGTTAAACGTGTATGCAGAGTATTGCTCCTCTGGTACTCAAAGGATTACAGTCACCTGCACATCTCAAGTAAAGGTCTGTTTCTCACTTGAAAACATTTTCGTAATGTAGACAGCTCTCTTGATATGCTGCCAAAATCTTATTGAATCTAAATTTGGTCAGAAAATATGCTTCACCGAGCTGCTACTTTTTTCTTTGCCCTTGGCCTAAATTATATGCGAATGTGCCAAGGATTGTACCTAGGACATGCATGAGCGAACACAAGGTTTTGCAGCAGCATGAAAGACTTCTACCTGTCTTGTTCCCTAAATATTCCTGCAATGAGCACAAAGTAGTGATGTGCGGATCGATCCTGAAATATCGATTCCTCCGATACCAATCATTTATGTTCTAGAATCGATTCTCACATTAAAATATCGATATTTTAGTAATTTAGAGTAAATTTGTAGTTTATCATTAACAGGAACACAGTGGAAAGAAACTATATCATTCGGATTGTCTACATTCAAAGGAACTACTTCCTCTTCCGCCTTTCATAGTCATGTGCGAAATACGGCTGTATAAATGTCTCGCAGCCCCTTTGGCGCGCGCACTCACAACAATGGCTGAGCTTAATTGTGCGGACGTATTTTACCTCCACAAACAGCTGAGACGTGGTTTGCGATACATGTGGCAAAAAAAAGTGCTCCAAGAGTGAGGTGTTGTGGCCATACTAGGGAGACATTCAAGAGGTCTGTTGGTGCGGGGGTGGGGGGGGGCGTGATAAATACATTTTACAGGGTTTATTTATCGGAAAAAATACGTTAAATCACCGTTATTATTGGCCGGCCCGGAAACAGCGGGGGTGTCCAAATTCAGAGGCTGCTTCTACCTGAGGACCCGCCCTTCGCGGTCTAAAGAAAGCCGGGTTGTACATCACGAGCTCCCTCGGTGGAGGGTGAATACAACCGGGCGCTGACGTAAACTCTTCTGTTTAATCATTTTCTGTTTGACGTTTATTCAGCTTTGTGAAAACCCCGGAGGAACCCTCCTGAGGGATTAATAAAGTTACATTTAATTTAATCTAATCTACAGTAATAACTTTATTCTCAGCCAAACTGATTTACTCACGAACAAATAAAACACTGAAAAAGCCAAACAAGAACATTTTTAGGTTATCAAAGTGACTTATATATCATGTTTAACCTGAGTAGCGAAAGACCGCGGGGGTTTGAAGACGATGTGTCGGCTCAGATATTTGAAGTTTACACAGCTACATTCTCACCTGAAAATATGTTAAAAGTTTTTTTGTGACCCAGAAAGAGAAATAAGAGTGATATTAAAACTAAGTAGCTGCCGCCATTGTTGGAAACTGGAATTGGCTGGGCCGCGCTATGAATTCTGCGATATGGTTTTTCAATTTTGTTGTCCGGGTGGAAAATCGGGAGAAATTGGGGAGAATGGTGGCTCCGGGAGATTTTCAGGAGGGGCACTGAAATTCGGTATTCTCCCGGAAAAATCGGGAGGGTTGGCATGTATGGTTGTGGCAACATCACTAACCTTGTCAAACACCTCAGAGTAAATCATATCACAGAATATGACGAGCGTATGTTGAGACGAACTGAAGAGGAGGAGAGGGACAGGTGCTGCTAGGGTGAGACAGACGTCTCTCACGGAGTCCTTTAGTGCTGCAGGCAGACAAGGTGTTCAAATAGCACAACTTCAGGTTTTTTATTTCTATATGATGAACTCTGCATTATTAAGTGATAAGAACAAATAATCTGATGTCCTGTAATCATTATGACGCTATAATTTGAGATACAATAAATAAAATACGTTTTTGTACAAAGTATCGGTATCGGATCAGTATCGTCGATACCACCCTGAATATTACTTGGTATCGGATCGGAAAGGAAATCAGTGGTATCGCACATCACTAGCACAAAGATGCTTTGATATTGTTAGAATTCTGCACCATACACAGGGGTCAGGCCCTCCCACCAGGGGAGGAAGCCACAGTTTCTGCTCAGTGCAGGAGCCCAGTGGAGATTTAATGCGTAGCGCATTTCTACATATTTCTTTTCCTTTTTCTTCTTTGATTTCTCTCTGGTCTCTGTTTTATTTTATTTGTAACCAGAATTTCCAGAACCTTATATTTGCATACTAAAGAAAAACATTGTCTCTGTGAACTTATTTTTATCTGTTACTCTTAAAGAATGAACTGCGAAAATTCCTCAGTGATTGTGGTTCATTTTTTTTTAGAATTGAAGACGTGTGTAGGATGAGTGGTGAAACATCTTCCCGAACTCAAAGAACTCCGGTTGGCTTTATTGTACACGTCAACATGTACAAGTTATTATGTGACACATCCCACAGCTGCCACAGATTTGTCAGCGGCACAACTATAATGCAATTATTGCAATCCAGCACATTCTAAAATTGCTCTACTGGACTGAAATCTGGTGACAGTGAAAACCATTTCTGTACAGTGAACTCACTCTCATGTTCAAGAAGACAGTTTAAGAGTTAGATTAAATGTTTTCCTGCTGGAAGCAGCCATCAGAAGATGGGTATATGGTCATAAAGGGATGGACATGGTTACACAACAGTACTCATTAAAACGATACCCAACTGGTACTAAAGTATACCAAGAAAATATTCCCCCCACCGTTTTACCACTACGGTGATACATGGATCCATGTTGTTTACACTAAATTCTTTGTGTAGCCTCAGTTTCCCATCAGGAATGCAACCCAGTGTGGTCTTCTGCTGCTGTAGCCCATCTGCTTCAGTGTTTGATGTGTTCATTCAAACATGCTTTTTTTCATACCTTGGATATAACAATCGATTTCATTTGATTCTCTGTTGGATTTCTGTCAGTTTGAAGCAGTCTGGGCTTTCTCCTCTCACACAACAAGTCATTTTCATCTAGAGTAAGGTCTCAAGAACTCAAGAGATGGTTGTGTAGGAAAATCAAAGCAGTTTCTGAAATACTCAGAGCACATCTGTCACCAATAACCATGGCATATTCAAAGTCACAAAAATCACCTTTCTTTCCTATTCAGATGCTCGGTTTGAACTTCAGTAGGTGGTCTTGAACATGTCTACATGCCTACATGCTTTGAGCCATATGACTGGCTAAACTGAAATTTGTGTCAGCGAGTAGTGACTGTATTTCTGAAGGTGTTACACGATCAATAGAAACAGCAATGTAACACAGTCTAACACAATATCCAGCCTCAAATATAACTCTACTTAACATCAGCATTAAGACATTATGTGTCATTGTTAGGTATTTGAAAATAAATTACTCATGTTGCCTCTTTAAAAAAAAGAAAGAAAGATGTAATACGCTTTGCAAGATATGACTTGCCCTGGATACTGTGTTTGACAGTGAACTGAGCTACTGACCGGCAGTTTCTGAGTGGATAAGCATCCGTTTCAAACAATACCAGCATGCCAGAGGTGTTTATAACAAGGCAAGACTGGAAACATTTTTTTTAGCATTCAGTCGCAGCTCAGGAGCTATTCAATAGGCAGGCTCCTGTCTCAAGCCAGAGATACATGCTGGAATGAAGGCACGCAAGTCAGAGCAGAAGAGAGATCTCCCCGATGAAATGCCCCATTCTGCTACCTATATACACTAGCAAAAACGTGACATTACGAAGCTTATTTTTAATTAAAACACAACTGAAGACACACATACTTAATTGGGTCTGTGTAAGCGCGCCATCATGAAAAAATGCAGTCCTGAGATCCCAACTGTAGTGGGAAGTACCACAGGGATGGATTTAAGTACTTCAACAGGTGTTTAGAAGTCTGTCTTTCTCTCTTTGGACAGATTTGTCAATACAAGTAGTCCCTAGGTGCTCACAAATAGAAATATAAACATCGTAATGGTCATTGCTGCCGGTGTGATGTTACTGCAAAATGGTCTCTGGTGCACATAATTCACAGTGATCCAGAGACTCCACTATTATCTGTATAATAATTTATCACCTAGTAAGGCTGAGGCCTGTCAAGCTAGCACTCCATTACTAGCCCTAACACCCAGTCCTCTGAGAGCCTACACTGTCTGCTTCTACATGGTGTTAAAAATATGCTAAGGCTGGAAACATAAATCTGGAAAGAAATAACCAAAAAAGTGAGTATAATGAGTACCAGAGAATTTAATTGTACTGTGTGGTCTCTGTTTTATGTCTTAACTCTTCCATGAGAAACTGAGCTCCAGTTGAGTAAGCAGTAAGTGTTCAGAGCCAGCTTAATTCATTATGCACAATTCTGTGATTGTCTATGCAGCTTCACAGCTAACAACACCAGCTACTGGACCTATAAAATGTTATGATTGCGTGAGTGCAGACCTAATAGTTAAAGTTAGTTAAACTTAAGTTTTCTTAAGAGAAGCCCTTAAAAGGTATTACAACCATTAGAATCAAATTTGGAAAAATTACAACATTTATCAATCCACAGGTTTAGCTTCATATACATGAGTGTGAAACAGCAGAAGAAGAAGTTCTATTGGGCTTAGTTAGGTTGTGACACTCAGGAGGCAGCTGACAGGTACAAAAAGGACAGTTGGAGTGAGGTCCTTGCAGTACGTGAAGCAAAAACTTGGATGTAGCAGGAGTTTGGGTAGGCCATCGAGCAAGACTTTCAGCCAACATCACGGCACTTCTGAGAAACCGTCAGGTAACTGCAGAAGGGCAAGCAACCTCCTTTTCAAAGTGTATACAGTGGGGACAGAGTGGTGCTGACCTTAACTGAGGTTATAGTCAGTTGTTGCAAAGAATACTTTAAAGAATGTGAGAGGAATTGAGGAGATCCTCAAAGTGGAAGCAGAGCAGGGGACGATGGGGATGACTCGCTTATCAGGGTGGCCGAGGTCACTGAAGCAGTCAAAAAGTGACAAAGCTTTGCTTTGGGTTTCTTAAAGTTGACTGACACACCTCTGCAGCGTCAGATAGACGTTAGGGATAGTGCCTCTGTATTGACACCGGACAGTGGTCACCCTTTTTAAGAAGTGGAACCAGGAAATGTGGTCCAGTTTCAGAAGCATTGCACTCCTCAGCCTATGACTTTATCCTGTGCTTTCTGTTGCTAAATGTGCATAGGTGAACTCAGTGAAGGTCTTTAATTTCAACCCACAAAAAGCTGCATTTCAAATATGTAATAAATGAATAACTGGACACTGAACAAAATAAATAAGAACAAGGTATCGAAGTTCTCTTTAAATTTCTTTTTAAATGGACACGAGAAATTTCAAATATATTTTAAATCATTAAAATGTTGACATTCAAGAATGCCTGAAATATCTTGTATTATAATGTTTCATAGGAGTTCGAACAATATATTCAAAGATACTGATTATTATTATTGCAGTTTTGAATTATATCTTTATCACATATGTTTGCTGGAAATACAACCAACGCCTAGTCATCCTGCATCATCACATTCTGCCTATTTGTGAAATACCTGTCTCACTATGTAGAATGTCACCTTTGCTTTTAGTCCTTGATGCACTTAATGCAGCAATATTTTTCCTGAGAAATTAAAACAGTTGTGTTTTAAGGCACAAGGTCTAGATTTGGAAGTTAGCAGGGTGTTGTGGTTAATGTCCTGTTTGGACATTTGTGTTGCAAGTTTCTTTTTTTACTTAAAACTAACTAAAACTACATGGTCTGGTTTAACTTAAATAAATGTTTGAAAAAAATCAGGAAAGCGTGACGTATGAGCACCCATATGTGACTAGTTGGAAGTGAGCTATCCATCTCACTACTGTCGCTACACACTGCCGCTAAAGGACACCTTGTATTCAAAATTAGCTTTGACAGCAACACAGAAATGGGAACCGACTACATAATAACTTCTCCGCTTAAAGAATCAAATGATCTCTTACTCATGAAAACTTTATTTCTTATCTTTGCATAATTTTAGACACACAAAACCACAAACAGTACACATTATACCTCTCTTTCATATTAATTTCCAACCTTGGCATTCTTGGAAATCTATATAGGTATTTTGTTTCGTGTAGGCAATGGCACAAACACCATGGTATGCCTAAACATATATACGGTTTTAATCTTCGGTGTTTCACCGAAAGAAGATCTGTTTACACCTTAATTTTCAAGTCCAGACTCTAAGTGTCTTTTTCATACACATTGAAAGGGGATGAAAAATGCAGCTGTCAGCTTCACCTCTCTCAGTTGATAATTGAAAAGATAGACTAGATGGCACTTTCATTCAGGAAGGGGTGGGGTGAAAAACTAAAAATATATTGCAAATCATCAATTGTCATAGGAACAGGAACACCTGACTGTAGACAACTGTGGAAGTCCTTTCAAGTATCAAGGAGACATTAGTAGATTTTTATAATTATGCATTCTCTTTAAGTTGCTCCCCTTTATCAGCTGCCAGACACAGGTGCTTTTGTTTGGAGATGAAGTGCACAGATGTAGATCTTTCAGAGTAGAATCTTTAAAAAAAAAAAAAAACATTTTATGCAAATAATCTTTAAACTGTGTAAACACACAAATGCCTTTTACGCTTTATCAAAAAGTTCAATTGTATTTAGCTTCTGATCATTTTTATCCTTAATGTCAGTACTTTTGTTTATAATCCAGAGTAATTTTGTACTTGATTTTTAATGCTTTACTTTTTACATTGCAAAAATCGCTGTACCGTGTTGTTTAAGCACAATTAAAATGATGAAAGTGAAAGCAAAGTCAAACTTTCTGTCTAATTTCCCAGAACAGGCAGAAATCCAATATCAAAGCAGGAAGGCAAAGTCTGATTAAATCTTGACTAAACAAAGCTTAAGATGCTTCATTTATATAATCTCACCAAGAGATATCTCTCTCTCCAAGCTCTCTAAGATATTTGGCTCCCGGCCACAAAGATCATCTAGCAGGAGGATTTAGCTGAAGTCCAATCCTCAAGTCACTTCAGCGGATTACTGAACATTTTAGTTTGTTAAATAACTGTTTATCAGACATGAATGCACAAAAATCTGCATATTTCTTTTCTTTATTGCTTATAACTGACAAAATGTTGCCTTGAACTTATGCTTGCAGTGTTTTTTTAAATGAACGTAAAAATGTAATTATGTATATTCATGTAATCCTTGGAGAAACTGATAAAGCTGAAAGATGCTGCTGAGTCTGTAAATTGAAAGAAAGGCTAAATGTTGTATCGTACCACACTCGGCATCAATTTAATATAGTCAATAAGAATTAGACAGTATGAGTAGCCTCACATGACATGACTGATCCACTCCACTGTTGGCCATTATGTTAAATGAATGTGTTTTGTCAGATGGCGAGAACACTACACAGCTTAAAGCTAATCATGAACATTAATCTCTATTGTTGTTTACCATTTGCAACAATGACGAGGTGTATGCTCACCTATTGTTTTAAATTATGTGTTCTCTGATTCTCAGAGGTGTGTCACAGTCCGCTAGTATCCAACCTGCCACCATCATCGTTCAGGAGCTCATCACAATTATCCGGCAGCCATGGACCCGGCTTTGCCAAGCTGAACCGGAGAGAAGGTGAGTAACAGTAATTACTGCATTTGTCTTGGCTGAAATGTTTTTGATCAATAAATCAAACTCCATTAGCTTTCCACATGGATTCTCCTAAGTGTTGTTCTTAGGGCACAAGGTAGGCATTACTTTTCATATTAATACTTACTCAAACGAAAGTGTGAAACTGTGTGATATGAGCGATTCTGCAGATTTTAGCAACTCCATCCACTGCTGTGTTTCAGCAACCCATGTACAACTGTCAATATGAAATTGGAGGGCATAACTCTAAAAGGAGCTGTTGTTAAGAAGCTAGATAAACTAAAGTTTAGTTTTTCTATATAGCACAGATTCACAAACACTTATATTATGGTAAAAAGCCCCTTAACACCTACAATATTAGAGAGTTAATGCCAATGATTTAACAGTCCTTTTTGCACAAGGACAGCATGATGCTTGGGAGCAAGATAGCTCTGAAATAACCAAGGCTCAAGTAGCAGCAGTCATCTCCCTCCCACACACTGGAGGCTTAGGGGTAAAGAAAGGAAAGAAAAGCAATACCTCTGTACAGGACAGAGTAGACAATGCAGTTGTGGCAGAGATTGCATGCAGAGTTTAAAAAAAATAAATAAATAAAAATTGAGAGTCATTGAGAGTCCCACTGAAGTTTCAGTCTATTGCAACTTGACCCAGCCCTAACTATAAACTCAATCAAGAAGTTTTAAGCCTAATTTCCTGAACTCAAACTAGGAATAGTTTTCACAGCAGAGTAGACCAATAGCTAAAAGTTCAGCCTCCCATTTTATTTTTGGAAACTCCTGCAAGTAAGCCTGCAGTTTGAGAATGATGTACTATGACTAAATATTATGGGCTGATCATTCAAGAGTTTGAATCCCTTCTACTCACAAATTAAATCTGGCATTGACATTTAGGAGAAATATGATCTCTCTCCCTCCTCCCTGTTAGTGCTCTCAGTGTGGTTTTTAAACTCAACTGAATAACTTCACTGGGAGCTTTGAGAATAAGCTAATAACAAGAAATTATTATGTATAGGCTAGAAGTTAGAAATGCATGGACTAGAATATAACCAGTGTTGTAAGTGGTGGAAAAGGGACAAAAATTAAGAGGTTTCAATGCAAAACTTAATAAACAACCTGAACCTAAGTTAGTTGGATTATAGAAGTCAGTCACAAATCCAAAAAACAAATATAAACAGCAGAATCAAAAGTCACCCAGCAAACATGAGGGACGACAACAACCAAGCAAGGGACACAAAAAAATCTAACAGAGGTCAGAGGAAATATATGGCTATTTATACACTAAGTTAATTAGGACAGAGTGGAAACACCAGGGGAACAAGACACAGCTGAACCAAGTCTGAAAATGAGACATGAGGGGGTGTCCAAATTCACGGGCTGCATCCTCCTGAGGCCGCATTTGTAGGCCAATTACGTCACAGCGATGCGACGAAGGCTGTCCAAATTCGTAGACTCAAATGCAGCCGACAAATGCATCCTCATTTTCCCCGAATTTGAAGGATGGGTTGGTGTGTCCTTCGTGGCCTACCATATCCCAGAATTCATAGCGCGGCTCAACCAATTCCGTGTGTGAATTATTTAGGACCCAAGATGCGGCAGCTCTGGTGCAAGTGAGTTTATTTAGCAAAAGTAGACACAAACAGAGATGGTGAGGGTGAGCTTAAAACTAAGAAAGCCTAAACTGGGAACAACTAAGGAAAAACAAACCTGAAATTTTGAGACAAGAAACCGAGATACAGGGAGACGGCGACGAGGAGGCGAAGAAGAACATAGGGAAAAACCACACAGGATGACGGCGGGAGAAACGCAGACGAACCAGCAACTAACAGAGGCAGACACAAGATTTAAATACACAGAAGGATAACGAGGGAATGAGACACAAAAGGAGGGCACAGCTGGGAGTAATCCGGCCTGACGAGACAGGGGAAAAGTAAAGTGAACACACTGAGATCAGACACAGATCTTCAAAGTAAAACAGGAAACACATACACGTAATGACATAACCCACAACCTTAACACAGACTGGGGGACACAGAACATAGGAACATGAACCATGAAACAGAAGAGTACAAACACCCAAGGTAACCAAAACCACAGAATAATAATAATAAACTAAAACATAAACACGGAGTCACAGACTCCGGATCATGACAGGTACTAAGTTTTAAAATTACTCTTATTACTCTTTCTGGGTCACAAAATAAACTTTTAACATATTTTCAGGCGAGAATGTAGCTGTGTAAACTTCAAATATGCTCAGTTTATCAAGATATCACATGTTTGCAAAACGTCTTCGGAGACGTCTGTTATCCACCAGCTTGATAGCTAGCCGGAAGAAGTATTATAAGTGACATTTTCAATGCTCATATTTCAGTCTGTGCTTTCACCGGTGCCTTCTAGTATAAAAGGAATCCTGGGCTTGCAAGACTTTTAAAATAGAAGGTGCGATCCTCCAAAATAGATTCATAGAGCGTTCTCCTATTGTGTCAAAGATATTATATATTTCTTAAAGCTAATAAAAATCAAATAATGGATTTGAAAGCTTCTGAAACCTTTTCATATTTCTGTGACTCACCACTGAATCCTATGATGAAAAATAGAGTGGATGCAATCATTTATTTATTTATCTGCTTATTCAAATCAATAACTTTTCCATCTTATTAAATACTGTTATTTGACCAGAATTGGGACACTGATGCAAAATGTAACCAGCTATGGGAATCCTTTCCACTCTGATCAAGTCATAACTTTTTAAAATGTATCCTCTTCACGCAGATGTATAGATTTTATTGTAGATAAACATTCTCATTTTCACTCTTTAATTCCACTGGTGGGTTGAGCGAATTTCCTGAACACGCCTCAGAGGTAGCTGTCTTTAAACCAGATGTATGCACTTCAGAACCCCAGGATCCTGCCATCTCATTGGCATTTACCAACATTTTGTTGTTTTAGATTAAAATTTTTCATGACATCTACTCGTCATCTCAGGAAACAGGCTCAAAGGTAACAGGCAAGGTTGGTGATGTAGTTAAGCCAAAGAGTGTTACAATAGTTTAACTATTCTATCCCTCCCTCTGCTATACTCACAAGTATTCACATATAAAATTTAGAAGTTTAACATTAATAAATTATTGCTGCATCATTGTCATTTTTTTAACTCTCCAGTGTTTTCCTTGAGCAGATGTAGAGGGAAGCTCTCCTTTGTTTCTGCTCTGATGGTGCAGCAGCGCGTCTGATGGTGCAGCAGCACGTCTGATGGTGCAGCATGCAACATTAAAGACACATTTCAGCTGGATTCACAGCTGACACCTTGTGATTTGACTAATCGGCAAAGAGAATATTTTGCAAACACATTAGAAGATAGAGGTCAACAACTGAATGTGTGGCTACGTGGTCACTGGGAAAAATTTTTGGTGCATCAGTCACCATCATTTGGCTGCTTTACACTCAAACCAGAGACATAAATCAAAAAGGAAATTTGATGTCTTTGTCTTTGACACAACTCAGGATGTGAATGATTTTCACCACCTAACAGACAGCAGGAAGCGCAGCCTGCAGGTTTCTGTTTCCTTGGTGTGTTTGATGGCAAAAGCTGTGAGCAAACACACCCACTGTGTTTCTCCACTTCTGTCAACCTGTTCCGTTTGTTTACGGATCCGAGTTTGATCTGCATAACAGAAGATGTGTTGCTTCTGAAGGAAGATTAAGTACATCTGAACAACATCAGTTAGTTTTTCTTTTTTTTTTCCCCGCACGGCTAAAAAAAAATCACCAAGGAGATGAAGATAGAAGAAAACTTGGAATAAAAACGAAACTGAAGCTAATGATGTGCGTCAGATTTTGTGCAAACAAGAAACTACCATTTCTAAATCAGAGCACTCATTTTGCCTGTACATGTGTACTGTGTCACTCTATGGTACTTAATTTGGCTCCACATTTTGTTTTGGCATATTGTTACACTGGATATCCTTCGTGATGCAACCCGCAAGTTAGTGAAGTTTCACTTGTTAGGGAAATATGTTACCCACCATAGGGCCTTACTCATATTGATTGGTATATACACATGCACAGCAAGATACAGCTGATTTGCATGCAAAGTGTACAATATGTTTTAAACATGAGACAGTATGGAGCCTCTGAGCTGAGAGGTTTAACTGTTTGCTAATACAGAATCTTGCAGGCTCTACTGTTTAGTATCAGTGAGGATTTAAGTTATTGCTAATAATAAGAAATGCTTCATTTACTTATCTCTTGCACTAACAGCTGGGATCATTAAGGTTACAAAGCCTTATTAGTTTTCTAAATCTAAAGCTGAATTACTATGGATTCCTTAACAGATTGCATTTCGTTTTGAAAGTATTAACACAAAAACTAGAAAGAATCCAAAATTTGTCCATGTTAACAGATTAATTAACCAGAGCTGCTTTTATTTTAAAGTCCCAACTGTTCTCCAAAGAAATCAGTGAATAAATCAGCAGCTTCTGTTCATTTACGTCTCCTCCAGCTGCTGCTAACACTCCTCATACTCTATAGTTATTCTCTAAGGAGCCACCTTATTCAGAGTTAATTTACCAGCACATTTAGCAGACTCGTATGGAACAACACAGATGTTTAAGAGAAATGGATTGCTAATTTTGCTTCGAATCACTGCGCATCAGTCTTGTTGCACTGTTAACCCCAGCATTAGCCTGTGAGCAACCATGATTATGCAAATGTTGCCTAAACCTCTAACTGGCCTTCTTCATATCCTAAAACAGTTATTGTTTCCTTATTTTACTGTATTTTGTTTATTATTTTTTTGCAAATTTAATTTAAATATTTGGGAACAAATTATTGGAAAAATAAAATGGAGCTACCATGTGTTTATTATTTCTATGATTTCTAAAAAATAAATAAATAAAAATGAGCTGAAGGAAACAAACTGTTTAAACATTAACTGATTTCCCACCAAAATCAAATCAGAAAAACTGCTTTAACATTTAGAAACGTGCACAACCTATTCAGCCATGTAATTCTGTGTGAACTGCAGGCTAATCAGGAGTACTTAAATTAGATGAGAGTAAATGCAGGGGTGCACTGAAAACAGATCTCATCCAAGAAGAAGAAAAGTTTATCCTACTGTAGCTTGCCATGTCAACATATACTGTGAAATCTCAGAAGTAATGAAATAATGATTACTGTTGTTTTTACTGTAATAGTAACAATAGTCATAAGAATGCTAATCTTGTCATATCACCTACCTTCATGATATCATTTTTTTTCTCCAGTGTCCAGCATGGACACCAGCAAACGCTGCAACCAGTGAAACTGTCACAAATATTAAACCAAACCTTCACAGTCCCGGGTTCTTGTTTACTTTTTATTAAGTTTTGGTTCTTGTTTAGATTTTACTGTTTGCTTTTATATTTGTCTAAATTCTTATTGTTTCATTCCCCCCCTTATCAGTTCCCAAGTAGCATATCCTCTATTCCTGCCTTTATTCCTCCCATTAGAGATGGGATCAGAGGAGGCGAGGAAAAGATGCAAAAGGAGAGGAGTCAAAGCAAACAAAATGTAACAAAATGAGACCTGTTTGACTTGGATCAAATATTTTAAAGTGTCAATTAATTATGATGTTTGATGCAATCGGATCATAAATAGTTTTGTTCATCGCCCAACTACATCTCTACTTTATGACATATAATAGTATTAATGATATTTTTTACATTTATGACTACTTTTAATTCATTTCACAACATGTGATAAGATATTATACCTTCTTTTGAATATACACGGAAACAGGGCTGTCAAAGTCCAGTCATATGATATGAATCATATGAATAAAACCAGTGAGTTGCTAAAAGAGCACTCGTGGTTTGTTTACAGTAGTGCTCCAGTCTTTGGGTTTGTCTGTCCTGACTTAATTTTTTCCACCTGCCCCATGTACGTCCCCATGTATGTCCTCCATGTGTGCATGCATTCTCTTTGTCAGATCATGTTGGACTTTTGTAGAGCCAAAAACTCAACAATTCACTTTTCTTTTTAAAACCTGCTTATGTGTCCTGTGTTTGGGTCCTCTCTCTCTCACCCAATACGTTAATTCTGATCTGTTCAACCTGAAAGCTTCAATTGCTACACACAGAAATTGCTGCAACATTCAAGTACAGACAAGATAACTTGCCATTTTTTGGATAGGTTTGGTGAGCTGCGGTATACAAGATTTGGACAGATGAGCACACCTTGGAAAAAAAAATCAATCAAGCAGCTGATCAGACAGCCCAATTTTTTTCTTTTTTTCCCATTTCTATTAACTTATGATCGATCAAATGTCCAGAAAGAACAGTACTTTTTAATCTTTAATTAGATCTGTCCAGTTTTTCTCAGCCTGACATAATTTATGCAGTGAGACTGACATGCTTGATGTCTTTTGTCCATTCCTTGCTTTTCCCCATTTCAATCTTTTCCCTTTTTTCCTCACATAGCAGAAATAATGGGAAAACAGACTTTTGTTAGCTACATGCAGCTAATTGTGAAGCTGTCACTATTGAGGCAATCTGGCCATGGCATTGAACACATCTGAACTACCAGATGAGGGTATTCAATCATCTGTCTCTTTGGACAAACATGCAGGGCCCAACTTTGAGGTCAGCTTCAAAATCCTAATGTGTAATCTCACTGTAATTAAGTAGAAAAGCTGGAAATCAAAATGATAATATCTCGTTTGGAGGGAAATTGATTCCTCGAAGAACTATCAGATTCTGGTTCCAAAAGGGTTGGCTGTGTGAAAGTAATATCACTGGCTATGCAAAAACATTTAACTTTTTCTACATTAAATTGGATTTGGGAGGCCTTTAATGTTCTCGGAGAAAATTCTGGAACTTCCTACTCCTTGAGAAGATACAAAGGATTAAGTGAGCAGAGCAGAAGTGATTTTTCTTTAATTTTTGCTTAAGTCTCAAACTCAAACTTTTAATTCTACTGATACCAAGTGACTCAGCGGGCTTTAATCACAGACTCAAAAGTTTTTCACAAAAAAGCAGACATTGCATTCATATATTTCTATTATCATTGTCTTTCATTATAAAAAGAATTGTGCTGGGAAGATAATGATACTGATGATATTTGGTGATATCTGTATGCATTCTCCTAAATCCACATTTAAACCTTTCAATTCTGTGTATCACTGTACCTTACAACTCATCACAGGTGATTCTTCGTCAGCCATGAAAAATGTGATAACCATGTATGTACGGTGTTTATTTAGGAGGCTCTATACTGCAAAGACTGCCTGCTTACCTCTGCTTTCTGACTCAATTTAAACACAGCACTTACAATATCAGATCCCAGGACACTTTAACATCAGCTGTACCTCTTATTCAAACTGAGCTTGGAAAAACTGGATTTAAATACTTTGCTGCCTATAAATGGAATGAGCTACAAAAAACCCAAAACAAAACACAACAAAAAAACAAAGAACTATGGCGTAACATTCTCTAATCTCTCTAACAACAACAACAACAAAAACAACAACAACAATAATGAACAATAGATTTGTCAGCCAAAAACACACATATAATTGAGCACAAGCTGCTTTAACATCAGAACGAATTATAGCTGTTTTTGGTATAATCACACTTTCTCTATAAGGACCGTTTCCTTTAACCTTCACAAAGTTGTTCAGTGTGTTGAATAATATTTTTTATGCATTGATTATAATTTCAGCTTGGCCTGGGATAAAAAGTGACTGATGCTGCACAATTGACTGAGAGTTACAGAACCCCTGAAGTCCAAAAAGACATTTAAAAAAATATATTATGTGTTCAAATTATTATCTTGATAAGATAGTTGTCTTATGAGGATAAATTATCTTATTCAAGCTGGGGTTGCTGATTCATCAAATAGGAAGTTGCTAAATATTGTTTTTTCTTACTAACAAAATACGTTTGAACACTTGTGTACTGTTTATATCTATAGTTACATTAGATATTGTTTTGTTTTTTACTTTGATGACAGATTTGACTTTTTCATATTATTTTATTTATATATTATTTAATTGCTTTACCCATTATCCTTAGTGTACAAGGACAGTTGTAGGCTACAGAAGACATTAGTGCAAAATATATAAATAGACATCTGTGAACAGATCCTCTCATAGGTTGTCCTCTGTGTCCACATATGGTCTAAAGATCAGTCATTACTGGGCAGAATAAAACAGCTGTCTATAAAGGACATGATCCTCCCATAGTTTTACTGCTGTTCTGACATTGTTTCTACTAAGCTTTCAGTGGAAACAACTTGTATTCACAGTGACAGTCACATCTATTAGTGTGGCAGATATATATAACAAGGTGTCTGCAAACATGGGAAACAACTCTAGTGTTGGTTGTCTCTTGTGTCTAATTGTGTTAGGTTTTAAATATCTCTTTGTGTTCATCTAGCGTTCTGTTAAGGACTCTAAATTACCTTTATTCTGAATAGTGCAATACAAATAAGTTGTTGACTTGACTTGCCTATGATTATACTTACACTATATGGTCAAAAGTACTGGGCCAGGACTCTTAGTCCTTAAATTATCCTGTAGTCACAACCTGCAGGATATTTTTGAGATAAAGTGTTAATGACTAATTTGCAAACAAATTAAAAGAAAAAATAGGAAAAAGAGTTATGAACTCTATAAGAAAGGCAGTTAAGTTATGAGCCAAAAAAATCAGATCTGCTAATGAGGGAGAAGCAGGATTAATAAAAGCATCTGTTTATAGTTTGTATACAAAAAACTTTTTTTGGTAACATCTATTGTTATTATCTAATTTCAGTTGAACGTGACCCAGTACTGCAAACATAAAAATCACCTTTTGGTATTTTAATAATTGCCTGTCAAGCTGTTTGTTTTTGCTTTTGCTTGTTTGTCAGTGAAATTGTGCAAACATGTCATTTGTTTTTCCAAAGGAAACATAATGAGGTAGAGGCCAAATAGAAAAATGCTGGTGCAGTGCCTTATAGCTTTCTTTAACATTTCTGACAGGAAGAAATCATCCTGGGAGGAAGAATTCTTTGATTTTATCTTGTCTTCACCGTATTATGAGCCTCTGCCATGTACGGTGGTAATATGGAGCCCATGAGCTCAGGGCGCAATTATTGTGTACTTGAATTGAAATGTCTTAGTTGCAGCTTTTATTATGCACAGAAAATATTTTAAGCCAGAGATTAAACTCTTTACTCCAAATTAAACATTAAAGAAAGAAGCTGATAAAGCATTTGCATTTAAGGTGCTTGTACTACAAAAAGAAGTTTGTTTGGTGAAATCAGTTTCGGAAGAACTTGCTCAAATTTGCCTGAATGCTTTTTTGTTCTTCTTAATTATGAAATTGTATTTAAAGCATTCAGCAGATGTTTTTGTATAGCTTAGTGCTTCTTGATACTATTTAATTTATTTTATTCCCCTTTGGTGTTCTTTTAGTCTTAACTTTCTTGAGAAAAGTTTAAAGGTATTGTACTGTCAAGGTTTAACCATTTTTTTTTTTTTGAAGCTCCAAAAAATATATAATGAGATAGAAAAGTCAACTCTCAATTCCTCTGGTTATTAAGGGTGTTTTTCTTTCCCTCCCCTCTCTCTTTTTCCCTCTGCCCAGGAGCTGGAGGTTGGTCTCCTCTGAGTTCAGACAGATATCAGTGGTTGGAAGTCGACCTGGGTGGGCGGACACGAATCACTGCTGTTGCAACACAAGGCCGCTATGGCAGTTCTGACTGGCAGACAGCCTACCTGCTGATGTTCAGCGACGCAGGGCACAACTGGAAACAGTATCGACAGGAAGGCAGTATAGGGGTGAGTTTGTTGTAATAGCTCAGAGTCATCAGAGTTGGAGGAAAGTGAGCCTGAAGCGTGACTAAAGAAAACAACATTTTCTGAAAAAATCAAGTAAAGGTGTTAATGTATTAAGGTTTCCATCATCTACAATTATGTGAACATTTTGAGCTGTGGAAATAGAGAACAAATCTAAGTCTTCAGGTGTTTGCTATTAATTTACTGCAGAGGGAGAGCATCAAGAGAGATTTAAAATGTGGAAGTCAAACCTCTAGTGTTAAAAAAAGAAAGAAAAAAAAATCAGGATGGTGTTTCATTTATTTAGTGTATTGGTTAAGTCAGGTTTTTTCTAATGCTAATCAGGAGAAGTTGTTTCATCCATCCACTGGTTATATGAAGTGGGAACAGCAGGCTAAGCAGGTTATTCCAGACGTCCTGCTTTCTAGGAATGCTTTCCAGTTCCTCCTGAGGGATCCCAATGTATTCCTCCGCCAGATATATAATCTCTAGAGCAGGTTCTGGGTCTACCTCAGGGTCTGATGGAGGTAAATATCCACAGAAAGACCCTCAAACTACTATAGTGTTCATGACCATTATGTTATTATTTACTGGTTATGAAGTTTTAATACTGTAACTATGAGCTTTATGATCTTTCGCCCTGCTAGCTATACTAACAAGTTGACTGCTAGTGTCACAACTCTAACTCCACATGTTCAACTCAGTAGTGAATCCGAATGCAGGACGCAGGGCGCAGGATCTATTGATTAATATTTGATTATTATTGGCTCCACTCACCACTGTCTTACTTTTTTTTCCCTCTTCCTCTTTTCCTGTCAGTCACAGAAGAATAACTCCTCTTTGTTGTCATTACATTTGCTTAAACAGAATCATGTACACAACTTCGACGGCAGTGAGTGTAGTCGGATGGAGCCCCTTGAGGGAGGTCAAGTCTCTTGTACACGGCCACTGTTGTAGTTTAAAGTTTGTCAGCCCTTGGGGGTCTCCCCACTGACCTGGGGCCCTAACAGTTTCTAGTTTTAACTAGTGGCAAATGGCGCCTCTGGGCACATATGAGACACCCTAATTAAATGCCTGAACCATCTCAGCTGGCTTCTTTTGACCTCTGACTTAACTGCACTGGAGATATTGCCCTGAAGCGGGAAAAAAATAGCATCAATTTGCCGCCCTGTGGGTTAACCACACGCCAAGACAGACACTAAGGTCAGGTGCAATGTGACCCAAGTGGGGTGCAGTGGCAGGGGCCTGGGGAGACTGACCAGCTGAATTGCAGACTGATTTTGGGGGATTTCGATGTGAAGGGAGTTACTGTTGAAAAATATAAAACATACATTATTCATTTTATTGTAAATTATATGCTTTTTAATTTTGTATTATATAAATATGTGTATTTAGTAAGGTGCCAAGCTTGCATTCCCTCTTCTGACCTGACCAAATTTAGGGGAACCAATTCTAAAAAAATCCCCTGCAGTGTTAATTTAGGTGACGCTGCTTTCTCGTCATTGGTGGCAAAGATCCAATGTTGTTTAATCTGCTAATATAACATCAGTCTTCAACACTAATTGGTAGAGTTAAAGGTTGGGTGGCATTTAAAAGTTTTACATATATATATATCAATTTTGCCCTTGAGAATGTTCCATGTTATTTTGTAGAATTGATAAACCAATTTTTCCAGTTGTGGCGAGGACGGAAAAAATTACAAAGATTTTTATATTTTCAGTTATTCTTTTAAAGGTTTAAAAAAAAAATGCTGAAATTAAAAAAGGAGTCTAGAACCATGTGGAAAGAAACAGTGCAATGTCATGGCAGTGAAACTGAAGGAGCTAAATGAAATTTAGCTATTGTTACTTTCTTTCTTAAACCTCTGTGTTTTTTCTCCTCTATGTTCTGATGTCTTCTTTGGTGGAAGCAAGACTGAAAAAATTATGTTATTATAACAGCATTAATAATTTAGAAAATGTTAAAAATATATGACCGAGAGTGTGTTCTTAGGTGATCTTGGGCTTACATCCAAATGCATTGTCTTGACTAAAATGCTGGATCTAAAACAGAAATCTGTTGAAAGTAAGCAGCAAAAATATAAAATATCAGAAGTCAGTAAAGCAGATAGCTTTTCAGTCAACTAAATAAAAAGATCACCTTTCCAGGAGTCTGCATTTCATTACTAGTGATAATTTTGCTTGGCCAGAAACTGAATATTAACAACTACCTTCCAGTTTATTCAAATGTACAAAAGCCAAAGTAATTAGCATCGCATTTTCTGATCACTTTCTAAGATCTAACAACTTTTTGCTTAAACCACACCTAGTGGGTAATGAATCCCAGTCATGCTGATGCTGTGGCAAATAGCTTTATTTTAAAGATTAGGAGAGTTAAGACTTTCACAGCAAGGGTAAAACTAATGTCAGCTTAATACTCCTTCTGAGGGAGAACAAAAAAGACTTCTCACAGCTTAAGAGCTTGTTGATTTCACACACAGCATAAGTCGGTATAAATCTGTGGCATGTCTCAGAAGTCCTTCCAAAGCTCTGCATATTAGTCAGCCTAGTTTATCACGGCTTTCAGGGTACAGAGTCGACTGCTGAGCAGCTTCATCAGTCACAATTCCTCCAGGACCTCTTTTTCCTTTAAGCTTAGAGGACAGAGTTTGTAAGGCTGAGTGAAGCGCTCATTCTCCAATTTTCGCTCTCATCGTCTCCTCTTTCATGCTTCGCATCAGCTGTTATGGTATAAAAGAGCAGGTTGTGTTGGGGATGTATATACTGTTCTAATTAAGAAATACAAATTCTTTAAGTGTCAGTAGAGGTAAATTTACTAGATTTGCATAACATATTTTCATTTCCTTCTGATGCTGATTGTCTCTTAAATATTTTTCTGTTAATGTTAGTGGAGCAGATTTGTCCTGGTCTATGTTATGACTCCTGGATGTTCATTGACTTTGTAGGTTTAGTAGTGGTTAAAGTGTTCTGAAGCAGCATTCTGGCACCTTCAGTTCACAAGCAATTAAACCTTATACACAGAATAATACATATTATGATTTAATTAGTTCGTTTTTTGTGTGCTGCAGATTGACAGCATGGAGATTTCTTGCCCAGTAATAAGAAAATAATTACATCCCACAGCCCACTTACACCTTCAACACATCCCTTCTGTTTTCTCCTCCCTTGAATTTGTTCATAGTCAAAATGTAAATAAAGTCTTGGCCACAATTTAAATGAAAAAACGTTTCTTTTTTAAGAGGCCGGTCATTTCAAATGAAATTATTCAAGCAGCTCACATATCATCATATGTAAACATGGATGCATTTAGCATTTCTGTGCAGTTTGTCACAAAATGTGTCCTCTATCAAATTCACATTTGTTCTACATATTTGACACTTTGAGTGTCATCAGTGACGTTTAAAAAAATGGAAACTTAAACTATGCATATATTGTCTTGTTCATTTTAAACTACTGTTTGTAAAGCAAGTGATATCTAAACGTGTGTTGCTGAATTATGTTTGGTGCACAGTATAACAGTATATACATCCCCAACACAACCTGCTCTTTTATACCATAACAGCTGTGGCATTCATGGTCAAATGTTAGGATGTAGATCAAGGGTATTAGATATGAGTCTATATTTAAGGTGATGATGCCTCAAAAAGCAGTGAATATGAGCTGATCACAACCAGCTGAAAAACCTACTGCTGCTCACAAAACAAGTTATTATGAAAGAAGTATTTGCTCCCTTTGGATCATCATACATATGTTAATGTAAGATAAAGATAACCTGAGTAATAATTTACTATTATTATTATCTAACCAAACCTACCTGGCACTTCAAACAAGGTCAAGAAGTCCAATGCAGTGATTTGAATTAGCGGCTAACCTCATGCTCCACACCCTCCTGTCAGAGCCTCGAGCAAGTGGGGACTGAATGGTTTGTTTAAGGGCTTTCCAGCTGGGCAGATGTCCTCCATGTGAAGGACGTTGCTCACTGAGCCATCCTTTATTTCCGCGCAGAGCTACAATTCTGCTGTTTAGGTTGAGTTTACAGTATTTGCATATTAATTAAAAATAATGATCAGAATAGGTACACAAAGTAACCTTTCAAGTGAAACATTTTAATTGAAAAGCACCAAGAGAGGGAATATTAAGAAAAAGCATAAGCACTTGTATTTTAGGAAAACAGACTAGGTTCTGCAATTTATAATGGAAGTCATTTACTTATTAAAAGTCTTTTACTTATGTCCCTGTTGGGTTCTGGGAGGGAGAAGAAAAGAAAAACAGTCAGCTAAAGGTTTAAAACGTACATAGAGGAATTTTAATGCATCACGTTAAGTCCAAGTTGAAGCTGAAACGCTAAAACAAAATGCAGACAGGCTGTTTTAGGATTGCAGAAGTTAATAAATGTTATTCTCCACGGACCACATGTTTACCAAAGCATTTAACGCACATAAAACTACAACTACTGCTTCACAAATCTAATTTTCTACCTGATTGAGAAACCATTCACCAGAAACCTGGCCCTATCTCAACAATATTCCCTCCATTAGGAGAAAAATCAAACACATCACTTCTCACAGATACCTTGGGGATAGTAGTTCAGCTTCAATGAAGAGATGAAATGTTCATTTTCTGTAAGAATCCTACTACAATAAATGTCCACAGGAGGAAATTTTAGTTATCTTTGTAGTGTCTCACAAACAAAATATGAGTCGACTGATGCATGAATGCAAATTCACAAAACCAGCTAACTGTGATTTTATGTCTTTGTTTGTTTTCTTTAAGGCATTTGCAGGTAACAGTAATGCAGACAGTGTGGTTCAGCATAAGCTACAGCACCAAGTGATCGCTCGCTACGTCCGCCTGATTCCTCTCAACTGGAATCCAAATGGTCGGATTGGACTCAGACTGGAAACCTATGGATGTCCTTACAGTCAGTTTTTGTTTTTCAGTACTTGTTTCTCTACACTTACAGACATTAACTGAAAGCATGACAGTAGATTAGACACTTAATTTTGTTTTTGCGTCTTGAAAAAATTATATAACACTTTGTATTTACTGTATATTCCTATTTGTGTGACTTTGAAGCATATTTTGGGGGTAAAATACCAAAATGGTTTTTTTTCAGTGTCTCTTTTCATTTTTTTTTTTGTTATGCTTAGCATCTAATAGGGACAGGTTTGCATCATCTAGCCTTGTGAGAGGGTTGGACATCAATGCATTTGCTAACCAATTCTTAGAATTAAACAATAAATTTCATTTCTTTTACCTTTGGAACCTTACCAAAGATTTCTTTCCTCAAAAGGCGTAAATAAAACAATGTGTACATAAAATAGGGGATGTAAATGTACCTTGGGGGTTGGTGAAGAGGCGGCAGATCAATGCTGATTACAGTAGAAATGAGCCACAGGTGAAACAGACAGTAGGAGCTCACCAAACACCTGCTCAGAGGAAGTGTTGATGGAGAGGGTTAGGGCGGAGCTATGGCCATGCTGGTTCAGCACGGTGTGAAAATATAACCTTGCAGCTTTACTGTTAATGGTGTTGATGCTAATGGGTTTAATTAGACTTTGACATGTTGCTGGCAGCGCGCAAACGTTTTGTGACTTTTCCGCACAACTCTGTAACTCTGTAACTGTATGTGATCTCCCACTTTGTAAATAAAAAAACAAAAGTCTTTCAGATCCCCAAAGATTTACCCCACATAAGGGAATCTTATATGAGTTCATTTTATTTACTTATTAAAATCTTATATGATTAAGGAATTTAAATTAATTTTTCAGTTGTTTTTTTTTTTTTTTTTTTACCTGCACTAACTTCAGTGTACACACTTTGGTAACAGTGGTAGAAAAGAAGATTTATGTAAAGCATATAATATACCAGCCCTGACAGACAAACTTTTGAACAATTTCAAGGCATATTTTTTTTCTGGTGCTTTCAGCCTTTCTGTCACTTGTAGAAGTTCAAATGCATTGGATCCAATAACTCATGTGTCTGAGTTGGCGTTTCTAATTTGACGCTTCAATAGAGACACTGTAGGCTAGAGATTTGTGTTCTTAAGCAACACTTTCACCATTAGTGTATAATTTTCTTCAGAGTGACATGAAAGCTGCACAGTGGTCATTAATCTGCTTTCTATAGTCAGACATCATTTGAATATTAGCTTCTCTTCTTCTTTTATTGATGCTTAAATATTAATATGCCTTTGGGAAGCGTTTACTGTAATATTTTATATGTATATGAACACTGCAGGTAGAAGATGAAGAATCCAGAATGTATGTTTTGCAACAGAAAATTGCAAAATGTGCAGCATATCAGATGGGATTTCTGGAAAGCAGGGTTGCATAATTAAATATTTAATGAGTGTAATGAATTATAACAATTACAAGCATCTGAGTCCAGGGTAATGATTTTGTGTGTGTGTGTGTGTCTTTTTAAAGATTCTGACGTGTTGAGTTTCAATGGCCAAAGCAGCCTCATCTACAGGTTGACTCCCAGGCCGAGGCAGATGTCCAGTGAGAGCATCAGCCTGAAGTTTAAAACCCTGAAGAACTCTGGGATACTGCTTCATGCAGAGGGACAGAACGGGCACAGCCTCACCTTGGAGTTAGAAAAAGGAAAACTTCAATTGCTCATCAGAAAAGGTACAAATCTGAGGTTTTTATTTATGCAGTGTGGAAACTGCCTGTGCTGCTGTTTTTATTGAACAAACTAAAAGAACTAACAAACAATTTGTTGGTGAATTACTAGTAGCTATAAAATGAAAGTTGTGTTGACATTGCAGCATTTTCTGGTGGATGTATTTCTTGAACGTTGCTTGGTCATCATTGTTATTAGACAGAGGGGTTTGTGTATATGCATAATCTTACACCTGTTAACTCTTAGATGAAAAGAGCATAGACTTCCCAATAATAATAATAATATAAAAACATGAAAACAAATTTCACTACAAGGGAAACCTCACTTTCAAGGTCAGGGCTTATCATTCAAGGTCTAGAATTCTGGCCCACTCAACTTTACAGCACTCCTTGAAGTTTGTGGATTTTCATTTATGCATAGCTCTCTTAAGTTCTCACCACAGCATTTCAGTTGGATTGATGTCTGACTTTGACTAGACCATTGAAACACCTTGATTCATTTTCTGGGAGATCCCTTTCTTCTGCAGAAGTGAGTGGGCCTTAACGCCCACTCACTTCCTGGGCCAATTGATCTTAGTAAATCACATGATAGGGTAGTTGATAGGGTAGGCTAGCTTTCACAGTGTGTTCACCCAAAACTAGGGATGGGTATCGTTTAGGTTTTATCCGATACCGGAGCCAAACTGGTACTTTTGAAACGGTGCCTGTGCTTAAACGGTGCTCGAAAATTGGTCCAAAAACCTCTCATGTTCAGCTGTTTTCCACTTTTTCTTTGGTCATTTTAGCCTTTTTGGCCAGGGTGACGGGAGTATCTGCCATCAAACAAGAAGACAGCTGCATGTAACTATGACGGTGTTTGCTAGTTCACCTTACATGCATTAATTTAATAACGTGGTTAGCCTACTCAACGTAAATTACACATGAACAACATTAAGCCACTCACCCAGAGAAGAACGGCTGCTGCTGCCATCATCATCCGTCATCATTTCTGCTACACTGGCAGGGCTAGGGGCCAGGACTCTCCTCTTTGGGTTCTTGGGGAATGTTGCTAACTCCGGGACTGATAACAGGCACCACACCCGCAGTAGATGTGCTGCTAAGTGTGAGGTCTTGCAGCAAGCTATCAAATACGTGCATTTCTCGGCTTTTAAAAAAACACTATGCGTTGCCGGGTGTTTCATCAGATTTGAGGTGTTACCTCCTTTGCACAGTATCAGCTTAAAGCACTTGTTGCAGGCTGCTGAGTTTGTATCTTTTACTGTGAAGTACAGCCAGACTTTTGACCGCTTTGCCTTGGGCATTTTTAATCTGTAGCTCTGCTCTAAAAGAACGTACGTACCTGGGTCTGCCTACTATCCTTGGAAAGGGAAAATGATTGGCTCGAATCAAAAGTGTATGACATCTCAGGGAAAAAAAGCACCAAAATAAAGCACTGAAATGTGCGCTGCTTTTCGGTCTGGTTACTACCGTTTATGTCAGAACACCGGATACCCATCCCTAGCCGAGACCTTGGCTGATTGTGACCCACACCCGTTTTCACACCTTGGCTCATGTGATTAGGTAGAGGATCAACAAGGGGTCCATGACCCATTCTGTTATAGATTTGCTAATGTGCTTGGGCTATTGTCCTGTTTCATGACCCAGTATCATTCAAGCTTTGTCTGGCAAATAAGAGATGGAATCATGTTTGAGTCTAGAGTACTTTGATACTCAGAAGAGTTCATGGTCGACTCAATGACAGAAAGAAGCCCAGTTGGTATAAGGTGCTGATATGCTGTGTTTGGTTTTCACCAAACCATACTTGTTCAGTCTTTTTCTAATTGCAGTGTTATGATAACTTTAGAGTCTGAGATGTAGTTTGTCTTGCAGTTTATCTGAAGCATTGCATTTTCTGACTTTGAGGTGAATTTGCTAGGACATCCACTCCTGCGAAGATTTTGGCATTGTGTAGTAACACACACCTGAATGCCAAAACCTCTGCTTTTATGGAGGTGATGATGTCACATCTGATGATGATCACTTAGGTGGGCTAGATTAGTAGCACCTGGCTGCTACCTACCCTCCTGATTCCTCTGGAAGCAACAAGGTTGTTTTTTCCATTATTGCACAGAGTCATGAGAAAACTTTCTTTTTCACAATATTTTATTCCATCACACTGCTATTTCAAAGAAGTTTGCTATGTTAGATAATATTAAAAGAACTGTAAAATATATATATATATAGTTTTTAAAGAAAAACTCAAGTAAGAACCAGCTGCCACAAGATAACCTTTCAATGGTTTATTTTATTGGTTTTTCATTTGGTTGGCAAACTTGCCAGCTTTATTAATGTTATCCCAGAGATTTTATGGTGGAGAAGAACACATTTATCTATGGTTTATGCTTCTTCAGTTCATCACTACAGGATATGCTGAATTTACATTTACCACGTGTAGTACAGTAATATTTCATAAAAGATCTTCCTTCAAGTAATTCTCTGGTTTTAATTAAACGTCTAACCTTTATACTTCTGCTGCGCTTCGTTTAATTTATTTCACTAAACAGGATATTCATTTTACTTTTATGTGGATAAAATGAAAATATCCTAGATCCTATCTGGGTTCAGTATGTCATCATAGGGACTTATTATTATTATTGTCACTCTCCAATCTCGGTTATGCCTCAATTAAAAACAAAAATCCACTCTGTCCATATTTGATTGGCTAGCTGACTTTTTGGGCATGTTTTCTCTCTGGTATTTTACTTTTTGTCATTCCACTCCCTATTTTATTGGCTGCTGTGGTTGGGTTTATCTCTGCCCCTCTGCCCTCTGCACTCAGTCTCTTCTTCTGCCTTAACAGTTCTGCATTAGTAATTTATCACCATCCTTTGAATATGTCATTCCAGTTCTCTGCTTGCCTTTCTTTTTATGTTTTGTTTTGAAATTGAGTCATTTACCTTCCATTAACTGTGGGACTGTGCTTATTTGTCCTATTCTCTCTCATTATTTTCCCACCTACTTGCCCCCTTCTTCCTATATATGTGCAACCTGAAAGCAATACTTTCAGGTTGCATATACAACTAACAACTTAAAAATATACATTTCTGTGAAATTCGTAGTAAAGTTCCAAAACATAGGGGGTGAGAGGCAACACATTATTCCACTTGAATTACACTGGTCTCAAAGTTATGCTGACCCATGAGACCTGACTGAAATGTCTAATTTACAACTGTAGTTCCTGATTGTACTGCAGCGAAAACAAATTCCTCAGCTTGAACATGATCAACACAGATTGCTTAAATTTGTTGAAGGTTTTTAAAGAACTGTGTGATAATAGATTTATGTTTTTTCACTTTTTGGACATGCAAGCTTGAATGAGTTCACTCAAAAACATTTTTGGCCATGACAAAAATGTCACTGTTGGAATGGCGACAGTAAGGTTAATTTTGTAACACGATCTTTTCTCTTTTTTTCCTTTTAGCTGCTACACAGATATGAGACTTTGTCGTGAGTTTCTGGTGGAAGTTGTTGTCTGAAGCAGCTCTCTGTGATTTGTGTTTGAATTTTGGCCTAAAGCAAATTTTATTGCTGAATGTGTTTTTCTTTAGAGAGCATATGAATAAACATCAGTTCATCCAGAATCCATCCTCGATCTGTGGGTTTGTTCCAAGATGCTGAAAAGAATAAATGCAAAAGGCATGCAGCCCACTGAGATAATCACTATGAAAACATTCAAAAATCAGGTTGAAGTTGACTGAGATGACAGAGCTTTTTGAACGCTGACCTCTTGATCATGACAGCATTTGAAAATCAGGTTTTTTTTACACCAGCCAAAGATCAACCTTGGATCAAACCTTGAGTTAATGTAAAAAAAAACTGACAGGAGATTCTTCAAAACACTTCACAGGTAAAGAGAAGAAAGGACAGTGTAGCTTAACTTTCACACATGGCTGAAACATGCATTTTTGGATGTCCCTCTTTTTCTGCACATATTCACAGAACTGCATGGATAGAGCTGGCCGTGCTATGTCTGATCAGTTTTGTTGGCCCAGTGAATCACTCTGTGATAATTCAGCCCTTTGTCATTCTGTGCACTTCTTTAAAAGTTTAACTTTCCAAATTACAGCAAAGGTAATAACTGACTGATTTGCACCTGTACCAGCATTAGATTGAGAGTTTTATTTGCCCACGTTCACAGTGCAGCCTTCAGCAGTATTTAACAGACGATGCTTAGCTCTCGAGCCCAGTTTGAATAAATACGCTGGCTCATTAAAATTCATGTGTTCTTTCCAGAAGCAAACCATTTCATGGTTACTATACATTCATCAAATTCTTGGATTATAGTTCTCAGGGTCATACCTATTTGAGCTTGTAATTAAGCTGAGTTCTCTTTTATTTTGGCTTTTGATTATTTAGTGAAAGCAAATCTGCCAGCAGTCATTGTTCACTGATCTTGTGCCCTCTGGTCAAGTGTTTTTGTTAGGTGAAGAATGAAGACAGTGCTGCTTAAAAAATGTAGCACTTTTCTCTTGTAAAATAAAGAAGCTGCCTACCAGGTATAAGATATAAATATATACATATATATCATGGAAATATTGGAAGTTTTCTACATGTAAAAATAATCCCTTAGGAGACAGGTATAAAATATAAATGCCTTTTTTGCAGAAATATGTAATATCAAGAAAATGACAGATGAGCAGACAACATCCCCAGAGTTTTCGCTATAGCTCCTACAAACACACTGTAGATATTTGCAGTAATAACAAGGAAAGCTCTACTTAAGGCCCTTTTTTCAGGCACCACAGGAGAGGGGGAAAAAACTCCAAAAGGGACTCCTTCAGGCTTCCCCAAAATAGTGAGGTTCCACTAAACAGAGGGGTCATGTCCCAAGGCCAGTAACTGTACACAACAGTATGCATTTAGAGTTGTTGATAAAGTGTGTCTCTTTTACTCACGCTCATTTGCACAAACAGAGTACAGTTCATTTACTGTCCATGTAGGCACACATGACAAATCAAAATGACAAACTGAGGAGTCTTAGGCGGCACATCAGAATGCCGAACATGTCAAAAGTGACTGGTCGTATTTTACTCCCAACAGGCAGCTGGGAATCGCCTGCATTATTATGAGCACTCAGAGCTTTTTATAGCACATGATGAATTATTACAGGTGTAAAATATTTAAATATTTCTTGTCATTTAGTGGCTGTTCTTCTCGACCCTGCTGTTGGATGCAGGTGATGACTCATTCTGCCAGCTCAGCTGTCACAGTGAATGGTGGGCTGCATGTCATGTTCAATACCGTCTTACAATATTGACTTACCTTGTTATTCTGCTCTGCCTGTATTGACTGATGCGAAGGCGTTGCAGGTTTACTCAGTCTTACGGGGTTGCAAATAAGCTGCTTAGCTTTCATCCAAGAAGCAACATGCTCATGTCAGAAGGAGCCGACTGTGTTTAATTTTACAGCCCACAGCTGAATCATTTCAGTGACACAGAGGCTATGTTTGACTCACAACTGTAAACTGATTAGCTGTAAGCCCTGTGAGACTTGGATGGTCTTGAGTTTGGAGCAGGCCCAAATGTTTTTGGATTTGCTTGCTATGTTTAAAAACTACTGAATATGATCTTCTGGATATTCCATATTGCTTATGCTCCAAAGGAGCCAATTCTTTAACAATGTAACAACTCGGGTACATGTCCACTTGCTTTACTTTTTGATGCATCTCAGAAACAATCCAGCAGTAGAGTAGTTGTACTGTAAATGCTTCATATCGACTTGATTTGCTATGTTTCTTGCTTCCGTTTTGTTTTAAACTGTAATTCCTTCTTTTTTGCTTACTTTTTTTTTTGCTTGCTTGAGAAACTTTTGCTCCTGGAGCAGCAGCTTGTGTTGTGAGCACATTTAGAGGTTGTTCATTATGCTTGTGTTGACTGATTGTGCACACCGTCTCAATCATTTACTCTAAATAGAATAAAATGAAAACACTGAAACAATTATATCAGTCTGTCATCTATCAGTGCCTTCTAACAAAATTAGATTTAGAGCTGCAGCGAAGTGCTGAAATGCAGAAGTAGACAGCAGATTATGAGGAGGTATTGCCCTGGGTAGCTGTCTGAAATGATTTAAAACAAGGACCTATGTGAAAATTAAAACAGCTTTGAGGAACTTTTCACAGTAAAAAAAATCTTTTTTATTCTGAGGGCATACTCTAAATTAAGATGATGTCATACTGGGAAATTTCCAAAAGTCCATCAGATACTTATACAACAAATATTCCAGAGAAGGATTTTCTGGACAGGAAAAAGCTTTTACGGTGGGATAAAAAATTCAAGAGTTTCACATTGTTTTGCTTATCTTCGTGGCCTGTTTCGAATAATTTAAAGATGTCATGTGAACTTTTCTGGTAAATAAAAATTATGTATACATTCAACAAATGTGCTGAATGCATTTCCTTCCTCATAAAACATTTTTAAAGTTGACTTCTTGCACAATTTGAACTTGTATTGAATTGTTTACCTCCATGTTCTTTTTTTCCCCAAACCTCTCTCTTGCTTTCGGTGCCATAATGATGTAATAATTATAATAAATGTATTTGTCTCTTTGGCACCTGTTGCCAGCTGTTTAACACTGGAATATTGTGAAACCATTGGTATGAAGGTGTATTGCATCACTGGTATGTGTGTGCATGAGAGAAGAATAATGTGGACTCAGCTGGCACGAGAGATGGTGGTTTTTTTATTAATATTTCCAGTCATCTGCTGTCAGGTTTTGGTGAGCACGCGTGGATTGTAGCCTCAGTTTTATGTTCTAAACTGACTAGAGTGGCATCCAGTGTGGTCTTTTTCTGCTTAAGCCAATCTGCTTCAAGGATTTATGTGTTGTGTGTTCAGAGATGCTCTTCTGCATTCCCTGCTTTTAGAATAATCCTTTAATTGTCCCACAAGGGGAAATTTGGATGTAACAGCGGCAAGAAAGACACATATACAAACAAGTAGTACACAAGACACAGAACAGAAACATACACAATTTTTACATATTTACATCAAGGACAATGGTTATCAAAAACAGATTAAATACAGATAAGAGGCAAACCCTGGTTATAGTGTGAATCGGTTGATAAAATAGTGCACGTTACAGCGCTGATGTAAACATCTATGTTTTTTGGGAGCAGTTTTGATTGTACAGTCTGACAGCTGCAGGGAGGAAGGACCTGCGGAAACGCTCCTTCATGCATCGAGGATGCAGCAGTCTGTCACTGAAGGAGCTCTGCAGTTCAGCAACATTTACATGCATGGGGTGGGAGACTCTGTCCATCAAAGATGTTATTTTGGCCAGTGGGTCCAGGGTGCATCCCAGAACAGAGCTGGCCTTCCCAATGAGTTTATCCAACCTCTTCCTCTCAGCTGCCGATAAACTGCTGCTCCAACATACAACGCTGTAAAAATGACAAATGCCACCACAGAGTCATAGAAGGTCTTTAAAAGTGCTCCCTGGACTCCAAATGACCTCAGCCTCCTCAGCAGGTAGAGTCTGCTCTGACCCTTCCGGTAAAGAGCATCAGTGTTGTGGCTCCAGTCTAGCTTATTATTCAGCTGAACACCCAGGTACCTATACGAGTCCACTATCTCAATGTCCACTCCCTGGATGTTCACCGGTGTCAGTATGGTGGGTCTGCGTCTCCGGAAATCCACCACCAGCTCCTTGGTTTTCCCAGCATTGATCAGCAGGTGGTTCTGCTGGCACCAGTCCACAAAGTCCAGAGTCCACTGTCTGTACTCTGAGTCATCCTCACCTGTGATGAAGCCGACTATGGCAGAGTTGTCAGAGAACGTCTGTAGGTGGCAGCGTGGGGAGTTGATGGAGAAGTCTGCAGTGTAGAGGGTGAAGAGGAATGTTGTCCCTCTGATGTTGTCCTGTTTTGGTTATTTGAGTTGCCTTCCTATGAGCTCGAAGCGGTTTATCCATTCTCCCGTGACCTCTGGCATCAACAAGGCATTTGTTGTTGATTCTTTGTAAACCCTAGAGATGGTTCTGCAGACAAATCCCAGTAGTTCAGCAGTTTCTGAAATACTCAAACCAGCCTGCCTGGGATAGTGTGACAATACCACATTCAAACTCACCTAAATCATCTTCTCCACTGTGATGCTCATTGTGAGCTTGACCAGGTTGTTTTAACTATGTCTACATGATTACATTCATAGAGTTACTGCCATGTGATTTGGTGTAATGAGCAGCTGAACCAGGTGTAAAGTGGCTTGTGAGTGAATATTTTACCCAAAACATAGAAGTTATTAGTATAGTAAAAAGAAAAAAAAACAGTTGTCAGTAGACTACACCTTTGCTCAGTTTCCCTGTTTCCCTGTTTCTCTTCATCCTTGTGCTGATCAGTGATGACTACTCCCATCTCTTTCTCAGGTCTCTCCCTCTTTTGTGCCAACTATCTGTTTGACAGATCAATTATGATTGATGACAGAACACAGTGAACTTGGCCCCAGTCTGTCTCCCTTTCTCATTCACTCATTCTTTCTTTCCCCACACAGACAAAGTAGTCTCCTTTCAAACAATATCTAATTCATATTTAATGACAGAGTGCATTTAGCTCCCCCATCACTCAGTGAAAGTGCTTCACTCTGCTGACACTTTAGGGAGTAGAAAGAATCAGAAGCATTTCACTGGTCATTTTTTTTTATACCCATCTACCTCTCTTTCTCTTTTTCTCTACCCCATTTAGTGTTAATTACTGAATGTTTCGCCATCTGCGTTTTCTGGTTCTTTCTGAAATGTAGACCTAGCCTTAGTTTTGTTTCCAAGATATAAACCCCAGCAGAAAACTGTGACACCGTGGCACCACTTCAGAGACCTAGAAAACAGCGGGGAGTTCAAGTTGATGAGAAATTTGAAACTTCATTTCCAGAGAGGAGGAGGAGGAGAAGCGATAGCTCCTGCTGTGCAGTTAGAAATAAATATGTCAGAGTCAAATTCTTTCACTGCAGAAATCATTTGGAGGAAAACAGAATTAAAATAAACAGTTTCTACATGGAAAAGATCCTGACAGCCTGCAGAAAGAAAAGTCAGTGATGTAATACTTATCGCCATTGGTAAAGAAAAAGGTTTTAAGATTCAACTGTTCTCTCTTTTAACCACTGTTACTACATGATCATGTCATTCTTCGTCTTCCTCCCACGCGCCAGGAAAAAGTTTGTCTCCTGACAGCCGGTATCTTGTGACTCTGGGCAGCCTGCTAGACGACCAGCACTGGCATCACGTTGCAGTGGAACATCACAGCAATCACCTCAAGCTCACAGTGGACAAAAGCACAGAGTGGGTGCACATCTCACCAACATTTGCACATTGGGACCATGATCAGGTCTGTATTTGAGGATAGGATGACAACTCATGAAAAGACAGATGGCAGAAAGACACCCACCTCGCAGCTGCAGACATTTTATTGTATCTGCTTGTTTGTGTACTCTGTCTCCTGTACAGATGATACTGGGAGCACAGCAGGGCTTCAGCTATACGTCATTCTATGGCTGTCTGGAAAACCCAGTTTATAATGGCCTGAACCTGGTAGACCTCGCTAAACAAAAAGACCAGCGGGTTACAGTGAAGGTAAACTTGCTCATAGTGTGCTGCTGAAAAAGCTATTTTGTGTATCTTTCACAATGTGTAGACAGGAGTCAAAGTAGAACTACCTAGTTATAAGTAAAAGTACTTGATTTAAACAATAAACAGATAAATAATTCTTAAAGGGGCCGATGTAAAAATAATGTCACAATATTCATGTATTTAAATGCATGTAAAAATGTGATTAGGAATTAATTTAGTTTTAAAAAGTTCAGTATAGTTCAATGTATCTCTCTGCATATTAAATATTTTCTGTCAGGCCTCTATTATGATAAAAATGGCACCTCAGACCAACATCTAGTCAATCTAAACTCCAGGTAAGTTCTGTCCTCTTGATGTCTGCCTGGAGGTCTCTGTCCAGGTGTTTCTTGACTGTCCTTTCTTTCTCTTTCCTTCATTGCATGTTAGAGCTTCTCTGGTGATGCTTGGTGATGATTTTATGATGACCTCACCTGGCCAGCTGCTTTTGAATCTCACACCGTGAGATTAAAACTTCCAGATGTTGATACACTGATAACTTTTGAGTCTCTCTCCTTCTGTGAGGGGAGTATCATCTTCCAACTTGCCAGTCCTGTTTGGCTGGATGGCATCCACCTCCTAGACTCATTACTAGCAGAGTGATCTTACATTTATGTCTATGCTTTACACATATTGACAGCATGGGCACATATTGTATCTCATTTTTCTTGTCCTGTTTTTTAGAGGAAAGTTTGACTTTCTTCTTTTTTCTCATTAATTCTGGAGGCCCTTCTGCAATCTACACAAATCTCTAACTATTCATAATGTGGAATATTTGTTTATAATGAGCATGGATGCTGAAACTGACTACAAACACACTTTGTAGAGACAATTTTAATGGATGTTGAAATGATGAAGTCGGGTAAAAAACAAATATTTTAGTAAAAATGGTGGAAAACTACAAATGCAACACATAAGAGAACATACTGGCATTTATATAGTGTCGTTCAAGTCTTTAGTGGACCACTCAAAGTACTTATGCCTGCAGGTCACAAAGTGCCTCATCACATATATTTATGCAGCACTTTACTTGTTTTATTTACCTTGCGTCCACATCTGCAGTCAATTTAAATTCACCAATTAATCTTGTTTGCTTGTGTGTGTGTGTTTGGGCACATAAAAATGTATGCGTGGCTTTTAGATCTCATCAAGCTACAGCAATATGTACAAGAAAACTGACCATCTTTAGCTTTCACCTCTTCAGTCTGCATTACTCTATATTGCTTTGACTACCCCACAAAGAGCTTTTAGATTTGATCAAGTGTCAGTGTGCTCTGTGCTGAACTGAAAATAGAAACCCAGTATTCCCACTAGAGGACACGGAATGGAACGTATCACTGTTGCTGCCCCAGCGGTGGATTTACTGCAATTACCACTTCTCGAAGCCTGCTTCTCACTCTCTCGCTATCTGTTTTTGCCTCTCCAAACTTCTGCTCCCTGGTGTGACCTTAGAAATCTTTTGGCTGACATTGGTCTTCACTAAGATCTGTGCTTATATTAAGCCTGACTATAATCATCATGGTAATGCTCCTATGCTTTTTAAAGGAGAATTGCTGATGACATCTTTGTGTATTTGGGTAGCACCAGACAGCCTTGGAACTAATTTATATTCAGACATGATTGTTTTCTATACTCATTCCTCTCTATTCATATATTTTCCTGTCTCCTCTTCTCTTTTCCATCTGTCTCAGGGCAATGTGACCTTTTCATGTTCTGAACCCGTTTTTGTTGCCATGACGTTCACCGGCCCCCAGAGTTTCCTTCGGTTGCCAAGGATAGATCAATCTTCACTGGGTATCTCAGTGGGGCTTCAGTTTCGGACATGGAACAAGGCCGGGCTGCTCCTGACCTTTGAACTCCCAAATCGAGAAGGCAGAGTCTGGCTTTACCTGAGCAAAGCCAGAGCACATTTACAGATCCACAAGTCTGGCAGGGCACCCCTGGAGCTCAACGCAGGTCAGTCTGACAACTCAAAATCATGTTAAACTCTTTCTCGGGTGCCTCCATCCTGCCTGCACTTACTAACTGGACTAATTTAAAGCCGTGATGTAAAAAAGGAGCTTAATGTTAGAAATTCAGTATCAAAAATCGTGATAAAAAATTTCTGTTTTGAGCCCAAAACACTGGAAGGCAGCAAGCTGATATCATCTAAACATCCAAATTTACTTATCAAGATACAAAATCCTGACCAACTCCAGAAAGACATTTTTGTGGTTAAAACTGACTCCCAAACATCAGATGTCCAAAGTGAACCATAATAAGTCTGTAGTATGAAGTCTGTTTGATGGCTGAGTGTTCAAATGTGAGAATTACACAGGTATTTTTTAGGTATTCTTCTTTTTGTATGCTTGCATGATTTTTCCAAGTGTCACCATTTCCTAATAGAAACTACTTCCAGGAGTGATAATAGAACTGAATGAAACTATGTCCTGTTATAGGCTGTGTGGCATTTGAGAAAGTGCAAATTATTCTTCAAGCATTGTTGGGAGTTCTTATGTTAAAGTAGTTGTAATATCACACACTTAGACATTCCTGAGCAAGAACCATCTTCTATTTTTTCCATTTTCAACAAATTATAATTGAAACATGATATCAACATAAAAACACTTAGACATATATGTGTGGCTCTTCAGGTTCAGCTCTGAATGATGGTCAGTGGCACTCTGTGGACTTGATATCAGGAGGAGGACGTCTGACCATCACAGTGGATGGTGATGAAGGAGCCAGTGCTCACGCGAGCCCCTCATTTTTAATTACCACAGGAGGTCATATATTCTTTGGTGGTAAGCGAGAAATGAACGATAAAACACATGCATCATTATTCATCTTTGTCTATATAATCTAATCTTGCATGCAGCGCATTCAGTTTAGTTTTATTTATATAGCGCCAAATCACAACAACTTCTTTATATTGCAAGTTAGAGACCCTACAATAATACAGTGGTATGGTAGAATGATGGCTTGATTTCTCTTGTGTTTCATTTACTGATTGATGTTTTCTCTTCTGTCCAGGTTGTCCTGCTGAAGAAAATAGCCAGGAGTGCTTGAACCCCTTCAAAGCTTTCCAGGGCTGCATGCGTCTACTGACTGTGGACAACCGGCCAGTGGACCTGATCAAGGTGCAGCAGAGGCTGATCGGAAACTACAGTCACCTGCAAATCGATATGTGCGGCATTATTGACAGGTAAGACCTAAAGGGGCCGTTTGCGACACTGATTTATGTAAATGCCATGTATTGGGTATTGCTTATGTCTGTCTCTCCATTTGTCCAGGAAAAGAAACGCATTATTCTATGTAATGCATTTGTTGTATTAACGAGGATTGTCAGAAAAGAGGATTCACTGGCATTAAAATGTTTGATTTTGTTGTCACGCTTGCTTTGTAAACCTCCTTAATCTCCCTCTGAAGCCTTTCTGTGAAATGGGGTCGCATGTGGATTATTAGGCAACAGTGAATATGATACAAACGCAATATGGCGTCAATGTTTCCCGAAATGTGTTCTGGTTAAGAAAACGTCATAATTTTTCATGTAGCTTGTCTCTGTTTCAACTGGTATGAGGAAAATAAACCTGGAGGCGTTCACACACACACACTCCGAAGCAATTAGTGTTCAGCAGCGTGCTGATTAAACTTTTCTTCAAGTTTCCTGATTGCTGCCTCTTCATTCCTGCTCTTCCAGTGGTTATCTGTGTGGCTGTGCTCTGCATCTGGTGCTGTGCTTTGTATTGACAGTATAACATTTTATAAGGACACCAGCACCATGTATGCATACATGCTGGGGACTAAAATGCTGTAGCTGAAAAATCCTTTTTTACCGTCTGACAGAATCGATATTTCTGGGATTTCCATATCATAAAATAGTCGAGCAACTGCAGCCACTAACATGTCTATTTTCTCTTTCCATACTGCAGAAAATGTCAAGTTAAGCTCCTCTGTGTGAGTTTAATGTTGTGCTGTGTGTGAGCAATAACACATTGCTCTCAGAACATGACATTAGACCTTTTTCCAAATCATTAGAGCCCACTGGTGAATGGCACACATATTACCCACAGAGCAGCTTTTGTTTCAATAAAATGTCAACTTGAAAAATTGATTTACATTTCTCCAACCCCTCACCTCCAACCCACAGCACACTTTGTTGAAATAAGTGGTGCTTGATTGATCATATGTATACCAAATGTATCAGTGGACTCTCAGGCTTGATTGAAAAATGTATAAAAAAAAGAATGATAAATGCAAATATTTAAAGTGGTGGAGGAAATACGGAGTGCTGCACCTGGCTTCATGTCAACTTACTTTAAGTAGAAAAGAAGCAAAGAAATTGGGTGTTAAAAAAACAAACTTTACCATCTGACAGAGCTGCTGAGTAAGTCTTTTTCTAACAGCAAATTTCCCCCTGACTAAAAGATTAAAAATAGATGCTGCTCTCCCTCCCCTTCTTTTTCACTCTCCGCAGTCACAATTTGCTGACCTCATTTCCCCTTCCAAATATATTTACGTACTCATTCACTGCTCTGTTCATCCAACCTTCGTTCCCTTTGTTGCTCATTCCTCTCCCTCAACACACCCCAAACTTTATTTCCCCTTTCCTTTCTCTCCATGTTCTTTTTTTCCTCTCGCTGTTTCTGATGTTCCGCTTCTTTTCCTCCAGTCATCCGCTTTGCTGCTTTCCGTGTTTTACACAGGAAGACTGAGGAGGAAAAAGTTAACAGCAGCACAGTTTTCTCAGACTTGTTCTATGGTGTGTAATTTTGACACGAATTGCTGTGAAAATTCAGGTACTTTTGTCCAGTGATGTATTATTCTCACATATACAACTGTGTACTGTAAATCTGCAAGTTTCCTTTCAATCTTATAATTCTATATTTTCCACTTAGGTCAGGCTTGACTCTCATGCTTGAAGCTGCCAATGCCTCATCCAAGTAAAATCACAATGCATTAGGTGCAATTACTTTATTTAACACACACTCACATTAAAAGGCATGAAATATTTTAGCAACTTGAGGTGGTATTTGCTCAGCATACTGATGGTTCTGTTTGCATCCATAAATAGGAGGTTTTGTAATGGCTGTGCTGAATTTAAACATCACTTCTTGTGGATGATTAATCTGGTTTTGCAGTATTTAATATGTGAGGTCCATACAGCACAAGCAGGGCCTGTAGTGATTTATCCTGTATGAGGGTGTCTCACTTGCCCTCTGGCCTTAAGTGCCACCCTCCTGTGCAGCTGATTTTACTCAGCAATTAGGCCACAGTATTAAAGACCGGGGGGGCGCTCCAGCCCTGAGAGCCTTTGTAGCTTTTGCTTGTGAGCTGTGTTTGGCACCTCTTCGTCCCACTCAGTGGGATGAAGTGGTGCTTGAGTCATTTTGTCTTATTGACTTACTGTTTTGTTTGGCAACAAACTTACAGTTTTATTGTCTTCTTGTCATGGTCCTGAGTCCGACGACTCAGTGCTCTGTGTTTCTTTATAATATTCTGTGTTCGTGTTTATTCTGTTATGTCTTGTCTGTTATGTTCAGTGTCTTGTCTGGTTCTGTGTCTGTTAGTTTCCTGTTTTATTCTGAAGGTCCTTGTCTTATGTGAGTGTGTTCACTTTACGTTTCCCCTGCCTCGTCAGTTGTGATTTCACCCAGGTGTGCTTCCCTCCTGTGTGTATTTAAGCCCTGTGTGTTCTCCTGCCTGTTGCTGGTTCGTCTGTGTTATTTGGTGTTTTCTTGTCTGTGAATCTCCTTCCGTCATCCTGTGAATTCTCCCTGCAAGTCGCTTTCTCTCGTGTTCAGGTTTGTTGTTTAGGTTTTGGTTTTCCCAGTGTAGTTTATGTCTAAGTTTGGTTTTTCGCCACACTCTCCTTTTGTTTGTTATCACTCGGGTTCTGTGTCAATAAAGCCCTCTCACTTCACTGTATATCCGCATCTTGGGTCCTTTGTTAAATTCACACGGCTTTCCCCGGCAGCCCGTGACACTTCTCTATTTTGATGGAACTTTTTTTTAGTTTAAATACCCCCCTGGACTTTTTAAGGAAACATAACAGTGGTTAAGAACAAGGTTTAGCCAGCAGTGGGCTTTCATAGACTCTTAATGAATAATGATTTGCGTCCAGTGTGGGTATTTTTAAAAAGGTAATATTTATGTAAAGAAAATTGTCGCAGAAGCTGAGATATTGGCATAGGCGTGTTATGTGTGTCATACACACACCTGCACATACAAATAGCAAACCCAACCTTCTAATTTAGTGGTCTATTTCTGTACAACTGGCACCAGTCTGCTTTGCTGTCTAATGTTTCAACCCCTCCACCTGTCACTGGGGTTTGTAATATATTTGTTGTTTTAGATTTTTATATAAGTTGGGTTTGTGTTTCTATGTGTGTATAGTTTTGTTTTTTTCCACTGCCTTTATTGACCATCTTTTTATGCGAGGAGAGGAGATCATTCCATCCCAGATGTCAAAATGAGGCGCCATCCAACCATTTATTAAAAATATCAACTTAATAGGCAAAGTGGCACACATCATGTAAATATTAATAATAAATTTGCTTTCCATTTGCATGACCTGCTGGTATGTTTTGAATTTTTAACAACAGGCTGTCAAACTCACAGCTGGTGCAGCTGCTGTAATAAAATCTGCTTCTTGTCCAGATGTTCCCCTGCATGAAGAGCGTAGAACTATATGAGCTCTCTAAATCAAGTTTATGTGCTAATTGATCAAAGTGTGTTTAAAGTTCACTATAGTTCAGTTGTCTTTACTAATGCCTTGGAAATGATGATGAATTAATTTTCACTTTGACTCAGCTGTGGTAAGTGACCAAAGTGAATTTAACTTTGGTCACAAAACTCCAAACCAAGGAGGGGTAATTGAGTTGGACTACTTTCCAGCAGAAAGCCTATATGTTATCTTTAAAGTTCCAACTTTTGTAATGGCATTATTTTTATGTTGTGGTAAAAAGTTTAAAATAACAGAGTAGCGGTAAGATACTCATTTTGTAGTCCATCTTATGAACAGATATTAACATTCTTAATTCAAGCCCATTAGACTTTGTGTAATGTACACATTACTGGAGATAAATTTCAGGAGTGGGTCCACCCCTCCTAACCTTTCGGTTCTCACCTATGTATGTTCCCCCAGTTCACCAAGCTGTTCATTCTTGTTTACTGGCCCCACCTTCCCTCTCCTTTTCAATTCTTTAACTTCTTCACTTCTATTTAGTACATGGGGATCTGCCAGGCCCGGGAGCCATCACCAGTCCCCTTTGAGGCCTTCCCCAAACCGCCACTCAATTCATGTCCAAGCCATTCACCTTTACCTACTGAAGCACTGTCAAACCTAAAATGAGGACGTGGGCCCAGCTAGTGAAGTTTATTATAAATAGATTTATGAAATCCTTCATCCAGCCATCCATTCGCTTCTGCTTATCCTTTTCAGGGTCGCGGGGGGTGCTGGAGCTTATTCCAGCTGTTATAGGGTGAGAGGTGGGGTACACCCTATACAGGTCGCCTGTCTGTCGCAGGGCTAACACACAGGAACAGACAACCATTCACACTCACATTCACTACCGCATTCACACCTATGGGCAATTTAGATTTTTCAATTAACCTATCCCCACAAACTGCATGTCTTTGGACTGTGGGAGGAAGCCGGAGTACCCATCTTTTGTCTTCAGTTGCCTTTATTGTCTTTGAGACTAAGCAAACAAGTTTTAATAAGACCCCAGAACTGATGCATTCTCTCCCTTTCTCCACCAAACTGGGCATCGAGAGCTACTTGCACTGTTCTCTCATGACGATGGGGTATTTTAAAGCAATTGCCTCACTGAATAACTGATGCATTAAGCTGAAGACCAATAACACAGAATGATGTGTGTCATAAAGCAGTTCATTAAGTAGTTCCCCTGCAACAATGTTACATAGATATGGAGACGTGTGCTTTCTTTCCTGTCTGTCTCTCAGATGTTCCCCCAGCCACTGTGAACATGGAGGCAGCTGCAGTCAGTCATGGAGCACCTTCCACTGTAACTGCTCTGGGACCGGGTACAGTGGAGCCACTTGTCACAGCTGTAAGGCCATGATGTTTTTTTGAGTGGTGTCGTTCAAAGGTCACAGATCTGTATTTCAACTCATGTTTGGGAGTTTCCGTTAACCAGCGGTCCCCAACCTCCGGGCCTCGGACCGGTACCGGTCCATGAGTCGTTTGGTACCAGGCCGCTAGAGTTGAGGCTCAGGTGTGAAATGTATGGTTTTCAGGGTTTTTATCAGTTTTCAGTGTTGTCATTTTTTTTATCGTTAACTCGGTTTTCCTGGGTCTTTTCACGTGTGTTATGAATAAATCTTCTTTTTTTCGGTACCGGTACTAGTTTTATTTTGTTGTATTTATCGACGACACGTTAAATATTGTCGGGCATAAACTGGTCCGTGGCGCAAAAAAGGTTGGGGACCGCTGAATTAGACAGCCTGCTGCTTTAACTTTCCCTTCAGACATTTTTGTGGCAGAAGGTCAAGCAGAGATCTAACTTCTTTCCAGCAGTCATGATTGTAAGCACTCATGGAATAACTCTTAGCACAAAAACAGAGTGATTTAGAGGTCACACAAGAAATGATGAAAGAAGTGATACACAACTCTATTGGAAAATACATCCTTTATAAGCACTTTAGTTTAAACCATGAGGCAGTTTCTAAGACGAGCATGTAACATGTGCTTCTTTTTAGCAAATTAATGAATTTCCTTTGCAAAAGCGTTGCTATTTTTTTCTTCCTTTCAGGGCTTTGTAAAGTGCTCATTTTTGACCATCTAACAAAACTGAAAATCACTGGATATTTTACAGGACAAGCATGGCTATGCAGTCTTTGTTCAGCAGTGGCAACAGCAGCCTCTGTAAACCATAAGTGGTAATTACAAGATTCTAGTGCATTAAATTAAATGGTAAATGGACTGGTGCTTGTATAGAGCTTTATGTAGCACTCTTGTAACTGGGCACTCAAATTGCTCTTTACACCCATTCACTATATTCACCCATTCACAGTGTGCTTTATTCCATGCTTTCAAGTGGTTTCAAGCAAGCACAAGAGCACAAGATATGATATCCACATCTATTCATCTGCTGCTGAATAATTTTTGTTAATCAAGGTGCACCAACCTGTGGACATAGATTTGGGTTTAGAGAATATATCTTCAGCTTTTATTGAGGTTTCCATTTTTTTTCATTAATTTGACCAGTATAAACAGTACAATCATAATTCATATTAATATAATAATTACAATTATTAGGCAATAATTCATTTTTTGTTGCTTTGCACTAATATAAGAGTTAAAAAAAAAAAAGACCAGCAAAATTAAATCAGATATATTAGCATAAACTTTATTCAATAAACCTTGAAGATATATAGCCAGATACACTTGCAACCATTAGGTGCACCTTTTTTGTACCTGGTTGGACTTGAAAAAATGTTCTCTAGTCTGATGATTCTCAATCTTCTATTGTCCAGTCTTGGTGAACTGTGAATTGTAGTCTCAGTTTCCTGTTCTTCCTCAGTGGCACCCAGTGTGGTCTTCTGCTGCTGTAGCCCATCTGCGTCAAGATGTGACATGCACCTCTGAATGCCTTAGCTCTACTGGTAACTTCCTATCAGCTCAAAGCAGCCTGGCCTTTCTTCTCTGACCTCTGGAATCACCAAGTCACTTTCACCCAACTACTACTCGCTGGATATTTTCTCATTTTCAGACCATTCTCTCTAAACCCTAGAGAAGGTTGTGTGGGAAAATCATCAGTTTCTGAAATACTCAGATCAGCCCTCTATCGCCAACAATCACGTCATGTTCAAAGTCAGTCACATTTATTCTCAGTTATAATGTTTTCCATAAATTAAAAAATACTAGTGCATTAAATTAAATAGTAAGTGGGCTGGTGATCTATATAGTATATAGTTAACTTTATGAGATTGTTTTGACCATGTCTACATGCTCACATGCATTGAGTTGGAACCATATGATGAAGTAATTTAACATATTCATTAAGCAGCAGTTGCACAGGTGCACCTATTAAAGTGATGAGTGTATTAAATGGTAACAATAATATCACTAAAATGTAGCTAAACAGATAATCCAGTGGAGAAAAGTTGGTCCCTCTGCATCTACATTGTAAAAAAAATCTTAAGTTACTTGCAATATGTTGAACAAGACCAGATGCTGAAAAACGAAATGAACAACCACTGTGCAGTTGCATAGACAGAAAAACAAACTTAAATGTCTGCAGTGATGATGACGAGGATGTCTCTCTCTCCTCAGCAATATACGAGCAGTCCTGCGAGGCTTACAAACACAAAGGCAACATTTCGGGGTATTATTACATTGATGTGGACAGCAGCGGACCCATCAAGCCACAGCTGTTATACTGCAACATGACAGGTAGCTGATACACACATCAAAACACACACGCGTCAACATGCCTGGCGCACAATCTCTTCCCCTCTCTCTTTCATCCTGCCTTATTCTTCCTCTTTCAGTCCTGCATACATACAAATACAGATACAGGTGAAAATTAAATACACGCTTTCCCTTATTCTTCTTTCATTGCACCAGAGGACAACACATGGATGGTGATCCACCACAACAACACAGACCTAACGAGAGTCCAGCCATCACCAGAAGTGAATACACATGTAGTGCATTTTGAATATGCATCTGATGAGGAGCAACTAGCAGCAATCATAAGCCTATCAGAGCACTGCGAACAGGAAATTGCTTATCATTGCAGGAAGTCACGCCTACTCACCTCACCAGGTAAAGACCTTGGATGATCTTTAACGCCAAATTTATGTATTGTTGTGATGCAGTTTAAACAGGCAGTTGAAGTTATTTTGGACCAAGCATGGGTACTTCAAGACAATAGTTAAGACTCTTGCATAGTGTGTATTGTGTATCACATTGCATCATAACAGGTTTCTGTTTTTAATAATAATTAATTGTTTTTTATAATGTGAGATATGATCAACAGAATGTCTGTTTTACCTTTGGCAGCCAGCAGTAATAAAAAAGTAGGACCTTTTGACTCAAGGCAGTACAGGTCACTGTGGTTAGCACTGTTGCTGCACCGCAAGAAGGTCCTGAGTTCAATTCCACCATCAGGCCAGGGTGTACCCTGCCTCTCGCCCTATGACAGCTGCAATAGGCTCCAGCCTGACCCTAAAAAAGGATAAGTGGAAGCGAATGATTGGATGGACCTTTTGATTGAATTTACTACCATATAGTTGTGGTTGTGGTATAAAATCATTCAGTATAGCCATGTCTTTTTCTTTTTGTGTTTCTTTTTTTATTGATTACAATAGTCTACAAAAATGTGTCCCATTATAGAAACATAGCTACCATCTGGGGATCGGTCACTTGATATAAGTGATATGTCTGTGTGTTTCAGAGGGCTCTCCCCTCAGCTGGTGGGTAGGAGGCCCAGATGTGGGACAAATGCACACTCACTGGGGCGGAGCTCCACCAGGGAGCCAGCAATGTGCCTGCAGTCTGCAAAATAACTGTGTGGACTCCAGATATCACTGCAACTGTGATGCTGACAGCAATGAATGGTACTGTATATCATAATACTCATATCAAAGCAATTATAGTGTGACGTGTTCCGCTATAAAAATAGCTCATATCCTCACTGCATTTATAAGTCACCAAATTTGCTGCCAGTGCAGCAGATTTTTGTAGGTGTGGCAGCTGCAAGAGCATAAATCAACAACATGTATTATCCTTTACAGTGAATCACATTTTATGCTAAAGATAGATATGTTTTTCCCTCCTCTAGTTTGGAGTTTGTTTTTAATAAAAAAAATTCTGCTCCTTATTTTTTAGGACTAATGACTCAGGCCTGTTGACCCATAAGGAGACACTCCCGGTTAGATCTCTGGTGCTGGGTGATATCCAGAGACCTGGCTCCGAAAGCACCTACAAGGTGGGACCTCTCCGTTGTCATGGAGACAGTAAGTCGAAATCAGAGTGCCAATGTCAGTTTGTCACTTTGTACATGTTTTTAAAATGATGCAGGTGTGTCATGTCAGAGTTGTAAACTCATTCCTGTACCTTGCTTCATGTTTAAAATGCTTTCATGCATTTTGCAGAAAATGTTTGGAATGCTGCATTTTTTGACAAGGAGACATCATACCTCCACTTTCCTACATTACATGGAGAGCTGAGTGCCGACATCTCCTTCCTGTTTAAAACCACTTCATCATCTGGTGTCTTCCTGGAAAACCTGGGCATCAAAGACTTCATTCGAATTGAACTCAACTGTGAGTAAAACCTCTCTGGTGAGATGTCTAATCTAGACTTCACTTAGATGTGAGTACAAACTGAGCAGGAAGAAGAGTCCTCCGAGTTAAAGTTTCATGTGGTTTTAACTCAGCCGAGGTGATGGTGTCCATCAACCCTTCAAAAGAAATACTTTACAGCAGCACTGCCATTTATTTCTCCTCCTCTGGGAAATCACAGAATTGTTGTTTTTGATGTTGTTGTTGCAGCCAGCTGCAGTGCTTTTATAACCACCAGAGCGTGTAGCTCTCTATCACTCTACTTAAAACACTGAACTACCATGTAAAAGAAACATTTGACCCACCTGCAGTCATTTATATCTGCTGGTGGAAGTCCCCACAGACATCCCTGCAGAGCAGACATTATGACCAGGGGTGCATATAAATGGTCTGTAGGTGTGCATGTGCTGTCAAAATAAAAAACGCGCACCAGATAAGAAGTTGCAACGCACGTTTGCGTACATAAGATTTTCTGGAGGGATTTTCACGGCATATTTTGCACCACATCTCTGTTCATTATTTGTTTGAAGGCAGCTCACCTCCAGTAACCACTTTTCCGAGAATACACACTTCTTTCGCGGTTCGGACTCCTTCTGAAATTTCTTTGGAGGTGGAGGAACACCAAAGTAATTGCTTAAAGGAGCTTCTTCGACTTTTTTAAAATTTCTAAACAAATGTCTGTCTTTCTCCAGAAAATCTTATGTACGTAAACGGGTGTTGCAACTTCTTATCTGGTGCGCGTTTTTTATTTTGACAGTGTATGCGCACCTGCGGACCACTTATGTGTACCCCTGAATATGACAACAGACTAGTCTAGCATAGTATTAAAAAAGAGATGCTGGCATGGTCTGTGTGTCAGTTTATGTGAACTTGCACTGAGAGCATATGATGTGCCGCTGTAGATCAGGAGGCAGTGCAGCCTGTCCAGTAATCAGAAAGAGTGTGGTTTGATCACGGGTCTCATGCTCAAAGTATCCCCAGGCAAACTACTGAATGCCCAGCATATCGATTGTGTGTGTAGTGTTATTGATAAAGTATGCAGAATAAAGTGGTGTATGCAATGTATGCTTGAATTGCCTTGTACAGCAAAAAGTGCTTCGAGTAGTAAGACTACAAAGGAGCTGTATAAATGCAAGTCTATATACTTACAAGTCTATTTACTATTGTAGTTCAGCTTGACTGAATTGCTCCAGTTCAAACACTGATGTGTGTGCTGTTGTTGCTTTCCTCTTTGTTCCTCTCTTGATGAGGTGCTTCACTTCATGTGATTGCAAAAGAAATCGAATCTACCGCTGTAGCTGGTTTTACCTTAAAAAGAAGTCCATGTAACTATATATGCTTAAGGCTAGCAATCAGATCTGACACTCGATTCAGTACTTTCACAGTATTTTGCCGTAAGGCTACAACTGTTGCACTGTAAGCAAGACAGTATCTGCAGTGTGGAGGTACTGTTACTTCCTTTCCTTTTTTATATTCTCTTATATTATTTGTTTCATTTTCTTTTCCAGACTAAGCAGCTAGCTCAACATGCAACATATTTCAGTTAGAATAATTAGAGCTTGAGTAATAAAAATGATGAAGGCAACAAAGCAATAAAGGAGAGCCGGTCCTGCTGAAGATAGAAAACAGGAAGAGGGAGAGCTAGCCTTGAACTTAGATGTGGATTGCTGCTCTCTGAACATCCAGAAAAGGGATTAGAGACTAACGGACTGATAGCAGGTGGATGAGGAGGTTATTTGGCCAGGGGAATGATGACAGAATTAAGAACAAACTGAGTTTGGTAGCATGGGAACTCAGAAGTGAGGAAAAGAAGAGAAAAGGATAAGGATCTTTTCAAATATCCTTTTTCCTACTCTCCTACCTGCCTGACGTTCCTTAAAAGCAAACCCTGAAAAGAATTTTAAAATGGCAAACATTTACAGCATATATATTTTTGACATAATTTCTCCTCCTGTGAACACCATGAATTCCTTGTACAAGACTGATTCTTTTACTACTTAAGTGATATATTTCTTCATATTACTTAGGTAGTAAAAGAACTTCCCCAGGATGAGGCTTGTCCTGAGTTCCTAAAGGCTCTGGATGTTATAGGGCTGTCTTGGTTGACGCAGCTCTTCAATGCTGCATCGAGATCAGGGGCGGTACCTCTGGTTTGGCAGACCAGGATGGTGAAGACCGAAGGGTGTGTTCCAACTATATGGGAATCACAGGTTCAACCTCCCCAGGAAAGTCTGTGCCAGGGTGCTGGAAAAGAGAGTCCATCTGTTTATCGAACATCAGATTCAGGAGTTGTCGTCCAAGGTTGCAGAACACTGGACCAGCTCTTTACCCTCTCAGGGAAATTTGAGGGTGCATGGGATGTACTTCTGGAGTATGGGGTGTCTGCCCCATTCTTTGCAAGAGCTTGGTCCACATAGCTAGCAATAAGTCAGACTCATTCTGGTAGGTGTGGACTACACCAGGGCTGCCCTGGGTGCTGGCCCACCTTGGTGTTTCCCCAGAGAAGCTGGAGGAGGTGGTCAGGGAGAGTGAGGTCTGGGCTTCTCCAATTAGGCTGCTGGCCTTGTGAAGCAGAAGAAGATGGATGGACATTGACTCTACATCAATAACTTTAGCTTGTTTCTGTGAAAACAAACTAGTGCTTTATCTTTGTAGCTGGTTGTCACAACTACAGTACTTCATTTTTATCTTCCAAAGTTGTCAGCAGTTTTATGTGACATGCTTACGAGCTGCTTGGTGTCAGGTTGTGTTTGCATCACTTAGGTGATACATTACTTCAGCCTGAAAGTGTTTTTTCTCATCAGAGTTCCAGTGGTGCTCGTGTGTCAGCTGCCTCTGTTCCTTATCTTTCTTCCACAGATGATGTACTGTAGTTCTAACAGAGAATGAGGACTTCAGAGTGAGCATGCTGACAAGTAAAAGGGGAAAGCAAGAAAGAGTTTAGCAAGATAAAAGATCCTTTGTGGTTCCACTATAAAACAACACAAAGTTGCTGGTGTTCAAAACAAAGGAACATGCTCTACTGGTAATAATTCCTGGCATGCAAACAACTTGATGTGATCAGATTTGGCTATGAAAATGTTGCTCTGTGTCCTTTCTTTCTATTTTCTGGGGGAAAATAAATAAATATGACAGACAGATGACAAATTAAAGGACATTGTAGTGAGTGGATGCAGTGGCTGTGTTTAGCTGTGGATAGTGTTTTACTGGCATGGTTTGTGTCCACCTGTCTCTTCAGTTTAAAAGGTTATTGTAAATCAATACAAAATGGCTTTGAGTTGATCACCTTTAACCTACCTGAGTCAGAGACTCACCAGGCAAGGCAGGAAACTGCAGTGGGCTGCCAAACTTTAAGCTTTAGCAGTGGCAATGCTCAAAATTTGCAGTGACAGTGGGAGAGACCTGACTTGACCTGGCCCCGCCTGACTCAACTCATTCTGCTTACCGACCGAATGCAGTCTTTGAGCCTGAGGGACATACTGTAATAAACAGCATTTGCACAAATCATGGCCCCCAACCAATATTCACAATGTTTTTAGATGGTGTCAAAATAGTTATAACATAACTATGATGAATGCTGGTTGTAGAGGCCTCCTGTGAATTGTTGCCTGGCGCCTCAACCGACTCTAGAATTACCACTGAACAAAGCGGTCTCCTCCAAGGTGGAAGTGCTCCCATCCATATGATGTTAGAAAATGATTTGAATCATATGCTATGGTCTTTGCAGTCATCAGAACTCAAGCCACCTGAAAGTCTATTTGAGTTTCTGCAGAGAATCAATACCAAGATGCAGTGAAGGTCTTCTTTTGGCAAGGTAATAGCTCAATACATTAGTAGGATAATATTTTTTCCTTTACACTTGTTACCCACCATTAATTAGTTAGAGGTTAGACAAACAAAAGCTCACTCAGTTAAATCATGCAAATAATGAGCACATCTTTGTGTGTGAGCTGCCTTGTGTGCAGGGCAACAAGTACCAAACAAGCTGCAGGAAGGTACAGGAGACACAGAAGGTGCTTCTTACATGTTCTAAAATAAGTCTTATTTTTCTTTCCTCTCTGATGCAGCCTCCAATGAGGTCCTCTTCTCCTTTGACGTGGGTAATGGTCCATTGGAGGTTTCGGTGAAAGCTGGATCACCTCTGAATGACAACAGGTGGCATCGTATTCAAGCCGAGCGAAACGTTAAAGAGGCATCGCTTCGCCTCGACGAGCTTCCTGCTGTCACGCAGGAGGCGCCGGCTGATGGGCACATCCACCTGCAGCTGAACAGCCAGTTATTTATAGGTGTGCAATCAATTCAAAGCTGCTTTTTTTGAGGTCCCAACAAAAACAATGCGACATTTGGTTTTTACTCATGTAATTATTATTAGAGATTAGGATTTCTATCATTTAAGTCCATGCTTGTTGTTGGAGCTGTCAGATTTCTACTTTTATTTCTTAAACTTTTTCAAATAGTCTGTTTTCTGCTCGGTCTTTGTTTCATTGTGTCCCTTATTTTTACACACAAAACCGCTCTGTGCTCATAGGGTACATTTTCATTGACCCCCTGGGAGGTTGGTGGATTTGCATTCTCGTCACAGAATATATAATCTTCCACGACTCCACACTTCCCTCATAGTGCACAAAGAACATATTGCATTGTCTGCTTATTGATCCGCATTGATGCTGACAGGTTTAAACAAGTCCACAGTAAAGCAGTTCTTGTTTCTAAACCTTACTTCGATATAAGCTTAATAGACTTAATAGAAAATCCCCACAAAGTGATAGAAATTCCCTGGGGATGTGTAGAAAAAAGTCACAGTTTTGTGGTCAGTGTCCTTGCAGTAACCTTGGTAGAGTGTTTGAACTCAGTCCATTAGTTAAGGTAGTCATTTCCTGACAGGTCCTGATGAAACTCTTGGCCCTGATACGAACCTCATCAACTCTGCAGCCATGGGAAACTGTTTATCTCATCATAACAGTCTTGAGATTGCCAGTTTGGCAGTCTGAGACAATTATAATGTTGCAGAGCGTGAACTCTGAGGACAGCTGGAGGTTGTGATGCGAAAACTCAGAAAACAATAACTTTTTGAGTTTAAATTCTGACCTGGAAGGAAAAAAAAATATTTTCCTGTCACTGTCAGCCAACCAGACAGGACAAGCAGACTGTCAGAGCGATTGGCAGGTCGCTAACTTTCTAGATAACAACAATCAGCTTGGTGCTGGGTGAGCAGAGCCACAGCCAGTGAAATGTCAATTTCTGGAATTTTTCACCTGCCAATTTGGGTTTCATTGTGCTTCATTTTAAAAATTCAGTATGAAACCGATGACAGGCCTTTTTTTCTTGGAGGTGCAGAGTATGTTCTGCCATTAATAATAGAATCAGATCAGTCAGTTTTGCTTAAGAATTTGATAACACAGATTGTTTGTCATTCATGCGTGTCTGTACAGTATGAATGCATAAAAATCATATAGGTAGTGTTTTAGATTAAGATAAATTACATCTAAAAAGATAAAGCACTGCAAATATGTCTCCTAAGTTGCATTGTCCTGCAGCACTTTTATTTCACTGTGAATGATAAATATATAAAAATAAACTGGTTAAAATAGAGTTACATTCAGTTACATTCATAACTTTGTTAGTTCCAATTATCAAAATTATCTCTTTTTCACCTATTCATCAGGTAAATCCTAGACAACCTAAGACCAGGTGGCTAAAAATGTTCCCACAGACTGCCACAGTTAGAAAAGGTGTTTTCTTTTTTAAATTAGCAATAGATACATCAGCTTTCAAGAAGGGAGCCTTTCTGCATGTGCAAGAACCATATTTGCTAGATTAGTTTTATGGCAACTGTTTCTCAAATGCGAGGATTTGTGATTTATACCACTGTGTTTAAATATATTTTGGGTCTTGGACAAACCTGCAATTTTTAACTTGTTCTCAAGGCAACTGTTAAATGTTTAAACATCACTGGGATTATATTATTTCACGTTGGTGGTTTGCACAGAAACATAAGTAGAATAAAATAGACAACAGAGAAAATTCATTACAGTGTATGCTTTTTTTTCTGTGTGTCTCCTGTGTGTTCAGGAGGCACAGCTTCAAGGCAGAAGGGCTTTCGAGGTTGCATCCGCTCTCTGCAGTTGAATGGCGTCACTCTGGACCTGGAGGAGAGAGCAAAGATCACCCCTGGGGTTCAGGCAGGATGCCCAGGCCATTGTAGCAGCTACGGCTCGCTGTGCCAAAATCAGGGTCGCTGTGTGGAGAGACCCACCAGCTTCTCCTGCGACTGCAGCTCATCCGCTTACACTGGACCTTTTTGCAACAAAGGTACAGAGACTTGGTCTTCAAGCTCAAAGATGCACAATGTCAAATTGAAAATTACATTAAAAATCACTTAAAAGCTTAAATTTGGGGTTTAATAATATGTAGCCTTGGGTCACTTTAGCAGTAGTGCAGTTCTTGTTCTTCCTCTATCAAAAGTCACATAATCCAAATTAACACAGGAACCTGAAGAATGAGTGTATCTTTTGAAATTTTTAAAAACCCAGTCAGCATCTCTTGAGCAACTGTAGTTGCTGACCTCCAACACAGCCACCTTCATATGCGCTACAGTGCAGCACTTGGATGGCCTATAAATAAAACACATATACAGTAATGTCATATATAAGTGAGGTCACACCCAGCTGTGCTGGGGCACACTCTGCATACTCTACTGTATATACACAAGGATTAGCTGAGAGGTTTGGTTTGTACATGTAGATGTACGACGACCAGTGTTGGAGACCAAAGTACAACCAAAAGTATTGCTATGATGTGCATCAGACGTGTGCTGTTTTTGCCTTTGAAATAGTAGTTTTAAAGATAAAGATTAAGAGATGCATCATAGACAAGTTGCACTTATCGACACTACTGTAATTGATTGTGACATGTTGGCCTTTCTGTTTATATTTATGAATTAGACAGGAATTATTTGCTAACCTTTAGCAATCCGTTTGAGAGTGATTGCAATCAGTCAAAGCTGGACAGCAATAGGAGACAAGTTGCTTCCCAATCAAAAGGCAATCAAAAGTGGTAACCCAGAGGCAGTGTCACATGCCCAACTTCAGATTAACTATTTGCAACTACTTGTAATCAGTTGGTGAATGTGTACAAACTCAATTAAAACTTATTTATAAAACACAAACAAGGTCAAAAAGTGCCTAAAATCAAGAGAAAATATAAATAAATAAAACAAATGAATGAACAACACTGTTAGAACATAAAAGATACAAGCTTACCAGCTACCTTTTCTATCACCTTAAAGCTACCAGTTTTTCCTGTCTTTAGCAGGTTGCTGTCCTATTTTCGGTTTAGTGTGACTGAGACATAGTGTACTATCACTTGTGTCTTCATTCTGAAAGGCAAAACTAAGTTTTAAAATCTACTCAAATCCTTTTTAAACTATGATGAAAAAGGATCAGTACCGCTGCTGACCAACACTGCTGCATGCAGGTGTATTTGATGTGGCATCTGCCGTCAAATCTAAGCCAAAATGCTTCGCATTCATTTTGGCTTGGTCCCGGCACTGAGAGTGCAAAAGCTTGCAACCTTAATGGCAGGAGTAAAGCCAGCCCAGGCAGGAGGAAAAGATAAGAGCCAAAGAGGAGACGTATTGATGTGGTGAGAGAGGAAGATCAGTTATGTTGACTTCTTAAAGAAGCCAAAAGAAGAGGAGGATTTTAAAATGGAAACCAGAAGCTTTGTGAAGATTTTCAACTGAACTTTTCTGACAAATGTTTCATTTTCCGAAAACTGTCAGTAAAGAAGCCCCTGCTGGGCATCCTGATGGAGGGATTCTGTCATAACACTAGTGCGCACCCATACTTCTTTTTATTTAAGTTATCAGAGAAATATTGAGTCATTACATCGGCATAGTAACACAGCTTATCTATATTCAGTTATTAACAATCCCAGCTGCGTTGCTTGTTATAACTCTGCATTTTTATCTACAGTGGAAATCATAACTCTGACATCCGACTCTGTTATAATTAGAGAGCCAGATTTGTTGTTTTTTTTTCACCTGTCAGCTGGTTTCCTGTGGCTGCCTTTTCACCAGCTCACTAATTAGGTGTTGTCAATGAAACAGAGGCACAGCACATTTAAATATATGAATCATTGATATTGTCTCTTGTGAGATTAGTTGTCAGTATAAAGACATATTATTTATAGCCATGTAAATCATACTATACAGTATCTGCAGAATGATGTGGTTCAGTGAAATGACACGACTGGGATAAAATGTTTCCGGGGCTTATTTATCAGGTATAATGTGTATGAAATGGTAAAGAAATGCTTGATGTGAGGAAGAAGAACTCCTAGCTAAAATCTAAAAGCTCAAGTAAAATCTTTCACAGCTTGTAAATTAATCATCTACATATTAAAATATAATGCCCGCCACAACTACTGCATAACTGCTGTAACTTCTATGTTTGTAATTCAATTTATCGACTTACTCCCTACAGAGGTTTCAGCCAGCTTCAAGTCAGAAACATCAGTCACCTATGCCTTCAAGGAGCAGATGGTGAACGAGCTGAACAGGAGCAGCAGCAGCAGCAGCTCCTTCCCCTCCTCCATCTACTCTGACATAACCCTAAAAGCAGAAAATGTGTCCCTGAGCTTCAGGACCAGCCAGAGTCCTGCTCTGCTCCTGTACGTCAGCTCCTACCACAGAGAGTACTTTGCTGTGCTGCTCAGCAAGCCAGGTGAGCACTGAGATCCTCTCTGTATTTTTAATAAGGAAAGTGTTCTTGCATCAAATACTTTGACTTGGCCTTTATAAAATAACCATGACCTTTTGTTGCTTATATTTATAAGTTGTAACAGTGGTGTTGTAGCATAAGGCAAAAATTGTAGCATCAGTTTCCTGTTTTTAGCTCGCAGGAGTGGCACCCAGTATGGTCGTCTGCTGCTGTAGCCCATATGATTCAGGGTTTGAGTTGTTATTTGCGTTACTGTTGCCTTACTATCAGCTCGATCAGTCTGTCTATTCTCCTCTGACATCAACCAGATGTGTTCAGTATTTACTCTTTTTTTAGACCGTCTCTGTAAATCCTAGAGATGATTGTATGGGGAAAATCCCAGTAAATCACCTGCTTCTAAACCAGTAAGCTTCAGAACCAGCCCGGACAGTCTCATTCAAAGTCAATGAAATCTCTTTCCTTCCCTGTTTTAATGCTCAGTTTCATCAAAATGTAGACATGGTCATGGTCAATGGGCCTCCATGTTGCTACCATTTGATTGGCTGATTGCGTATTTGCCTTAGTGAGCAGTTGAACAGGTGTAACTAAAAAAAAAAAGTGAGGAGTGTTACAAAAAATGAAACGTTTTTTCAGTCTTATCAAAATAACAGATTTAAATGGATTTCTAAAGCTATTTATTGGTGTTTCTGTAATAGGCATGTAATAGTGAATGACATCAAAATCAAGAATTCAGGCTATGAAGGCCTCATCCATAATTTCAGCTCGTCTCCGTTTGTCATCCTTCTTTTTTTTAATACAACGAGTCTTCCTGCCCTCACTCACCTTCTTTTTCCTATCATCAAGTTCCCCTCTTCTCTATTCCTGTTCACTTCTGTGTTTAATCAACTCACTGTGAGTTCAGCCAAAGAAAGAGACAAGAGGGGCCCATCTGAGTCGGAAAGGACAAAGAAGGCTGATAGACCTATTGAAAGTGGGATACCACCTAAATTAGCTGTAAATAGACTGCGAATCGGCTGCTTTAATAACCCAGGAGGAAGCTGATGACCAGGAGGTCACACAGTTTCCATGGTGATCAGGTAGTCAACATGACAATAACTGAAGCACCCCATTAAAACTCTTGGACAAGCCTTTTCTGGTGAAAAGACTCTGTGCCAAGACTGCGAGCAGCTTGGTTGATGTGTCGCTGCTGCTGCTGTGCTGTTACTGCACCTGTGTAACATTTTTATTTTCTCTATATTTCATCGCATGTCTAAATAAAGGATACGTCTGCTGAAATTCAGCACTTTTGTGATCGTCAATAAAAAAGATGATCAAGCCAATGATTAGCCAATCTACCACCATGTTTTGGTGGGGCACTTGGGCTCAGAAGGCAAAGTTGGTCCCTGTCTCCTCTTGACTGCATGTTGAAATGTTCTAGAAAAAAGTAAGATACAAAGGTCTGTAAAATGGCATTTTAGTGTGAAAGTGCTTTAAATGGTCAGTAAGGCTAAAAAGTACTGCATGAACACCAGTCTATGCACCATTACAATTGACACCAATCAATATTTTCAGGTCTTGTTCTCTGCTGTCGTAAAGAGAGGCGAGTGTGAAGTCGTACACCAGATTGATTAAACTATTCCTGGATCTGTTCTTTGACAGAAAATGTCATCAGCTTCATCCTTTTGGCAGTTTTAGCCCACACCACACACATTGAGATGATTCTGGGACCGTAAACATGGTTTGCACTGTATTTGAATTTTAGTGGAAAAGTCAGCTCGTGAAATTTATCTTACTAATATTCAGTGTTTTGTTATGAAGCTAATGTTGTCTTGTAGGCTAACAGCTGTGAGTGAACACAGGTTTTGAAAATCCTGATGCTGAAGAATTTAGAGCTTAAAGCATTGCATTCAGGGAGCTACAATAGTGAAAATTATACTGAATACAGCTTGAATGTGGTAGTATCATTACATAATTTACCATAATTATACTTTTTTCTTGTTTTAAAAAGGTTAGAAGGAAGGGGCTTGTCTTCGGTAGCTGACTGAAATTCCTTTTATAAGCCGTGTTTCCACTTTTACGCTTATAATTCGTGAAACCAGTTGTTAAATCAGTGAGGCTCCACCTTCACTTTCAACCATTTAATATCAGACTGCTGAAATGACAGAATTAATACCTCTTATTTCATCTTGTTTATCTAATAACTCCACCGCTGAGCACATGTGGTTAATAAGTACATAAGAGGTAACAGGTGCACTGAAATTTGGGATTCATTCGTGGGATATTTTAGCTACCTGAAAGCGGTAAAAGTGAAAGAGTGATTTGACTGTCTGTAAACAGACTTATTCTAGTTTAGACCCATCTAGTAAAAGCATGGAAATGCCTTTTCCCACACTTGAACTGTTATTTCTACAGGAAAATGTGTTTTAGACAGCATTTTATAGGCTTTTTTTAGGGAGTCTCTACATCCATTCGTGGATGATGATAAGAGCGGAAATTAGCCTCGGGCACATACAGATAATATATTTCTAATAGACTGAACAAAAACAATGTGCATGCAAATTTCTCTTTTTTTCCACACAGTTTTAGTTGTGAATCTCTAGAGTTTTATACTTCTGGCACCTGGTGTTGTTAGTGATGGCTGAACCTTTCATCTTCAGTATTTGCTAACTTTTTACCACCTACTAGCTTAAAGCTTGCTGACAAACTCTCTCTGTGGAGTAATTTCAGTCTGTCAGCTCAGCAATCACCTCCCCTGACTTGTTAATCGTGGTCATTACAGTGTGAACACACTTTATAACTGCCTTTGGCTCACTGCTGTTTCTTCACCTTTAATAAGCACGGTTCAGAAGCCAAACGGGTGTTAAAAGTATTAAATTGTTTAAAAAAAATTATTAGCAGAGCTGAAAATATGAATAATGCATGATTTGAAAGTTGGAACAGGTTTCTTTCTCACCCCCATTTTTTTTCTGCTGCTCTCACTTTGTCTCTCCTGTCATTGTTCTCATAAGCAAATTATTATTAAAGATATGCTGATATGAATAGGAGTAAACTAAAAATAATGTGTTTAAATTCGCAGTGGATGACGGAACATTTGCTTTTGAGAAAAGCCTGATCAGCAACACATCTTCCTACAACCAATGGAGATCAGTCATTATTCATTTAAAAAAGGTGTGAGGAAAATCAAAGTACTTCATGCTGTAGAGAGCCTGGCTTTTCCAAATACTGAATTATTTCGGGATATTTTTTGGATCATTGTTCAGTTGCTAATACCCTTGAAGAGCTAGATCTTTTGAATTAATATAATCTTCAATATATTCATGATTATATAATGAGGCATGTTTATGGAGAAAATTTGATTGGGTCTATTTTTAATATAAATAGGAAGATGGCTTTTAAAATGCTACAAACGTAAAAGGTTTATGTTTGGAATTAAGTCATGAAGGTTTGAAATTAGGAATTGTGCACTCACCGGCTGCTTAGTTACAGTTTTTATAGTACTGGTTAGGAATATGTTTTGTCTATAAAAATCTCTCAATTCTTCGTGACACCTTTATACTCCATTCTCATGCTAGGTTTGAACTTCAGCAGCAGAACTTCTAAAGCCCCCCTTATTTTAAGCACAGGCTGGAGGATCCAGAACAAGGACCTCTGGAGCATTTAACAAGGTTTAATGGAGTGAATAACACCAATATAGAGAGCTGTCAAAATGTCAAAAGAGGAAGCACATCAAGTAAATGTGATGAAAATGGCAACAGAGAGTGGACAAGGAGGGAAGTGGAAAAACCTTTGCAGAAGAGCAAAAAATCACTCAAATGTTATCAGAATCAGAATCAGAATACTTTATTAATCCCTAGAGAAATTTTGTGGGTTACAGTTGCTAAAGAACAGTAGCATTAACAATAACAAATTAGACTATTTATCAATATAATATGTTAATATATGAGGAATAGCACAATATATACAACAAATACAAGTCACCAAGTAATAAATATTCAGGGTTGACAGATGTGATTATAAATAAATATCAATAAATTGACAGCAACATTACAGAGTAAGAACGAGTATGTGCAAAAAGGATGTAACCATTGCTTGATACCACACTGATAGCAAAATCAAGGGGAGAGTAAGTGACACGACCGCATTATATATGCAACAGGTTGATGAGTGGATGAGATCAGGCAGAAACAACATAAACAGTTCTGAGACATGACAAAAACTATTTACTGGATGTAGACACTCCTCCACTTCATAATTTGCATCTAAATTTGCCATTTACACCTCAAGTTATTAGACACTGCAATTGAGACTTTTCTAGGGAAGAAGTGCAATTTTCATTAACACATAAGTGGAGGAAAGGAAATGTGAGTTTCCAGAAAGATGGCTCGAATAACTTTCAAAGCAAAAAAGCAACAGAGGATCATATAAACAATCCTACAATGAAAGCACACTATTATATAAATGAAGTTACTGATAACATTCACAGTAAAGTTGAAAAGGTAAACTGTGCATATTGACAGTGGTGTGTGAGTTTGAAAACAGAAAATGTAAATCTTGGCTGTTTTTGTTTCATATTAACCTCCTAAGACTGGAACTCTTTCATGGCATGCATTTTTAATTTCTCTTTGCTATTTGGGCTGATTGGGACCTGATGAATGTGAAAACAAAGAATTGCCTGATTTTTATTTTTTACCTGATTTTTGTTTCTGACAAAAATGATCCACATATGAGGACATTCATTTTAAATTTCAAAAGAACAGTGGCAGTATAATGTCCTCGTAAGTGGATATCAGGCCCCTGTGGGGCAAAATTTGTTTTTTTGGGTCTAGACAACCCAAAATGTGATGTCTACATATGTTGACGCCAGGTCCTAGGAGGTTAAGAATTATTTTTTTATTTCTTCTTCACCTTATAAAGTTCAGCATGCTCTTGAAAATGAGCATCACATAGTCTAGAATATGCATGAGATCCACACCAGCCACACAAAAATCAGTTGGTATGAAGGAATTCCAATACTTAATTTGGTATTTTAATATCTAACGCCAGCTTATTAAAAGAAAGGCAGGGACAATGAATCCACACAATGGACAGAGATGGCAAAGAGGAAGGATGCATGGCGGCAATGAAAGCTTTCTTTTTTGAATATAATCGGAGAAGAATATCTCTTATGTAAGGTGATTTTAGACAATATTTTCTTCAACTACAGGAGCTTTTGAAACTTCCCATTTAAACATGTATTCAATGTTATTCAGTCCTGTCTTTTGTGCCACACAGAAATATAGCAGTTTACTGTGCTGTTGCTAACCACAGATAAGCTAGAGGTGAGGTACAGACTGGACAGCAGCAAAGATGCAGAGATACTGAGGAGCAAAGTGAAGAACCTCGCCGACCGACAGCTGCATGTTATTACCATCAGTCGACTGGCAGACGTTGTCTCTATGCAGGTAACACACACGTGCAAACAAAAAGCACTCAACCCGTCTTCTTAGTCAATAATAAACAATAAGTCAGCCTCTGTCAGCGGAAAAAGCAACAGACAGGAGGTTTATGAAATAAAACCTCTCTGAAAATCAGTATTTACCAAAGTACTTACTAACTATTCAAGTGTTGGCGTTTATTTGAAAGCCCGTTTTGAAGGGAAACCTTTTATTTTCTGTCAGATTGACCAGAATCCCAAAGAGGACTTCAACCTGACATCTGGTGTAGAATTCAATGGCATAAGGTCGCTGGTTCTTGGCAGTGTGCACGGTAAGTGAGACAGCAAGGCCTTTCAGGCTGAAGAGCACTCAGACAGAATATTATTTTTTCTGCTATATCAGACAATAAGGCTTTCAAACCTTTCCTCACTGGTTCCCTCACTGGAGGCGGTGTTGTCTAGACTATAGGGTGTATACGACACAAGGTTTGCTTTCAGTTTTACTGCACAAAATGACAAGAACAAAACTCCTTCCAGGCCAGAAACAACTATTCCCTGCTGTTAACATAACACCAGCTTTACTACAACTTTACAACTTCATTAAGTGCTAACCATAGACAGTATACAAAATGAAAGCTGCTGTGACATCACCCACCGGTTCCTGAAAGACTGAGACGAATGTTTCTGCCATTGCAATCTTGGTTGCATTCAGTTTTCTGTTTTTGAGACTTCTAGATCATCTATGTATATTTTCCCCTTCTGAAAAAACTAAATCAATTGCTTAATATTTTTTAAAGGAATTTTTTAAAAAAAGCCAGATGCAGCAAAATACATTGCAAGTTAAATTATTTTTATGCAAATTCATCAGATGGCTTAATAAAACTTCTGTTTTATAAACATTTGAATTTTCTGGCAACTATTTAATCATTCAGGCTTTAAAGGGTTAAAGCTGTGTGTCCCGACTCCAGCCAAGCAGCTAAAGCTTGACTTTCAACAAGTAACAAAATCAGTGACCTCAAATGCACTAAGATTCGTTTCAGGGTCACGTCACAGGCAAAAAGTACAGAGGAGACAATGAGCCAAAGAACAGAAAAGCTTCATATGTGTCTTCATGCTTTCTTGAGTATTTTGGGACTTTTTTGTTTTGTTTTGTTGGATCCTCCAGTAACCTTGTTTTTGTTCCCAGCCATTTGTCAGCATTATTTGTCCTTTTTTTTTGTCTTTGTATAAAACATTTGATCATTTGTAACAACTAAATGTACGACATTAGCATCTTTAATAGAAGGTTCATTGATGCCAGTTTTTACCTCATAGCGAAACTGCATCAGTAACCTCATCATTGTCATCTTCTCCTAGTAATTATGAGTGCATTGTAGTGGAGTTAATAGACCTCAGACTATTTGGAAGAGAGAAAACCAGACACTGATTATTTGGTCAATACTCTAAATCAGCCGCTGCACCTACCACTTTGAAGCAATATTCTTTCAGCTTGTTTTCTTATTATCTGCTTTTGTTATGCCCAAAGTATTATTTTTCCTTTTTGTTCTTTAGCAGAGTTACAGTAGCACTGCTAAAGCAAAATCAATTTTAAAAAAGTGAAGTAATCACCATCCTTACTGTACATTTTATAAAACATCACAGTCTGTGTGCTTGTCTTTTCTCTATAGATTCTGAAGGGTTGGATCCGGACTTGGCTCAGATTGCTTCTCTGGGTTTCACTGGCTGTCTATCTGCTGTCTTCTTTAACTCCATCAGCCCTCTGAAAGCTGCTCTGCTCCACCCAAAAACTAGTCCAGTTACCGTAACTGGTCCGCTGATCCAGTCCATTTGTGGCTTTACTTCAGCCAACCTCTCTCATGCAACAGAAACCACACACCATCTATCAGGTAAGAGGGTTATTTCCTTGCTCTCTTTATTGGTGTTGGAGATTGAAGGAGATTGGAGTGGTGGCAATGATGGTCAAACTGTGTCTCCAACACAGTTTTGTTCTGTCCCTCGCATGGCTTCAGATCACGCAGAGAGAATTTCAGAAGCAGAGCATGTTGTCTGCATGGGGTCATCTGTTTTGAGAGTTGACTGGATTTTCTCTGCTGTTCCTGTATCTGACTTCCTGCTCCCCTTATCTGATTTGTTCAGCTTGAAATGGCTTACATAAAAAAATAGAGCTGGTGCTGTTTGCGTGACGCAGAGTGATTTGCTTTGAAATCACTGGCTGATTTCTTTTCTTTTCAGGTGCTTTTTATTTTTGTTTCTTTGGACACCTCAGTTTAGGCATCTAATTCAGGCCTCTTTACACTAACTCTGCATGTTGCAAAGTGTCAGTTAGCTTGTGCATGTGCATGTGGCATCAGGAGATCCTTTAAAAGCATCCATATGGGACGAGTTAAGAATGACACCACTGCTACTGCCACAGCAGAAATGCCAAAGGACACCCGAGACAGCAAGTGTTTTGCCAAATGAGAATGAAAATTAGAAAGGACTGGTGTGTCATGGGCAGAAAAAGTATTACTTACTTTCACTTTAGACCGTATATGTGTTTAAAACTATTAATACGTTTTGAAAATATAATATTGTGTCTCTACCAATGATATCTGAATTTCTAAAGCTGCACATCCTATTTAATGAGCTGTTGCTTCCTCAGTTGTGTTATATGCAGATCTGGAACCACGCATAACGACTAGGTGAAGACAATCTCGACGTTTCATGGGGCAATTTCTGCTGGATGATGGTTTTTCTGCATTATTCCTGCGACTAGGATAGTGTCAAACATCAGTTTTTTTATGCCAGCCTCTACAGATGTTCTTTTTACAATTGCAAATGCATGTGTCAGGGAAAGGAATTAAATGTAATGACATTATCCTGGTGGTTTGCATAATTAGAACATCATCCAAATAGCTTTGAATATCATCATAAATGCAATGTCTGGTCTCCCCCTGCAGATTTTCAAATAAACACTGCTACAAAAAAAAGAAAAGAAAGATGCTAAACTGCTTACCACTCAGACTTATCATGTCTCAGGTTTCTGCACAGCGGAGCAACAACAGTCATAAAGGTCATGTGCTATTCTTGTAAAAGTCAGCCTAAACGTATTACAGAAAATAAAGGCATATATTAAAACACAGATTTGTAGTTAGGGGACAACGCTTGGACATGTCTCATCTGTGAAAGCTACAGCATCCTCCACACAGGTCAGATAGTGAGTAGCAAACACATCCTCCAATATTTGTAATGTTCCTTTACCGCACAGCCACGGGATTATGTTTCCCATCAGACTCAAATAATTAATATTACTGAAATTCCTATCATAGGCACTTCTGTGTGGGTGATACCTCTCCAACTTCATGATGTGGATGACTCTAATGCTGTTGTGCACTGCAGTAACGGCTAGAAAATGAGGCAATTAATTTGAACCAGTGGTGAGAGTTTGCGTTGTCATATCCTTCCCCTGTGGTCACTCATCTAATCCACTCTGAAGTCCCACCGTAGATGATTCCCGTTTCCCCCTCTCTGCATTCTCTTTTCAGCATGTCGCAATATCTATTTTTCGCCTCACTAATGGCCATCCTTTGCTTCCTTATTTTTCTTTTTCTCTTATCTATTCTCTGTACTTTATTTCATCATCTTCTTTCAGTTCCCCTGTGATGCTTGTGCTGCAAATTCCCTCTTTTCTCTTTCATATTTTCATTCTCCCTGCACCTTTTCTTCTATGTCTCTGTTCTGCAGGCCAGTCTGGATCAGTGGGAACAGGTCAGCCTTTAGTGAATGCCATCAGGAGTGACTCAGCTCTCATCGGAGGTACTGTGGCAGCAACCTGTTTCAATGTGGCTCTGCCATTATCATCAATCATGAGACAGAAACTGTGTACAAAGCCAACGGGGATAATGTGATGTCAAGTCAGTTAATAGACAGTTTCAAACTTGTTCTCCTATCACATCTTTTTTCCTTTATTGGAATTCATTTATACCTTTCTTTTGACACACCTCAGTGCAGAGGAACTGGCATTGAAATGATGATTAAAACTGAACTGCATGTTGTGCAAATGAAAGCCCACAGCTGCCTCTCAAACAGCTTGACTGTGTCTGAATACACAAAGGAAAACATGGCTAATTAGAATACAAATTACGTTCGACTCCAAGTACAATTCCTGTCAGTTTTTGTTATTGCTAACATCAGTGTAGATACCTTCTAATAGCTCAAATTGCCCAGGGAGCCTGGAGAAAATGTGGACCCTGCAGTACTAATGATGAAGCAAAGCAATTTTGTTTCCTGTGTCTGTTGGGCCACTGACCACTCACCTTCAGATAGGAGTTTTATTTCATAATGTTTTGTTTCCAGTTTGGCTCTCCGGTGATAATTTATTCCAATTGAAAATAAGACAAAAGCACTCAATTGTAACCAGTTTAGTTTCCTGAATCTGCTTTCACTGTAGAACAGCAATGAATAGTTTCAGCCTTTTTCAGGAGTTTCCAGAGGTTGTGTGTGTCCTGCATTATGATTTGCATAAAGTAGTCCAGATGGTGGGCACATGCCATGAGTCTATAACTGGTTTTATTTCAATATGTAAAGGATTAAGAGAGTTGCAGTTATTTTTACAAGAAGAAATGTTAAGATGTATGCAAACTTGAAGAAACTTTTAATTTCAGCTTTGACAATTAACAGGTGTTAACAATTCATGATGCATAAAACGTTTTTTCTTTTGATCACATACAGTTCTGACATATTTTAAACTGTTGCAGGTATATTTTCAGCAACGTATTATAAAATAATATCTCACCTCCATGTTACACATATGGCTGGGTGTTTCATTAGAGACTGCTGCTCCTTTTTCTCCCGACTCTCTTTCCTTTACTGACAGCTTGTGTACACCGTACTTGTGGTTCTGATGAATTACGTAAAGCAAACAAAAGAAAATCATGACATCCTTAGAACAGGGTGATATGTGCTCTGGCTTTCTGTGGAAGTCTTGTGAAAGACAAAAAATATATACCAATGAGGCCAATTGAAATTTCCTGAAATGTTCAAAACTCAGTCCAATCCACAAATTGCTGGCTTGAGAATTTCACAAGTTTTTCATTAGACATGAAGAAAAAGCAGAAACATAGACTCAAACAGATTGTCTCTATGAACACTGACTTTTAGGGAAAATGCTAGTGTGATACCAAGAAATTATGAACAAGAGTTTTCATTTTTATCAAAGGCAAAAAAATATGCTTTGAATTTCAAAATTACATTTTTAAAACTGTTCCATTAACACTGTTCAGGTGTGTTAATGGAATTGTTCACTGTTCACTTTTTATTTTTGTGAATCAAATCAGAACTTTTTGATTGCACCTCATAGTTGCATACCCTGTATTTGCTTTTTTAAGTAAGGCCACCGTTGTCATATACAGTTTGCATGGAAGAAGTCTCCAACAATTCTCTATGTCTACAGAATTGGAGCCTAAGCTAAGGGATGTTCCTATTGGCTGCTTTAAGGCACTTTAGTATCAGCTTTTCAGACTGAGAAGTTACATCCACTGTTTATGTGAAGTCTATGGTTGATGTCCTTAACATATACTTATATTGCCTCTGCCATACTGTTATAACTTTGTCCATTTATTTGCTTTGCAGGTGTGATAGCTGTGGTGATCTTTGTAACCGTGTCTTCATTAGCCATAATGGCCCGATTCCTCTACAGGAGGAAATGCACATGTCAGCGCCAGGAAGTAAAAACAGTGAAACCCGAAGACAATCCAGAGTTGCCATTCAGAAGTCGGATCACTTCACAGAACGGTCCCACTGAGAACCAGAAGGAATATTTTATTTAAGTGACGGTTCAACTTGCTTCTGACCTGGCAGTGTTGGAGCTGAGGGGACAGACAGAGATAGAGATGCCTTGTCAAGCCTCAGTGCTTTACACAACAAACTGAGCCTGACTACTGGCTCAACAAGACAGGAAGACACAGACAGAAACTCATGTTCTTTCATTTTGTTTGCTTTGTTTTTGCTTCTATGGTAGTGTTTTTAAACTGAAAAACTGTACATAGAAAATGATGTAAATGTTACAATTCTGACTTTATATCAACCAATCTTGTGATTATTGAAAGAACAGGACAAGAACAGGAATGATGTTGATAATGAATGTCTGCTATTTTATCAGTGAGCTCAGTTCATTTATTTTAATGTTATATTTCATGGTGGGAAAGAAAAGTGTATCTGTTCACAATGAACATGTTTGTGTTCTCTTTTCTTTAACATCTGTTATTCATGCTTCTTTCATTGTTACACAAAGCAAAGTGTGGCTTGTATTCATTTTCTGAAATCTGTTATCTGAACAAAGGTGGAAACCACAGATTGGTAGAAGTTGAGGTACTGATTTAACTTCTTTGCTCAAGTAAGTAAAAACCAAAAGGCTTTGGTTATGTAAGGACATTGCTGACTATTTTGGTTCAACGATAGCGGACTAATGTCTTCATTTTCTCTCACGATGTCACTTTTCTCTAGCGCAGGCATGTCTTTGCTTTCCACTCATATTCCCTGCATATATGTTTTTCGTCTTTCATCTCTATCACATCTTTTTATATCACGCATGATAAACACCAGTAATGGATACACCACACTTCATTACTTCCCGCCTCCGGTTCCTATGAAGGCATTCCACTTTTTGTCCCAATATCATTTTTTTCCTTTTATCTGAAAGTCAGTTAAGTATGAACAACATTTTTATGTATCAACTGGCGCAGACCAAAGGACTATATGAAAAATGTATAACATAAATATTATATTTTGAGCCAAGTACCTCCAACCCACTCTCTGGCCAAATAAAAAACCCAAATTGCTCCTATAAGTTTCACCTTCATTGAAAACAACTTGTTTAGGTTTATCAAGGTTTGGTTTAACAACACAAGAAATATATTGCTGTACTATGTAAAATATTTTGTCAACCCATCACTCCACCCCAATCTCCTTTCTGTGGAAGGTTAGTGAGATTTGAAAAACCTCATCTAAATTCTTCAGTTTCTCTCATTGTGTTCATTGCTCTTAGCCGGGAATGGTGTGAAAATTAAATGTAGTGAACCGCTTGCACACACAGTATATGGTCATGTTTTTGCTGAGAACATTGTAAATTGTCTTTTTCTATGGTGTATTTTAAGCAAGGACTGGATTTCAGTTTTATTGTATTTTCTCTTTTCATCCCAGATGTCATTAGATTTTATTAGCTGATTCAGCAGCATCTTCGTGTGCAAGTTAAAAATTTTCATTAAAAAAGTGAGTAAATGACCCCTACGATAAACCCGAGTTGAACTGAGGAGAAGTCGTGGAAGTGTGTTTCAGTGATGGCACCAAATGCTTGAAGACGATGCAGGGCATGCTGGGAAAAACGACATAGCTTTATCACTCCACTACATGTAGAAGCATGCAGACGGGCCTGGAGGATGTGGATGTAATGAAGAACAGAAGACCAAATAATAATGTTGATTAAATGCAAAACCACAGACTAAAGAGGACACTGAATCAGTTTATATAGTGTGAACTCTTTAGTGAATGTCGTGTTGAGTTGTTTTGAAGAGTACTTTTCAAGGTGGTGTTGATAGGTTTGGTTCTCTTCTAGTAGTGCTTCACTTCTGAACTATAGCAGCACAATCCTTTTTAATCGTACTGAAGGTTTACTGTGGTGTTAGTGAGTTAGAGTGACCTGCTGTTAGAGTTTAATTTGTACAGCTATTTTAGTAACAAACACGGTTTTTTGTCCTTGAATTGAAAATAAATGATCTTTTTCTGAAGTGGCTTTATCTTTTCTTTCACCTGAATTATAACCCTGCAATTTTATTGCATTATTAACCTTTTTGTTCTGTTACTGAAGCTGTAATTTTTCCATCACTGACTCCATTAACATGAGCACAGTCTCTGCAAAATGGTACAGAGTAGAGTTGAATCGATGAACATGAGCTTTAGAGCTTGATCAATGAGCGGCTTTTAGTACTTGCAAGACGCTCCATCAATTGAGATTTAGACAGCTAATGTCTGAATCAATTATTTCTCTGTTAAATTAAGTCGAAACAGCAAATTTAATTACCATACATTTACATCTCTGAATGTTAGGCTCTATAAAAGTTAGGTGGGACTTTTTCTTCGCCATGTGACATTTCTAATGGATATGAATATGCATCTATCTGCAGAGAGGAGATAACTTCACCGTTTGCTGCTTTGTGATGCATTCAGGTGCAGAAGATGTCGATGTGCACCTAGCCTCTCTCCGAGCTATAACAATAACACGTGAACACAAAGCTTTGACATGACTGTGCTTCCCACGATTGCTGTCCACCTACTTTGTATGCACTCACACACATACACACACATGCCATGACGATTCAGGTGACAGCAGCTGGGTGGTTGTCAGCAGGTATTATTTACAGGAAGAGACACATCGGTGCCTCTAATAGCACCTCATTAGGGAGAACAAGAAAAGGACTTGTTGTAATGACACATGCTGCGGCACTCGGAGGGAAACAAATCAGATCACGAGTCAAGATTATTGTCAGTTATTTGAGGTAAAGCAAGTTTTCAGCAATGTGTGAATGCGTGACAAGGCTGATGTTATTCTGATTGCTTAAATTAGATTTGATGATTACCTAAGGAGATACTGACACCAAAACTGTGAGTTTGGTTTGGTTTGAGAAATTGCTATTGTTTTTGTAAGCCAATGAAGCAGATGGAATCTGATTTTCTAAGAAGGCGAGGGAAGAAAAACAGAATCGACTATTATTGCATGGTGATGGAAAGACTGTCTAAAAGCTTTTTTTAAGCTTTAATTTAATAGGGACAATGTAGTTTAACACTGGTCCAAAACAGAGCATGGAACTGATGTACTGCACAGAGTTTACAAGTATTGCTTTTTTCCAACTGTGGTCCCCTATTGGGCTTTTGTATACATAGTACACAGATAGAGAAGATTTACAGTGTTTAATTACATAAAGCCAAAATACACCATATTCACAAGACCATTGTGATACCAATCATCTCTGATTGGGGTTTTAGGTTTTGTCAAGTCAGCAGTAATCTCCTCAGACACGCTTGGGAAGTACTTAAACTGTAAAAAGCAGTACATTATATATACAGTCTGGATTACAGACAGCCATGTGTAATTTGTATATCTCATGGGAGTTTACCAATATAAACTCACTTACTTGTGTAAAAATTCCCATCATCATAAATACCATCATCACTGACTTTGTGTTTCTGCATGCACTGTAAACATGAGGGAGAAAAGGGTGTCCACAATGTGCGTGCAGGTTTTTGATACTGTAAGAATCTGCTGTTGACAGACTCGAGATCCTGCTGTGACTCGTGTCAGCTGGTCAGCGATGTTAAAGAAACCTCGCTGACAGCATGCAGACCTTCTGTGCTTGCACACCAACAGTGATGTCATTGGGGTCAGCAGCACGCAGGCCACAGGCGGGACTGCTCAGGCGAGACAATTTTTGTGTGTGATGATTTTGTGGCTGAAGAAGTCAACGGGGACACAATGAGACAGGGACCACGAGAATCATAGGAACAGCTGCTTCTTCTTTTTCTTTCTTTAAACCTCCACCACATTAGTGACCACAGCAGGGTTATTATTCTGTCCTCCCTTCTTTTAACTTCTACTTTTCTGAATTGTGTGATTGCAGCACCCGTGGGACAAATCACACACCGGTTCCCATTGATGTCCATTCTTCATATAAGATACTGACAGCAATATCACCGCCATGTGGCCTCTTAAAAGTGGATGTAAAATTAGCGCATGCAAAATTATTTCGTGGTTACAACCTGCAGATCAAAACAGCATCATAACTACCTGCCATTTACTATTTTTGCATTTGGATCGAGTGCTACTAGCTTATCATTAATCTTTTTCTCAGTCTTTTTGCACAACCCACTGTCATTGTTTGTTTTGCACAACCACCATCATTGTTGCACTTTCTATTGCACTGGTATGTCTGCACTGTCTTGTGTGTGTATCGATCTGTTCTGACTGGTGTTGCGCTGTTTTTGTTTTTTGCATTTTTTGCACACTTGCAATATATGTAGTCCTGTGCTGATTCTCTGTTATATATTATATGTAGCACCATGGTCTTGGAGGAATGTTATCTCGCTTCATTGTGTACTGTAACAGTGCACATGTTTGAAATGACAATACAGCCACTTGACTTGACTTGATCTCTTATCTTTGGGGCAGAGCATGATGGGTTGTCAGCTAACTGGATGGTAAATGGCTCTTCCAGGCCATATATCATATCATTTGTGTTTAGTGTTGAATAAAATTGAATTAAATTGTTTGGATTGGAAAATGTGGCGTATAGATGTGTGTATAATTCGTATTACAACTGTTTCTTTGTTTTTTAAACACAATTACACTGAGCCTGAAGTATTCAAGGAGCTGCAGTTTGTGGGACCTCAACACTGGCGGTTCAGTTGAATTTGTGGGGACTGACTCACTTTTGGAGCTTGCCTCAAGTGGCCACTATGTAACTACTGGAATAAGTGTAACCACTTTAGTAGCAGTCCCACACGTGATTCACCATGTTCAGTATTAAATTGAAGAGCTTGTATTTTGGATGTTTTGCTGATGCAGATGGTGTTTGTTGTCTGTCTCGTTTGGCTCTGTAACATTTTTTTCCTCAGTCAATGACTTGTTTTTATTGAGAGTTAATTTAAATGGCCCTTCTGAAAGTCTAACAGTCTTTTATGGTTTATAGAAATGGCCCCAAACTGCAATGAGTCTTTGGGGAATATCTATGAGATTATTTTATTTGAACATCAGATGCATAGCTGAACTGAGATAAAACTGAGCTTGGCTGCAATGAAGAATGAATATACCCAGGGGATGTCACTAATCTGTAACTCCCAAATAACAGCTCTAGAGGACAACTTTTAATCAGAGTGTTTGAAGATGTGACTGAGTCTCTTTGTGAGTGAAAAGCACAAGAAATGGGTGGTTTTTTTTAAACAAAGTGGATTTAGCCACAAAAAATATTACTTAGAAACAGCTGGTTTCACAGGATTTCTTGTTAAGTGTGACTTGTAAAATTATATATATATATATGTGTATATATATAGTAGGGTGGGGTGCACTTACTTACTCACTCAAGTTTGTGAGGAAGTGGAGTCCAATTTTTTGTGCGGCACGCCCTTTTGTGTGGACCTGAAAAAGAAACTCTGGGTTAAAGAAAGTTGATGACCACCAATGTGATACCACTTAACCATACTATAACCAGAGATTTAGCCAGTTAACACAAAGCCTGGCTTTCTTCATCATGGATGAGATCATTTGTCATTTCATGGACATATTAACAACATCATTGTGAACAAAAACAAAACTATTGGTCCTCATCACTGGCTCTGTCCAAATGTTGTAAAAAATTTTGGAGGGTAATTCAAACTACAGCAATCACACATCTTTGCTGGCTTGGGTTCCTGAAATCTCAAATGAATGCATAAAACTTATCAGTGCTTAAACAGATCCATTTGCAAATGCATTATTCATATTCCTAAGGTAACCACAAACATTTTTGAAATAGCTCAGTCTTTGATTGCTTACTTCAAAAAAGCCCCCTTGCTTCTGAGTGGATGAATACATTGGCCTTTTGCAGAGCTGTTGCGCAAGACAGGTCAGGACTAATTAACATTTCTAAAGATCCTGCTCACCTTTGTTTAAAGATGTTTTAAAATACATTTGCAGAGTTAAATTTTCCCAAGTTTCTCCTTGTTTTCTGTTTTTACACAGTACAAACTTAAAGTAAACTCTGATTTGAAGATGTAGCTTCACAACAGCATGTTCAAAGCTCATCCACTTCCACATCGCCTGTGGTAGTAACATAGTGAAACTTGGCAAGCAGCTGTAATCAGGTCCGAGTATTTGATCAGCAGCTCTTCAATAAAGAAGACTTTATTGAACAGACTGAATTCTAAAAGCAGTAAAAGTTCAGTTTGAGTTTATACTTTAAAAATGCGGTGCAGTCAGTTCGGAGGTGGTAGACTCAACTTTTGACAAGGAGAATGGAGTTCAGCTCTCATCTGACATCAGTATTAAGTTTTGGTTTCAGTTCCTTTTTAAGCTTTCCAAAAGTACTTTGTGTGGTTAGCAAAAGATCTGGTCTGAGTTCAAATACACTCTTTTTACAGAATATAAAACATTCAGTGGCTTTTGTCCCACAGTGAAATGAAAAGCTGATGCACACAAAGATCTATATTCTAGGCGCTGCCATGTGTCTGTGCCTTTTAAAAGTCAGCGCACTGTTGGTCTGTTTGCCCACCCTAAGTGACTTTCTAACTCTGTCGAGTTTAGGACTTTTTCACATCATGTTATGCTTAATTTATGTCACTGCAGTTGTGTCTAATTTCATAGATATTACTCTACACAATGCCTACTACTTTTCATTTCTTTTAATAATCAGTTTCAATTTAATTATTCACTTCACTTTAAATAACACAACCCACTACGTCAAAGCACTTGAAAGTGGGAAGGAAAAACCTCCTTTTAACAGACAGAAACCTCGAGCAGAACCAGGCTCAGAGTGGGGTGAAGGGAAAGATGGAAAGAGTACAGACCAAGAGAGACAGGACAAAAGACACAATATACAAGAGATCCCAAGTTTAATAATTACTAATGATTAAATATAGTAGTGAAGCAGAAACACACGGGAAGTCAAAAAGAACTATATGATGTTTAGGAGCATTTTTTGGATGAACTTGTAATGTTACTAATTATCATTTTATCACTGCCTTCCACAAAAGTAGTCAGGGCACCTCTGCACAAGCTTGATTCACTCATTACAAAACCGTCTCACATGACTTTTTGTAACACCGACTAATTGTGTTATGTGCATCAAGTGTGTGTCTACATATCACATTTTCAGTCATGCAAATATTCATTAAACACCGATAGGAGGTTCAGAGTGACGGTATGCTCGCAAGGGGACGTTCCAGCTCCACCACGGTCACCCACACGCAGTGATTTTCACTCTGCATATAATCGTCTTTGCAGCAGCATCTGTGTTCAAGTTACACCTCTCCATACATATTTATAACCACTCGAGAGACAGCTGGGTTATGTGCTAAGTTTCCTCTCCTCTGCTGTGTAATTATTCAGTCTCGGTGGCTACAATACATCAGTAATGCTGTTTATGGCTCAAGGTCAGGGCCAAATGTCCACAGAGATGAGGCGGTGATGGATTACTGCTTTTAAGAGTGTTGAACTCTGTGGAACAGTGACAGATTTCAGCAAATCAAAAAAGACATTTTTCTCTGAGTCATTTTATTGACGCCTCAGACCTCTCAAAGTAAAACAACCTAAAAGTTTTCCTGTGTGTGCCTTCATTTGTCTTTTACCCAATCTGCTCCATCTAGATAATCAACAATCTCTTCAATTGTACAGAGCGCTTTAGTCTCTGAGCTCACTGTTTGAGTTTACATGTCCACCTGAAAGCAAAAAACGCTAAGCTTTGGAAAACACAGTCTGTGCAACCTGTTCTGTTTTTAAACACCACAAAGCACAAAGATAATGTGGATAAATGTGTAAAAGGTATATTGTTCGTGGTGCAGGGTGTATTGTGGTGGTGATTGTTGTTTGTGTTGGTTTTAGCATGTGTCTCTTTGCAGATTTGAGCATGATAAACAGTCAGATTCAGCATGGCGCACTGTTCATGCATTAAAAAAGTTCTCTTTGGTTTCACTGAGCTTCTAGTGCTCGTTCTTTTCCTCTTTTTAATTAGGCTAAGTTCTTTATTCTTGAGTCTTTGGTTTTTCATTTGACTTGATGATCAGTCTAGTGATAAAATTGAGTTTTGTAATCGTGTTTTGGTTTATGGTTTAATTTTTTTTTCTCTAAAAAGAAGAGGAAAGAAGACAATGGATGGATGGATGGATGGATGGATGGATGGATGGATGTTTTACTTCCCTCAGTGTTCCTGTCTGTCTTGTCTCTTTGTTTTCATGTTCTAATGCGAGTCTTCTTGTTTACATACTCCAAGCAGGTGTCTTTTCTGTTGCTTCTTGTTTTACTTTGAAGATCAGCCTTCTATGTCTGTCATATGTCTATTATGTGTGCACCTACATGTGTTTATCTTTTTCATCTATTAATATTATTACTATTAATAATAATGTTTTCTTGTTTTTTAATGAGTGCCATGGGGATTGACGATTTTTATTCTGTTGTGCTGGTTACAATGACAATAAAGTTATTCTATTCTAGTCTAGTCTATTCTATTTTATATCCTAATTTACCTCCTGTCGTTGTAATCCATGATTCCTAATTGTTCCCCGTCTGTTAACTGTGTGCACCTGTGCCTAATCGGCTGTCTCCACTTTCCTAATCAGCCCTCTGTGTATATATAGTCCTGTGTTACCCTCACTCTCTGTCAGTGTCTCTTGTGCACAGCTGGTTTCTCACTGCCCGCTGACAGTCTATGACTTTTATACTTTTGTTACGTTCACATTTTGGTTTTTCCTGCATGATAGATAGCTTGATTTCACTGCAATCTACAGTGTCCGGCGTTTGGTTCCCTACTCCTGCACTTTATCTGACTAAACCTGTTGGAATTACTTGAAATTATATTTGCCTGTGATTTTAAATCACTCTCTCAGAATAGTTTACTCTAATCTGACTAATGTAATCACTGTTTAAATAAAAGTAATTGGCCTAATGTGTCATTTATACTATAATTGTAATTGCAGTGTTTGCCTGAATTCAGTTTTGTTTCTTTGACCTCTTTTATGAGCTCAACATTTATTACTTTTGTAAATATAATTTTGGGAGGGGGTTAAATAAATGAAAACCATATTTTTCTAATAATTCCTGGGACTCCTCCTGTTTTTCAACTCGGTCCATCACATGTGGTCACATTATAAATAGCTGGGAGTCTCTGCTGTTCCCTCACTTTGAGTAGTTTTGCATTGTTGCTGTTTGATGCTGCTTTTGTAGAAATAACCCAATTCTTACTTTCTTGGAAGGCTTCCAAGAAACAGGTGAATTTGTCCTGGAAACAGAGAACACTGTTTCAGTTGGGATGACTTGGATTTGATCTGTAACTTCAGCTTGTCACAAGCTTGGATTTATTTTGGTGGTTATCATTTTTTAATGTCAACATTGCTTTTAACATCACAGGACATTTGAGCTGTTGGGCAGATAGCCTTAAAGCAGATCTGCTACTGCTGTGCTTTTTGCTTTGCCTCCTTTTTAATTTTGTTTTGGATGTTGATGGACCTGGGTACGTGTCTTGAAACCGGTCAGGTTTTTTTAAAACAACAAATATTTACACATACATCTTTGTGTGTTATATGAAAGGCTTTTATTGTTTTTAATATATTAATTTTGGATTATTTTAGAGCAGTTGGTGTGTGGTTAACAACTTCATAGTACTAATAGTTACTTTATTTGCTTTAAACAGCACATTAGTTTATTTTTGGTTATTTTGAATTGTGTTTTTTTATTGTTAATTTGTTAGACTACTGGAAAGAGGCCCTTCTTATAGCTGCTGATCACCACTCTGCTCCTGTCATAGAAAGAATGTATTTGATGGTTTTTCTTATGTTTTGGATATACAAAGAACACCTCTTTCTCAATCCACACTAGCAATGTGTACCTAATAGTAAAGTGTCTAGTGAGAGTATACAGTTGTGATGGTGTTATAGTCCACACAAGTTATATAACAGCTGGGTAACATTTCATTGATGAATATGTGTGTGTATGGGCTACAGGTTTGTGTTTAAAAAAAATCTCCAACTGTTAAGCTGTGTTGTGGCTCTATTTTTTTTTCCTCTTTTTTTATTTATATATATATATATATATATATATATATATATATATATATATATAAATTTATTTGTTCTTTTATTTAATTGTTACTTTCCAAAGTTTTTAAAAGCACAACTCAGGACTAACATGAGAGCCACACAGATAACACAAACATGCAGATCAGAGGTAGAAAGTTGCCAGGTTTCCACAGAGGGTGCTTTTTATTGTGGGTTAGTCATAAAAATGATGCAGAAAAGTTAGACTCGGAAAATTCTGCTGCCTCAGAAACAGTTTTTATCAAATTTTTGAAATGGAAACTCATTTTCTTTGCATGCTGTTCCATACACAAGCGTACCAACACAGAAAATGGCATCTTATAACATCATTTTATTCTCATTTTGATATCTGCACATTGTATATTAAGCGTTAACATCTATTCTCAGTACGCAGTTAACACTTCCAAAGTTAAAATTTTCATGTACTCCACAGATTACACCAATATCCCAGTTGATGGAAAAAAATCAGGCTCCATCATTATTGTTAAACCAAATATTACATTTTCTACCCTGAAAAGAAAATGCAACATCTTCATTTTTGGTCAGAAATGAGTTTTGGACCGTGTTCACTAATGTCTGTGTTAGACACAAGAGGATGAACGATAAACAATAATCTTGCTTGCTCAGTCAACATATTACATTCTCTACTTTTGGCTCAAAGTACAAAAACAAGTTCATTTCAGCTCCACACTGAACCGTTGTTACGTCTTCTGTGGAGGTTATATTTTGTTAGCACGACATCTCAAATGTGAACATTTTAATTAAATTTTGTTGTAAAGTTTATCTGTGGATCAGGAAAGAAGTGATGTTGGTGTGTTTGTGCGTGAGTGCACACAGGTTCAATAAATATTCATGATTTCTGCTGAACTTGTTACTGAAATAAAATTGGAGTGTGTGTGTGTGTGTGTGTGTGTGTGTGTGTGTGTGTGTGTGTGTGTGTGTGTGTGTGTGTGTGTGTGTGTGTGTGTGTTCTGATTCAGAATTATCCAACACATTTCTACCAGTTTGTTTGCTTTTTTTAAGCACTGGAATACAAAACACTTTTTCTTGTTGTTTGTTTGAATTAAGAAGCTTTCTAGGTTACTGTATATGTGTATATATCCTGTGTTGGGTGCCTTAGGGAGCTTTGCTGGTACAAAACATTTTATTTTTAAAGCCATGCCATCTGCATCTTTCTGTGTTTTGTGTAAATGCTATGTTAAGCTATTTTAAGCAAACGTTTTATTCCCAGCATGGCAGACACTGCCATTCATCAAAGTCACTGAAATGTCATACAACTACAAGTTTCACCCTTAGTATCTATGCCATGGCTATATGCAGCCCATTCTTTTGTGAAAGCCACTGGCTTTAAACTAGGAAATTTTTTGCGTCAAAACCTGGTCAAACAGAAGTAAAAATCACGTGGAAAATAAGTGAAATGCACAGATGCCTAACATAACGGTTTCAGCAAGAATAAGGAAGAAATAAGAGGCAAACACCATATGCAACACTTCCAACCTTGTGATGCAGACTTTATTTCTTTAAAATGGCGCTATTATACCTCAGGAAATCTAGACTCTGGTCCCCACTGTATCACGAGGGCACCAAAGGAGCCTTTTATAACAAGGAAACACAGCATTACTTTGGTCCATGGACAGCTGCAGACAAAGACAAGCAGGTGTTCTTTGTGTAGTACACTTTTTGTGTTCCCAGAAAGAGGCACACCAGGGTCACTGCCATAAATGTTTTTAGGGGTTAAAACACATGACTTGCCATGTCTAAAGATTTCGCATTAATAAAAGCTCCATGTGTAAGAAGTCTTTTAACTAAATATCAATAAAAGCATTTCTGAAACAACACAGCCTGTCTTCACTTAAAAGGGTGAAGACTGGAGGTGGTGCAAAGAAACACGACTTACAGCTGACCGACTGAATGGAGTTCAAGTCTTTTTCACCCTTGAGCTTGCGCAGCTTTTCAGCTGCCTCTTTCAGCTCAGCACAACACATGCAGTACCTCCCGTCAGGTCTCGGCATCCCATTGAAATAGGGAATGCATGATATGGTGATGGAGAACAGCTGTGTGAGTCAGCCTCCCCTGACACCCCCCACTACCTCACCCCTCCCCTGCAGCTGAGCCACAAACCACACCCCACCACAACAACATGCTGTTGGGTAGATAATTCTATTTAAAAAGCGCTTCATAACCACAAACATGATTTTGAGGTCCAGTTCAGTTAGTTGAGTTAGTGGAGGTGAGGTGATCGGCTCCAGCTGCACACACACAATAATCAAAGCAGTAAAAAAAATCATCCACTCTACAGAGGCAAGGCAAGGCAAGTTTATTTGTATAGCACAATTCAACAACAAGGTGATTCAAAGTGCTTTACAGAGACATTAGAAACAAGAACAAATAAAAAGCATGATTTAAAATTGAATAAAACATGCAAATAAACTAACTAACTAATTAACAAACAAACAAACAACAGTATATAAAATCAAAACAGATAAAATCAGAACAGTAGATAAAATCAGTAGTTAAATGTAAGTTTTGAAATTTAAGCTTAAAGTGTGGATTTGGTGCTTTATTCAAATGCAGCTGAGAAGAGGTTATGAGAAGAATCCACATACACTAACGCAAAGTTAGCCTAGTTCATACGAGGTTGGAGCTACAGTTTTTGGCACATGCTTCGTTCTTCATCCCTCAGAAGTTGCCACTTGTCGGAGACAGAGTCTCTCTATGTAGACACTGGAAATAAGGCCAGGCTCTTATAGCTCAAACATGGTATCCGACTTATCAGCGAATTCTTCCAAAGAAAGTTAAATATTGAATAATGTGTGTAGTTGATCTCTTGCAACTACACACATGGTTTCTTTTAAGGTTTAGCACAAGAGCTCAGGGAAAGGTTACCAGTCTTTATTACAAAAGCCCTCCAACAGATATTCTAAGAATATGCACGGACAGGAGGTGGAGTCCAAAGAGGGGTTTTCAGTGAAAGTGAATGTTGGCCATTATCCCATCAATACTTCTGTGGTTTTCATATGTACTTAATAACTGCACAACCTCTGCCCCTAGAGAGACAAATTGTATTAAACAAGCAGGAGAAACATAATAATCCTTGCATACCTGCATTCAGTTTTATTCTAGTTTTAAAAACTTCATATTCTGCAGCACAGAATGTTCAGTATGAATAATCTGTGGTATTGTTTTTTTACTGTGTGTAGGTGGGCAGAGTACTGAATCACTGCAGTGATGTTAAAGAATGAGCAGCTGTTCAGTCATCGGTATTTGAAGTGTTGAGGTGTCTCTAAAACTTACTCAGTATTCAGTCTGTTGCTGCTCCCTGTGGACTGATGACTGAGAGCTTCCTACTTTGTCAAATCCTCAGACACTGTCAGCATACCACAGTGCAGTCCCAGAGGCTCATGGGTAATCTTCAATCCATTGACTCTGTGTAAATACAAGTGTCATGATCTGACTTTTGATTTGTGGGCCTCACCAGCAAACACTTCGAACTTTGTTCCCGTCTTGTTTCTGCGACAGCTTGACTTCTTCCTAATCTGCTTCGGTATTCTTTTTATTAAATATTTGAATCAAACACAGCCTGGCTGTTCGTAAGGTAATTATGGGGCATACTGATAAAGAAAATGATAATATAGTTAAGGCTTCTGCTTTAGCTTTAACTATCAAATACTCCTTAGTGTATGTTGAAAGGTGAAAGGTGAGTTGTATGAATCATTTCATTTATGATGGCATCATTTATTTTCAGTAGGTGTAAATATAGAGATGTACTTCCAAGGCAGAGGGTTTACAAAAATAAAGTGTATCCCTAAGATTAAAAAAAGAGAGAGATGAACTAATAAATGGTAGAATTTAGTGACCAAAGATGAAGGACGAGACTTCTTGGATTGTCTCTTGGTCCAAATAATCACACACACTTGCCCATATTAAAGAGAAAATTCAGGCAAACACTATCCACTCCTCAGTTTAGTAACTTAGACTGGCTGAGATGAAGCCTAGCAAACAGCTAGTGGTTATAGCCACCTGTCAGTAAAATAGTTTTGCCCTGGTGGCACGAACCATAACCTTTAAAATTCAATCAGAAGAGTTCTAAAAAATAACATGCAGATATTATGTAGGACGATATTAATTATAGATATTAAAACTGTTTGGAGAAACTGCAGCTTTTTGCACGACTGAATTTTTGTCATTTTTCAACCTGATATATGGCTTAATCTCTTATGGTTTCAACCGTAAAAAAAAAAAAAAGAGAAATCAAAAATTAAGTCATCAAAAACTCCAAACGTGAAGCCAGCTTGGATCACAGACATTTTGAGAAAAATGTTGTTTTTAAACGATCCTATCACCAGGCCAGAGCAAATTCTAAAACATGATTTCGTCTGATGAAACTCTCTAAACATTGTAAATAACAGTCTTCTACAAATGAAACCCTGATTTTACTGAACCTGTTCTGAAAGTTCAGCTCTGACAATGGAAATGAAGCACAACCATCCTGCATCTGTTTTAATTACAGTAGCACCAGGTGGCCTCCACTCTAAATGTGCCAGCCCCCTAACCATGGCAGCAGAATGAGGTTTAATAATAGATGCACACTTTCACTGCTGTAGGAAACTCCAGTGAGGAAAAGGTTAACAAATACAAAGAATTAGTCATATTACAATGAGGTCACATTTATAACATTCAAACCAGGCTGAATCAGAGGTTTCAGAAAAGTTTGGTTAGGACTGACCCACAAACCCATGCCACAGGCCAATTCAGGAATTCTCTACTACACAACAAACCATGCACATACAAAGAAGCTTGCACATATCCATCGGAAATATTTTACTAGGATGTTTGTCTTTTTTTTGTGGGGGGGGTTCACTTCTTTCTAAAAGGAAGGAAACAGTTTACTAAGAAACTCGGTTAGATTCTAAATAATGTCCTGTAAATTCCTCAGTCCAGCTGGGGAAAGCACTGTACACTTAATGGTATTCCAGTGAAAACACCGATCCTAAAGATCTTCCACAATTAGAAGATCTTTAATTGATTGGTATGCTATGCAAAGTTGTTTTCACTAGGTGAAAGTGATTTTATTTTTTTAATAGGCCATTGTATAGGCCATATTTTAATGTGCAGAAATTTAATATGCAGGTGAGAGGACAGGAGGTGTAAGAACAAGAAAGGCCGCAAAACAGAGTGAGCAGAAATCACAGAGGAATGTAAAGAAAGCTGTGACCGGAAAGCCTTAGCCTTAGGCTGTGGAGTTATGCTTGCTATGGACATCCAGCATAGAGGAGAAGCCAGATTCAGCAGTAACACTCAACATGCAGCACGAGACAGAGAGTCAACTCAGCTGCGAAAAGCAAAACTGAGTCTTTCTGTTACTGTTGTGGAAATGTTTTTTTTACACATTTTTTTACAGCTTTTATATGCTTAAGAGCTTTTAAGTATTTCTATATATTGTATATTTTCTTGTAATTTATTTCCTTAACTATTACACTTGTCTGTTTTTCTTTGTCACTATGCTTTTTGGCTGGTCTCCACCAGTTTCCCCTGTTAAATAGTCTCTGAGCGCTCCTGCTCTTGATCTAAAAGAGAGGTTGGACCACAGAAATGAGAACAAACAGGAGCATTTATAGACATATGAGAAGGAGGGGAATGCATGAGGCATGGTCCTGCAGCTGAACTTCAGCTAAATTATTTCCAGCAAAAAAGCACAAAGCTATTGTGTTGTTTCTGGGATGACGTGACAACTTAAAAGCAGAAAATGTGCAAAAATCCTTTGCACATATTATATTTTTAAATTCCAACACCTTCACCAAATGTTGAAGAAAACAGTGAACATCCTCCTAGCTGTGCTCATGAGCTTGGACTTGGACAGTTCAGGAGCTTGTGACAATCCACACAATAGCAATGTGTGGTTAACTAAATCGCGTGCATGATATCAAGCTTTGGTGAAAAGAAGCATATTGAAAGCAATTAATGACCACATGCAACTTCAAAACATGATGGCCACACATTTGTTCTTTTAGCTGTATTTCCCAGATAATAAAACCTTCAGAAAATCAGGAGGCTTTCCATTTTCTTGAGCACGTCTACACCAGCTGCAGGAATACGGATTGTGTCGCTTTGCTGTCTGGACTGCAAATGAGTCTGAGCAGCCCAACATGAACCCGTCAAATAATTTAGGACCAAGAACCATCCATACAGAACACAGCAATTAGAATCAAATTAAAGCAAATGTGAGTAGAAATGAGCATGGTTATTTCTTTGAGTCAATGGCAATTAAATTGACAACACTAAATTGAAGCTTAAAACAAACCCTGAGGAATAAATGCTAGAGGCATCATGGCTGCTATGTTTGATAATTTTTACAAAAGTTCTAGTGAAAGCCAATTAGTTGTTTTAGCATGCAGGGAGTACAGACTCCCAACAAGATGTGCTCAGAAGCATCTAAAAGCTGCTGTTAGCAGTGCTGCAAAGTCTGTGTGACTCACGTCCAACTCGCAGAATTGATCAAGAAACTAATTTTATTAGCAAATTTGGCAGCTGAGGTCATCCATCAGACGCGGGCACTGTTTCAGCTGGCTGCAGTGTCTTCACATCTTTTCTCCTTTTGGCATTCCTCCTCTTCCTCTGAGAGAATAGCGATCAAACACATAATGAATCCCTGATGATCCACACATGCTCGCCGTGCGCACACACACAGACACACAGGCACATGTGCACACAGACTTTGGATGAGCTCCTAAGTCTCTGTAGCTGTTGTCACTTTGTTTTCACCTTACCACTCACTATAGTGTGTGGTTGTGTGTAGGTGTGTGTATGTGTGTCTGTGGTGAAACATATAACAGATATTTGTTTTTAATTATTAAAAAATGATCTCAGTTTGAATTTCATTTATATAGGTCTAAATCACAACAATAGTTACCTCATGGCACTTAATACTGTAAGGTAAAGACCTTTCACTAGTACAGAGAAAATAGATAACACCACAACAATCATATGACCCCCTATGAGCAAGTACTCCCTTTTAATCCCCAGCAGAGCTAGGCTCAGGGTGGGGCAGCCATTGCCGAGACAGGGTGGGTGTAAGGTGAGTTGGACAGGACAAAAGAAAAAAACTATAGAAACTAACTGATTATGTCAGTTAGCCTACATGTCTTTAGAGCAGGGGTGTCGGACTCCAGGCCTCGAGGGCCAGTGTCCTGCAGGTTTTAGATCTCACCCTAGGTCAACACACCTGAATAAAATGATTAGCTCATTACCAGGCCTCTGCAGAACTTCAAGACATGTTGAGGAGGTCATATAGCCATTTAAATCCGCTGTGTTGGATCAAGGACACATCTAAAACCTACAGGACGCCTGCCCTCGAGGCCTGGAGTTCGGCACATGTGCTTTAGAGCATGGGAGGAAATCAGTGAGTTCAAACCCAGGATCTTATTGCAGTTTACATGATCGTTTTTGTCCAGATTTATAATAAACATTAGTGTCACCAAATCATGCCACAGGCTCCATTCTGATCCTGAGATGTGACATTGAATAATGGCCAGAAAAGTGTTTTACAGAATATGATTTTTCCTGAGTGAAGTGAAGTGGACTGGCATTTATGTAGCACTTTTCTAGTTTTGCTGATCACTCATGATACTTAACACTGCTAACACTGGCTTTTTCATACATATTCATTCAGCACTTTCTTACATTTAAGTGCTTTATTCAACTTAAATTAGGAGCTCTGGCACATTTTGAATAGCCTTTTAATGTATCATGCTTTTCTTTGACTTGGGAGGAATCTGGTGGAACATGCAAACCTTAAAGACCCCGAGCAAACCAGGAGCCTTAAACCAAGAATCGCTGTGACTCAGCTGTAGAACGAGTGCACCATGCATAGAATTGATCCTTCACATCTAGCATAAAAATGGTCTTGCTTAAGCATTTTTGACATTTTTATTGTTTTTGTTTGTATTTAAATTCAGAAGAAAGTGACCTGAGGTCACAGAGACCTTAACCATCGACTCTAAATTCCAAAATCTAGTCAGTTCTTCCTTGAGGCCAAACACGTCTTTGCCAAATTTGAAACAAATTCCCAGTGTCCCATGGGTGTTGCTGGTGGATATTATTGTCATCAATTGTTTCATTTTATTTGTTTGATGCTGTGTTTTTTCCCCCAACTTTTCCCATTGTGTAATGCACATGAACAACATTACTAAGAGACACTCTGTGTAATAGTGTCATGCCCTTTGGAAGTCATCAGAAATAGATCAACAGTGTTTGGAAGACAAAGAAATTGCCTAAAGCTGATTTTTCTCAGGAAACATTCTGTGTGCAACACTTAATAATCGACAACAGATGCCAAAATGGGACTACTGGGCTACAACTGTACATTTATTTACAAAATATGCACTAGACGCATAATATCACAGAGGTCTGATACATAATCCCATAAGTCAGGGAGTAACAAGAGTTTGTTTGTTGTTTAAAATTGCTGCCTTTCTCCACTGTAGCCTTGCTGCTGTTCTCTGCACTATAATCACTTCTTAACCTTCTCTGTGGTGTTGATTCTTGGAACCTTTTTGCTGGATCCTGACAGCATGTTGGCATGTTGATACACCTCTCCTGTTTGGAGAGGAGGAGAGTGGGTTTCTTTCTAGCTTGTTTCTTGTTTTGTTTTTGTTTTTTGTTTTTTTTTTTCGTTTGTTTTAGTGCCAAAACACGAAGAATGAACCCCAGTTGTATCACAATGTGCAAATAAAGCAGCACCCTTCGTCTTCCTCCTGCTGTTGTTCATTAGGTTGGTCCTGACGTAGTGTTTTAAGTGTTATTTGTTTTTTGTTTGTTCTTTTCATCAGTTTGGAAACTTTTCCTTTAAATGTTTTTATATCCTGCTGCCATTTGGTTTTACTACATCTCTTCCTAAATAGGAGTTTCATCAGTGATAGCAGAGATATCTAAACAACCTCTGCATGTTCCATGGAAATTTCTAAGCCTGGACTTATTCCAGTGTTGAATTGACTCTCAAGTGTCAATTTAAAATCTTTAATCTCAGGTTTATTTGAGCCAAGTCAACAAACATGCTAACATTTCAGCCTTGTGCTCCTCATAGGACATCAGAGAAAATGAAGGTCAAGAAGATGGCTTACGTGACAGTCTCTGTGACAGTAACATTTATAGATTTCACTGTTTACTGGAGAAGTTAGACTAGCTGGGAATCTGTTTGACTTCATGATTGTGTTTGTCTGTTGCATTTTCCGTTTGAGTCCTGCTCTGTAATAGTGTCACAGTTTCTCGTAGACCAGGACAAAACATTGAGTCAGAGGCAAGACAAGGTGGTAACTTAGAAAACAAAGCATGTGTTTACAAGCAGGTCACTTGTATAATGTATGCATGGACTAGTTAATGAATGAATGAAATCATGCTTTAACTGAAATGGTCAAAGTCTGGGAGCCAGTGTCAGTCAGTGCTTGTGTGGCCCAGATCACTGGGCACAGGTGTAGCTCACTGCAGAATAAAGCACAAAAAACAAAACAGCAACAACTAGTCCCCCAGGCGGATGCAGACTGATGGTTGTGGGTCTGTGGCTCTTTCTGTGAGATTATCGTGAATTCATGTGCTTTTATTAAGCATATTCTTTACGAAACTGAGACTGGTCTACTTTGTCATGATGTTTTGCTTAAGTGCTATCTTTTTACCTTTTGGTATTCAACACGAAACTGCAAGATTTTGGTTTAGATTCACAAAGAAGTATGCTCTTTTGACTTTGTTATTTAAAGAAGAATGTATTTGTTTACATAACTGTGCTACTTTGGTATGTTTGCTATGCTGTATATCAATTTCATATGGCATGTATTTTATTTTTCAGCATTTTGCTCCAACTGTTTATATTAATCAAAATAAACTAAACATAGACACACGTGAGAGAGACATTTGTTAAAGAAATGTGTTAAACTCATTGCTTGAGTTGTTTCTCTTTGACCGATTCTGCAGTTGTTGTCTTTGCTTTGTGCAGTAGAAGCTGTAATAATGGATTGGATTTATATAGCGCTTTTCAAGGCACCCAAAGCACTTTACAATGCCACTATTCATTCACTCTCACATTCACACACTGGTGGAGGCAAGCTACGGTTGTAGCCACAGCTGCCCTGTGGCTACACTGTGGGAAGCGAGGCTGCCATATCGCGCCATCGGCCCCTCTGGCCAACACCAGTAGGCGGTAGGGTAAAGTGTCTTGCCCAAGGACACAACGACCAGGACAGAGAGCCCAGGGATCGAACCGGTGACCTTCCGGTTACAGATATGCTTCCCAACCCCCTGAGCCATGGTCACCCCATAAGCCATGGCATCTTGTTCATCCTGTTATTTAGCTGGGAGTTGTTCCTCCTGTGGGGATATTAGTAAGTGAAAGACTGATTGCCGATTGCAGTAATGCGGTCATAGAAAGTCTCTAAATAACAGAGGGTTTCCTTTCTCTGAAGTTTATCTAGAAGGCAAACGCAGCACTTTTTACAGCTTCTGTAGCTGTTTACTCAGGTTAATGTGAGGTTGTGCTTCACAACTAACATACACATAAATATTCAAATAACCATGTTGTGTGAACACAAACAAATTCCTACACATACTGATAAGATTTTTTTTCATTAGTCTTTTTTTGAAACTGAATATTCAAAATACTTGGATTTACCTTCACAGTTTTTCCGTGCTGTTTCTTTTTCTTTCCTCATTATCTCGTCACCATCTGCATATCTACACAGGCTTCTTTAACTATTAATCTAACCCATTCGATCAGTGTTCCATGTGTTTTTCTTTGTGCTACTCATTATTCTCTTTGTGGCTTAAATCTGGCTCGTGTGCCAGCCTGCCACTCATCGGCTGCCTGGCAGCTATCTCATCACCTCACCAGCCCACTCACCTCTACCAATCCAGTCTCTCTCCATGCTCTGTCACCAGCCAGCCTCAAGCTTCAGTACTTCCAATACTCACTTTTTACAATAAAACATTTAAAACTGACTCCTGGTCTGTTAGAGTCCATTAACATTTTGCCTGTTATTTTATCTATAACCTTTGGTTTGTACTGGGCCTTGTTCAAAAGTCAGAGTGAGAGATCAAAGCCAGATTAAGAAAAACCTAAACCTAAATCCTCTTTTCTAAGGGATTCAGATGGTTTCCTTTTGAGCAGGAGGCTCACTGCAGAAAAAAACAAAGTCAATGAATCCTATGCTGAAAAATTATTATGCTGATGTGCGTGGCTCCTCCAGAATCATGATGACCTTCGAGAGGTCACTGAATGTTTTGACGAGTATGAATGATGTGAAAATGGTTGTCATCGTCCTTGGTCTTGAACACAGAGTTGAGTTTTAGACTTTTACATTTCAGTTTATTTAGTATTCTCTGTTTGGTTCTTAATCTCTTTACAGGTTAAAATTTCATGTACGTCCATTAATATTTTAAATCTTACTTGTTAATTTTAGTTTTTGGCTATATTAGAGTTTATTTGATCCTGCAGCTGTTGCCCCATTTTAACCCCATGTGTCAAGTTCTCCTGTTACTCATTTTCACTCTTACATTTGCATTTAGGTTTATTTCCTGCCATTGTCTTTATTTATTTTACCTGTGTCTGGTTTCCCCAGCTGTGTCTTTTGACCCTGTTATCTTGGCATTTGTGTGAACCATTTTCCTACCATTAAAAAGTGCATTTTGACTTTATTTTTCCGTGTTTTGGACTCATTTGGACTTTCATTTTGTTCCTTATTTTCTAAATACCTTGACAATGGTCACCAGATCTCTCGGGCAGATCTCATTAAACACCTGCTGGTTATTTTGGCCACTAAGGTGATAACGTATCTTCTCAAAAATATTACACTTTCAGCTGCATAACCTGAAAATTTGGACAACCAAGACATTTCTTTCATCGTAAAGGTTATGTCATAATTATGCTTGTGCTGAGTGTGTTGTTCAGAGACAAAATAAAGATATTTAAAACATAAATGGCATGGCAAGGCAAATGTATTTCAGTTACAATGATGACAAATAACGCTGACATTTGGCGAATAACCAAACTTTATAAGCAAGTCTTACCAAAGTCTAAAAGAATGACATTATACCCACAGGCTAATGAGCACTGACTCTTCTGTGTGCATCTGACGCATACATGAATCATAAACTTTACCGAATATGTTTCTGACAGCTGTGAAAGTCATGTTGGCATTCCCTTTTTTCAGGATTTCTTAAGAAAGGAAGCTGTGATGAGACGGACGGGACAGACAGTAAAGGTCCGTCTTTGTCTACCTCGACAGCTCTCATCTCCTTCTTTCTCTGTCACCCTTTGTCTGCCACTTTTTCTCTGTACTCTTGAATCTCTTTCTTGTTGTTTCACTGCAGAGATTGATGATTCAGCCTCTTGGTTCACTTTAATTTATCTTTCCTTTGTTCTACAGCTGAGATCAAGCTGCAATCCTCCGTTTGTTCTGTCCTGTCTGTGTGTGCATTCTTTAGAATACTTTTTCCTTCAGATTTCCTTCTTTCAATAAAATTCAAGTTGTAATTGCACATATGATTCAGCCCATTTTCTTCTGCTTTTCACCTTAAGACATTGGTGCAGTGGTTATTACAGATGCTTCATTTTATTGGACTTGCCAGGTCAGCTTGGGCAATTATGTGTAGAATTCTCCCCGTGCTTGCATGGATTCTCTCCAGGTACTCCCCTTCCTCCCATAGTTAATGTTGATTCTAAATTGTCCATAGATGGGATATTTGCAATGTATCACACTGCCAACCTGTAAAAACACGCAGACTCCTACTTGCCCCAGGACAGCTAAAATATACTCATGTACCAACATATATATCCAGTCTACTCAAATTAATGTTCCTGAGACCTTGTAGGCGTTGTTGTTGTTTTTTCTATATTTCAGTAATATACTCATATCCTAATTTTTATGCCTAGTGGCCTTCATTTGGAGTAATTTCAAAGGGATATGGACAATGACTTTCTAATTCTATAAATGGAACGTCGCTTCTGTTTATGAAAGCTTAAGCAGTGCCAAAGTGCTCTAAACCTGCTGGGTGAGTTGTGAAAGACCTGGGGATTAACCTATTCTATATTCATACAGTAGTGACTTATCAGACAAATCCACCCCTCCCTGGTGACAAACAAAATGACAAACCTAAAATTTTTAAACTGGATTCCATCCATCAGTCAGTGAAATGAAGCTGGCTGGAGGAATGAAAGTACCATCAAAGATATTTAATAATTTATCAATTATGTCCATACAAAAGGCACAAGGTAACAGTCGAAAAACGCACCCCATCAACAGGGAGAACAGGGAATTTTCAGGAGAGCTAAACAGAAACAAGATAAACCACAGAAATAAGCCAAAATACAAGGAAAACCCAAGAACCTAAGCTCAACAAAACCATGAACCAACCGCACATTGGGTTGTTGGATTCAGGCTTCTCGCCTAAACTAGCTCAGGTAAACTAGACTACTCGAAAAACAAAGGCAAAAATACTGCCGGTAACTCCCAACTCATCCTATACTCAATAAACAAAGATTTAAAAGCAACCGAGAGATAAAGTCAGTGGTGATGGAGGCAAGGGAGGAGAAGAGAGGGACCAAGAAGCCAGCTTGCGATCTTAATGCTCTGCAGTCTACGGGTTTGTATTCATACGGTGAGCCTTCGTCAATCAATCAGCACTGAGAATATATCAGAGACGTGAGAGAGAGGTTAGGGTGGTCATACAACCACAACAAGATGATGATTGGATCAGTGCATTGAGGTTGCATTTAATAGCATAAATAGAATTAAACTCCTGTCACTGTGATAAGGTGAACAGCTGAAGTTAGTTGTATTATAGTGTTGATCAATGGAAGTGTCTTTCTGACCTGTAAAATCACTGTATCTGATATATCCTTGTGGCTCCATGGTGCAGTGGTTAACACATTCACATTCACCAAGCTATTGTACTCCTAGTGCTGGTCCCAGACCTCAATAAGTGGGAAGGCTGTGTCAGAAGGAGTGTGGGCCAAATAAAACATGCAGATCCAAGGGAGCAACCAAAACGGCTTTCGTCACGTTTGATGGTTATTACAGGCAGTATATGTTAGTTATCCCTGGCCCACATATTTATTCTGCAGGATCCATTTGCTATATACAAATTTGACCTTTGACCTCTCTCAAGCTATCATCATTATTACAAACTATAACTATGAACCTTTCCCTACCATAGAGCTGCCGAAATGACAAATGTGTGGATGTCCAAGCTGACATGTAGTATATACAGATACTCCGAATAACCTCCAGGGCTCCTTATCTGTAAGCACTGGCCATCTTCCTCATCCTGAAGCCTCTCGGTCTGTCAGTGAAATACAAAGTGACGCAAAATGGGAAAAATACAAATATTAATGCAGATGATCAAAAAATCCTGTCTCTCTTCTTAGGCTTTTGTGACTGAAATCACTCCACAAAGTGCTGTGATAGATTGGCCTTAATTACCAGCTTAGTGTTTAAGTAAGAGTTGTGGGGAACTCATGATTAGATGCTCTAGCCACAGACATTAAAAGGCAATGTTTCCTTTTGTTACCATTTGCAGTAGCCAGTCTTGTCCTGTCAGCCCAATGCAAAAAACACACCATGATTATTCACAAGGAAAAACAAAAAGCACTTTTTAGATGCAAATGCATGTTGATAAAGACATCAGATTCACAAGGGCTATTGTTTGGTTTCATCTTGATAAAGAAGACTGGGGGGGGAAAAGTTTTGCAATGCAAACACGCTCAGATTCTAAAGACATGCAGAGTAACTTTAAAATGCACACAGGGATACGAGCAGAGTCTCTTAGAACCACCATCCACAGCTTATTTTTCCACAAAAAGTGAAGCAAAGAAAAGATTATTATATCTTAGCAAATCTCTTCATTCGACCTCTGATGCTTCGGGTCAATGGTGGAAATTGTTTTTGTGGCCACAGAGAGACAGAAAATAAAACTGAGCTCAGAAGTTTGTAGAGAAGGTCTCTGCTTTACTATCAGGCACTAATTGGTTTTTCTGCCTGAGGGGAGGTGATGGTAAGCTGACGCGGCAAAGGGCCAGAGAGCTGGAGCCACAACCAAAGCTGGAAGTGATTGACAGCTCTGCAGCTCGGAGAGTCATCTGCAGGATGGGTGTTGTGTCCAGATGGAAAATGAGTCAGAAATGTGTCCTGAATGATGGTACAATGTGCAGCTATTTAACAGTGTGTACAAAACTAATAATTGTGTGTGTACTTGGGAAAATTCCAGGGTGATCCCATTCAATGTCTTTTTTGTAAAGTGGAAACAGATGGAACTTAATGAAAAACACACATCCCATTAATCTACTTTGTAACCCATTTTCTCAGATGTCATGGCTTTTATGACACTTTTGAGAAGATGACAGCTAAACGGATAAGCTCACTATATGTTTGATATAGCGTGAAAGAGCAGACAGTGAGCTGGAGTTTGTCATAGGAAACCACTAGAAACAAAACATGTCCACCTGTTTTTGTGAGAAACACTTTTAGACCATCAGAGCGATGACAGTTCCTTCACACCCCTTCAAAGGCCAGTTTTAGGTTTAAGACTCCACAGCAAGGTAAGGGTTTGGCATGCAAACAGAGATGTGTAATTGTTAGTAGCATTCGGTGTACACTTCAGCACTGGATACAAAAACATGGCCAGTTTAACCTCGTCTGCAGTCACTGTTTAGTAAAACTGAGCAGAGCATGAAATGCAAGTTTTACAACCCATGAAATGAGACCAAGGCACTAACCACAAAACCAAACACAAATTAGTGTGTTCAAAATCCCCGTTTCTGTACTCTTACTTCAAACTGAAAGTAAAAGTGATGAGTTGTTGTTTACCGTAAAATTTAACAGCAGCAAAAGAAAAAAGGACACGTTGGCATACACACCCAGGAAATATCATCGCTTTCTGTTAGAAACTGTTGAGGTTTCACAAACAATTGTAAATACATATTGATGTGCTTTCACTCTCTGTACCGTCATAGTCTAGCACTTCCACATATTTATGTTTCATTTGTATTGACATTATGATGATGAATTCTGTAGAATCAATTATTTATATTTATGAGCCAGTGCATTAAAGAGCAAAGAAGCAGAACTATTCACTTCTTGTGAAAAGCACACTTTCTGGTGAAGCCGATAAGATATCTGAGGCTTTACTGACATCTTGTGGGATGTCATGCTTTTGGCCCAACATTGCCTACAATGATAACAGGAGGTTATATTGACCAAGAACACCACATGTGCACTGGTTTTGACAGGTTTCATAAAGACAAATTTGATGAAGTTCTAAAGCCAAAATGTGATCTAAAATGTATTTAAATTTAACACATCAAAGCTGATGATAAAATGAAATGTTTAGAGATGTCATGTGATAGATGGAATTTGCAGATAAGATCAGCGCTCTAATTTCTCAATGCTGTTGTAACAGGCCCCTACTGAGCTGGCTGCCAGCAGAACCTGAAAGACAATAGGTAATGTTTTTTCCTATCTCACTTCTGCAAAGTCTCCTTTTTTTTACACATTCAATTGTTCCAAATGCATTTTAAAGTTACCGATGTCATTACGGTTGCTCGGAGGTAATAGTTACACTCTTTTTTCACATAGGTTGACAGGACAACTCTGCACAAACATGGCAGAACTAAGAGAATTAATATAACAACTGTGGACAGTTATTTTGAAGGCACTCAAAGCAGCCTGTGTGAACTCGTTAGCTTACTTCTATGCAAAGGATGCATGCTATGCAAAAGTTTAGAGAAAAGACAAACAGAATTGGCACACCCAACATTTGTACTTCACTTGGTATGTCAGTTATATGGACTGCATGTGAAAATTAAGGCCCTTATTTAGCAAAGTTACACATGAAAAACTTACACAAGACAAAAAAAAAAGTATCACATAATATGACCACACATTACAATGTGTTACTGCTGTTCACAGGAATCAGTTTTACAGTATATTTTAAGCAACACTACCATAAATCAAGGCTTTTTTCTTTCAAATAAGAGAAAATCCCTTGCTAAGTGACAGTATCTAATTTGGGAAACTTTGCAAAGAGAGTAACAATACAATCTTAGAGCGGTACAAGACGGATTAAGGAAACCTCCACTTGCATACAATCATCGCAGTGAAAAACAGTACCAAAGCTCAAATACTGTTACTATTTATGGAACAGGGCCCGTGTTCTTCTTGTAATTATTCCGTTGACCTCAGGATAATTTCCTTGAGTAGATTCCTCAGTGCTGTATCACAGTGCTGTATGCTCTCATAACAAACAAATCACAAACAATGAACCATGTTTACCTGCTTGTTGTTGCGCTGTGGCTTCAGTCAAAGCAGACGTGACTGACTGTTACCGAAGTGGCATAAATCACACATGGGGAGTTGTGTAATTTTTATCTTTTAGTCAGCCTTCCAGTTAGACTGGTCTACCAAAAATCTGTGAGCACACTAGCCAAATATCTTAATAAAATACACCCCAGAGGCTAAAAAATACCCAACAGAAACAAAGAAAAAAAAAAAAAAAAGAAAGTACAAACTAACTCCTAGTGAACCTTACACTGAGGCTATGGATCCAACTCGTTGACCTTCCTTTTCATGTGACCAGCTGGACACCTTGGAAACCTGCTGAGTTTATGGATAAACTCTTCCCCCAAATTTTAGGATCATTAAATTAGTTCACCAACTTTTCCTTTCACAATAGATGATGCATAAATGACTCATACATAAACAATCTGTGGTAAAGTCACAGTTGCTTTTCTTGCCTCTGAAATGAAAAACCTCATTTGGCTTGCAGGAACCGATGCATAAAACCAACGTTATGCTCTTTCACCACCCCTCGCACACACAAAACTGGTTTGCAACCACCAGTTCACTCACAGATGGTGAGACAATAAGCATAGTCCAACATCTGATAATCAGTACAGAACCTGGAGCTTTTTAGAAAAACTTAACTTTTAGAACTTTCAAAAGCACAGTGCTCCCTTTAGGGGAATTTCCACCCCTTAAAACATTAAGACAAGGTTTATTCTTTTAGTTCAGCCATTCTACATTCATTCTATAAATAATACCTATAAAAAAACAATATTTAAATCCATTCATTTTAGCAGATTCAATCCAATGCCTGAAAAAGTCTTGAACTTCAGAGGATTTAGAAGATTTACTTTGTGGAAAGTCATTGAAGACTCACAATAAAGCACCTCAGAACAACATCAAACTTTTTTTTTTTTTTTTGTATTTCCTCTTCCAAGGAAGCTAAACAGACTTACTGTGACTGCAAAGACTACATCTCCTTTTGGAGGGGTATTAAATTACATGTCATGTGGTTTCCCGTTTACTGCAGGTTTAACCCTGGCTGTGCTCTCTAGAGCCACCTTTTACCACAAGTGACCTGACAAGAATTGTGGCAATTTATTGTAAATGAAACATTTCAGTGAAGTGGTTTGCATGATAACGACCTAGAAGTGACATACTGGTCTGCGAAAGAGCATAAGGCACTTGACTCAGTGATATGTTTTTTTGTGTGAGGACACACTGAGAGAAAAAATGATCATAGAGATATGGGTTCTGTGGTTCACAGAAACCACTGAAACTTTTACACAAGTTCTGCTTGCTCAATAAGTCAGAATATCTGTTTGCAGCTTTCGTGTCTTATCACATTTCCCGTAAATTAGAAGGGATTGGGGGAAAGGCATTCAATTTCAAAGAAGCTGGTATTTCAGTCGATATTACAAAAACCACGAAGTGAAGTGGTGGTAACTTCAGGCAGACTTTGCAAACAGGTTTGCATAAAAACATCTATTGTCAATGAGATTTTTGTTTCCAGATGATTACATATGTTGGTTACAATGTTTAAGGGATCCATGGGAGACATATAGTGCATATTCTTCATTCTATTTACTCATCTGCCTACACATCTTTTAATTGTCTCATTAAACCCTGCTGCAGGTATGACACTTTAACATAATCAATTAACTCACACCTGTTAGGAGGTGGTGGGTAGGTGTATTGTTGTTGTTTGGTTTTTGTTTTCCTTTTTGGCATAGGTAGGTGAGGCGGGGCTTGATGGCATTCCGGTGTTGTGCCAAAAAGTGATTGTCTGCCAAAAACTGATTTCCGGTATTTGCCAAAAAGCAATTGCTCATATTTAAAGTGCTATAAGTAACTTGTTGGGCTATAATATGTTAAACATATGTCAAATGCATCCCTTATGGATGACATAAAGTCATCTTGAGCCACAAACAACATTCGTGTAACAAGATACAAGCCGCAATCAGTTTTTGGCAGCGACTTTTATATAACCTTTATTTATGCAGTAAAAAAAATCTCATTAACATTAAAAATGTATTTTGTAAGAGTAAGTTGCCCAACAGGACAGCAGAAACGGCAGCAAATATTACAATAGTTCTGTAAAAATATTTTAAGTGGGGATAAAGGACCGGATTGGTTATAATGTAAGTACAAGTTGTAAAGATACTTAAAAAACAGATAATTTTTTAAATTCTTTATGTAACCCCTTTGTATCCCCTGTTCACTGAAGTCTATTTACGAACATACGTAAAGATATTACACATAAAAAATACACAGAAACACTGGAAATCAGTTTTTGGCAGACAATCACTTTTTGGCACAACACCGGCACACCTGCGGCGCATCGGACGTCATCAGTGAGCGCTTTTATGGAGCTGAGTCACGGACGTCTGGTGTCGGAGTATTGTCGCTGTCACAAGTGGTAACGTGTTTGTGCAAGCTGAATCTGCTGATTCCACGCTATTGAGCTGCATGTTTTTAGGATCCATCTTCTGCCTGCTTCTACTTTGTTTTAGCCTGTTCCGCTGCCTGCTCGCCTGCCTAGTTTCTTTGTGTTGGCTACTGTGGATCCCTGACGGAGAGCTACGTTACACCAGTCTGTGATCACTGCTACAGCTGTAGTTTTGTGTTTCAAGTAAGCTCTCCAACTCTCTCCGTCCACTTTAGTTTAAATCTCGGCTGTCGACGTTACTCCGTAAACTCTGTTTGTCCCTCGTTTTCAGGTAGCTCCGGTGCGTCATCTGCCCACCCACATACCTTGGCTCTGTCTCATCTCTTCGGCTTTGCTCTCCTTGCACATTTTTATTTGTCACTGTATATAGCCCCCTCCCTTGTAAATATTCCCCATCATTGTAGATAAACTTGCATCACAACTCTCTTGTGCCCGTGTGTGTTTCTGCCACTAAATCCATCCGTGCAGTTTTCCTAACAACACCTGAGTAAGTAGTTATTGTTGGCACGTGTTGGCGCGCCCACACACACTCACTCACACACACAAACACCAGAGGTGGGACCAAGTCATTGTTTTGCAAGTCTCAAGTAAGTCTCAAGTCTTTATCCTCAAGTCTCAAGTCAAGTCTCAAGTAATGTCAGGCAAGTCAGAGTCGAGTCTCAAGTCACTGGTAAAAAAGTCCGAGTCAAGTCACAAGTCTGAAACTTTGAATTTCAAGTCCTTTCGAGTCTTTAAAAAAAACAAACGAAAAAATAATGTTGCAGTTATGCTAAATGTAAATATTAGACCATGTAATTTTTAAATCTGTGTTTTTCTCAACACATGACAAAATAGTGAACTTAGAAAATATACACAAATTGTGAAATTGCACCTCTTTAAAATGCAGCTCAATTAAACCTAGCTCCAAGAATAATTTTCACCGACAGTTCTGAGATAAGCTGCATGTTATTCTTGGATGCGGTTGTAGGACCAGCTTTAAAATCGCATGACAAAAATATCATACACATTAAAAAAAACTGTATCACCAACGTAGCCTGGAAAACATTTGCTAGTTAGATGAAGTCAGCTATCTCATCTTAGCATATTTATATGCATATTTATAATTATACGCTTCTTGGAGTGAGTGCATACACTCATGAAGTTTAGTAACTTCAGGTCACTGCAACAAGCCCAGGTACAGTTTACCGCCGGATGGGTGCAGGACCTTGAAATGCACCGTGTAGAACGAAAGACCATCGTACGTATCATAAGTTTACCAGTCTCACAAATTGTCGTCATAAATACACATTCCTTAACCGTTTATTAATAGGACCTTTGAGCTCAACGGTAATTAATTAGTAGTGGAAATAATTTCTGGTACCCATCACAGAAATGTAGCAGTGACAACAATATTGTATGCTGTAATCGTACTGGGCAATTAGTGATACAAAAAACCTGTTTTATCCTGTGAATAAAAGTATATGTTCTTGTCAATGTACCATAATAACAGAGGCGAAACACAATATTGTGTCAGGACAATTCACTATTTATGCACAATAAATAAAGGAGCATAGCGCGACAATTTCTGTTCTTGCTTGTAACCTATATCACCAATTATGTTATGAAAATGACGTATTAACTACTAAAAAACACTGACCTTCGTGTAAATGCTTGGAGCAGATTAACCTGTGAGCTGGAGTGTTCTGGGACGTTATATTTGGTCTTTGAATGGCTGCAATCCAGGCCATCCGTCGCGTCTTTGTTACTTCGGAAACATGAACAATTTCTCTTCAACGACGTAATCCGATAACAACCGATCTCTTTACCCGTCGGCTTCCCGTGGCTGTCATGCGACCGGCTATTGCAGTTAATAATACAACAGCTTCTTGACATTTTTGTGTTTCTTTTTATCGCTGTATAACTGATTTTAATTGAAAGCCTGCGTGCGCTAGTACCGCTTGCCACGAGTTCCCAGAATCCTTTGCGGTTCTACCCGTGAATGACGTCACATTTTCAATCTCTATATAATATGCATGTTAAATTTTATATTTGGGGTAAAATATCAAGTCTTTTCAAGTAAACCGGTTCAAGTCCAATTCAAGTCCCAAGTCATTGGTGTAAAAGTCCAAGTCAAGTCACAAGTCTTAGAACATTTTTTCAAGTCAAGTCTAAAGTCATAAAATTAATGACTCGAGTCTGACTCAAGTCCAAGTCATGTGACTCGAGTCCACACCTCTGACAAACACACACACACACACCTATAAGATTTTTATCATACATAGTAATATACATTTAATCACTACCCTTGTAATGATAAGGACTTACGTGTTTAAAGGTGACTCAGACAATTGCTCATTCTTGCAATCGTGCAGTAATAATTAACATATAGCTTAGGCAAGGCAAGTTTATTTGTATAGCACAATTCAACAACAAGGTGATTCAAAGTGCTTTAGAGAGACATTAGCATGCACACACACAAAAAAGCAAACAAACACTGATTCAGCAACTGTAGCAATTTGGTTCTCTTTTTCCCAGAAGTCAGAAGTTTTCCAGTAACTGCGTCACATCAGCATCAGCATCAAGTTGACTTCAAGTTCCAGCAAAGCAAAGCCAGTTGCAATATTTAAGCTTGTTTAAAAAAACCACAAATCCTTATAACAAAAAAAAGGTTTGTTTCAGCCTTTTTACACTATTGTACAGTTGAATTTAGAACAACATAAAATGCAAAACCCTGGTCTTTAAAAACAATAGATACAAAGTACTTTGAAGTGTGTTGCTACATTGCACAACAGGAAAGTACTGTTTTTAAACCACTGAACAGTCACTTTAGTGTTAAACCAATGATAAGGACCCGCATAAGATGCACTTCTACACTTTCTAAAGTTACTTAGTGCTAAAAGCCAAGAGCAACTATTTCTAATCCTTTTGTTAAGATTTGGACAATTTGAACTGAGCACCTGAGACAAAGAGATAGAAAGAGTGCGCTAATTTAGGATTATGTTGTGGTTTTGGGTGTGGTTACCCAAAGACAAGAGGCATGCCTGAGTTATGGGGGACAAATCTAAAAACTTGCTGGACTGGTTAAGTCTGACATCAAGGTGGCTGTAGCTCAGGTGGTTGAGCAGTTCACCAACTTCTGTCTGCTCCGGTCTGTATTTATGCCAAATATGCTTGGACAAGATATTAACCCCATGGTTACTAATCCAATGCATCCACTGGAGTATGAATGCATGTGAATGTTAAATAGGAAGCAATGTGAATGTGTGTGAATGGTTGTCTGAAGCACTTTGAGTGCTCAGATAAAGTAGAAAAGCGCTTTATAAGAACAGTCTGTTTGACTTGCTTAGACGTGATAACAGCTTAAATCATTCTATTCATTTATGTAGGTTTAGAAAGAAGATATTTGTTCAATACAGCATAACACAAAGATGACTCCAAACACACTTTGAAGCTTCAAAGTATACACAAACTATAAGGTGAATGATGAGTCACCCAGGCATTACATGTCTGTTTGTTTATCTGATGCCATGACAACAGTTTATGACAGTTTAGCAACATGAGATTATTTTCTGTTTCTTTTTATCTAAATCAATTTATTGTTCACAGCTGTTGTTCTCATTTATGTCACTTTTGATGTGTAGCTTGACACCCTACAGAAACCATTTTGACATTCCAATTTGACTGAGAGGCCACTGATGTTACTGATATGTCAGTATTTCATTTGAGTCTCCAAACTAAGCTTTACAATTCCCATTGAAAACAAAACCACCACATCATGAGTCATCACCCCCTCAGTTCAATTCAATTCAATTTTTATAGCACCAAATCACAACAACAGTCACCTCAAGGCGGTTTATATTATAAGATAGACCCTATAATAATAGATACAGAGAAAAACCCAACAATCAAATGACCCCCTATGAGCAAGCACTTTGGCGACAGTGGGAAGGAAAAACTCCCTTTTAACAGGAAGAAACCTCCAGCAGAACCAGCATCAGGGAGGGCCGGGGCCATCTGCTGCGACCAGTTGGGGTGAGAGAAGGAAAACAGGATGGAAGACATGCTGTGGAAGAGAGACAGAGATTAATAACAGATATGATTCAATGCAGAGAGGTCTATTAACATACAGTGAGTGAGAAAGGTGACTGAAAAGGAAAAACTCAATGCATCATGGGAATCCCCGGCAGCCTTACGCCTATTGCAGCATAACTAAGGGAGGATTCAGGGTAACCTGGTCCAGTCCTAACTATATGCTTTAGCAAAAAGTAATGTTTTAAGCCTAATCTTGAAAGTAGAGATAGTGTCTGTTTCCCGAATCCAAACTGGAAGCTGGAACTGCAGAAGAGGGGCCTGAAAACTGAAGGCTCTCCCTCCCATTCTACTTTTAAATACTCTAGGAACAACAAGTAGGCCTGCAGGGCGAGAGTGAAGTGCTCTAATAGGGTGATATGATACTACAAGGTCATTAAGATAAGATGGGGCCTGATTATTTAAGACCTTTGAATTTTGAATTCAATTCTGGATTTGACAGGGAGACAATGGAAGGAAGCCAATACTGGAGAAATCTGCTCTCTCTTTCTAGTCCCTGTCAGTACTCTTGCTGCAGCATTTTGGATTAGCTGAAGGCTTTTCAGCAAGTTTTAGGACTTCCTGATAATAATTGTGTGGATGCTTTAAGCATCCACACTATTGAGTTCCTGTTTCTCTTTATTCTTTATTATTATTATTATTCTAGTTGCTTCCGTACACTTTTCGCCGTTAAACTACTTCCACAATTTTCAGCCGATTTTCACCGTTCAAATTTTAAACTATTCAGCTATTTTTGCTAATTCCTGCTACGATTTTTGCTATTTTTAACTATTATACTTTTTAAAATATTAAGCTTTTTTCCTTTAATTTGTCCCATTGAAATGAATGGGAAACTTCAGCAATTCTGCTAAAATTTGCTTGTTTTTGAAACTTAACTACTTCCTCATATTTTCACCTAGAACAACCATTCAAACTTTAAAATGTTCACAAATTATTGGGCTATTCAGGTATGATTCAGCTTTTTCAAATCTTTTACTGTTTTACTTTTATGCCTCTTAAAGTTTTGAGTTGCAAAATTGTGATTTTTCACAAAATACATGTGTTGTTATGGTTGCTATGCTCTTGGCTTCCAGTGTGCCACTGAAGGTTTTGCAATTTTCACTTCATGTCCGAACAACTTCCTGCTACTTGCTCAATTTTCACTCAACTTCCACAAATTATACATCAAAACGTAGGTATTTTTGCTGGCTTTCAGAAAATGTCACCATCATTGTTGTGGGATTTATAGAATTTTTGCAAATCTCCTCAGACTAACACAAGGTCAGAAAACTCTCCATATAAAGTGAATGGAGAGCTTGTTCAAAATCACCGCTGGATTTCTGTAATGAGAGGCATATTCGAATCGTCATATCTCCTTAACGAAGCAAAGTTAAGACATGAGGCTTGTCCCCGAATATCTTCAGACACCCCTGACGCTCACAATTCAAGAATTTCTTTCTCACCTATTACCGTTCTGAAATGAGTTGGACTTGTTTGAGGGTAGGAAATTTGTCCTTCGCTCAGATTTCTTCAGATTTCAAACTGTGGAAATGAACCACTTTTTTCTCTCGTCATAACTTTTTGTTGGATTTCCACAGAGACCTGAAAATTTCCATGATTGTTCACCAAATCCTGCTGTCTCTTACGGTGAAAGAATGATATCGATACTCCAAATAGATTTCGAGTTAGAAAGCGTTGTTTGAGGGCAAGTCAAGGCAGTTTTTGCTTCGCTCTACTCAGTTATGGTGCATTACAAGTCAAATATCTTTAATAACTCATATTTTAATGATAAATTGTAAACACTGGAAGATTCCCCCATCTCTTCTGAACAAAACGGTGTAAGAATGACCGCTCTAGCCCCTATGGTTAGGAAATTATGGTCATTTGTTTGAGGGGAGGCCTCACTATGAGAAATAGGCTGCAATAATCCTGTGCCTCTCTGTGCTGCGTGTGTAAAAAGAGGCACATGTTTTGGCGGGAAAAAGTACACAGGCTCTCTGATTGGTGGATTCAAATTCAGCAGCTCCCAGGCTGACCTAGAAACTTACTTCTCTCTCCCTGTGCATTTTTTTTGCTGATTTTTTCATTTAACAAGTATATTTGAGGGACCCTCAGCATGTTCAGCATTTTTTTAGCTGTCCATTTTGCTTTTCCAATTTTTCTGTTTAACTTATTACTATTGTGCTAAATAATACTATTTCTGCTATTTTATAAGATTTGTGCCTAATATAGTATTTCTGCTAAATTACAATATTTCTGCTTTTTATACTATTTGTGCTAAAACATAGTATTTCTACTAAATGTAGTATTTATGCTTAATCATACTATTTCTGCTTTTTATGGGATTTGTGCCTAATATAGTATTTCTGCTTTTTATAGGATTTTTGCTCAAACATAGTATTTCTACTAAATGTAGTGTTTATGCTTAATCATCCTATTTCTGCTTTTTATAGGATTTGTGCTTAATATAGTATTTCTGCTAAATTATAGTATTTCTGCTTTTTATAGTATTTGTGCTAAAACATAGTATTTCTACTAATTATAGTATTTATGCTTAATCATAGTATTTCTATATATTTCTGCCAGGTCCCCAGGCAGCCAATCCTCTGTGAGGACTGAGAAATTCAAATTTTCAAATCAGGGCCTGCACGGCTTCCCAGCCAATCATATATGTGTCCTGAGGCATTCAAATTTGCATATTGGGGCCTTCATGGCTTCTAAGCCAGCCAATCATATCTGAGGGCTGAGGAATTCAAATCCACAAATCAGGGCCTGCACGGCTTCCCAGCCAGCCAATCATATATGTGGTCTCAGGCATTCATATTTGCATATTGGGGAATTCGTGGCTTCTAAGTCAACAAGTCATCCATGTCATATATCTCTAAAAATTCACATTTTAATGATAAATTGTTAACACTGGAAGATTCCCCCATCTCTTCTGAACAAAACAGTGTAAGAATGACCGTTCTAGCCCCTACGGTTAGGAAATTATGGTCATTTGTTTGAGGGGAGTCCTCACTATGAGAAATAGGCTGCAATAATCCTGTGCCTCTCTGTGCTGCTGCGTGTGTAAAAAGATGCACCTGTTTTGGCGGGAAAACGTAAACAGCCACTCTGATTGGTGGATTTAAATTCGGCAGCTCTCTCCCTCTGTGTGTGTGTGTGTGTGTGTGTGTGTGTGTGTGTGTGTGTGTGTGTTTAGTGGGAGAGAGAGGACCCTGCCCTTATTTGGCAGCATGTCATTGTAGGATTTAAATTGAATATAGTTAGACTGGTTGACTGGATTAGAGCCTGTGTTTGTGTGTCCCTCTGTGCATTTGTGTTTCAATATGCCTCCATATTTGTAATTTTGTAAGTTATTACTATTCTGCTAAATCATAGTATTTCTGGTACTTTTCGGTACTTGTGCTAAATACAGTATTTCTGCTAAATCATACTATTTCTGCTTTTCATAAGATTTGTGCCTAATATAGTATTTCTGCTAAATTATAGTATTTCTGCTTTTTATACTATTTGTGCCTAATATAGTATTTCTGCTTTTTATAGGATTTGTGCCTAATATAGTATTTCTGCTTTTTATAGGATTTGTGCTTAATATAGTATTTCTGCTAAATTATAGTATTTCTGCTTTTTATAGTATTTGTGCTAAAACATAGTATTTCTACTAAATGTAGTATTTATGCTTAATCATAGTATTTCTATATATTTCTGCCAGGTCCCCAGGCAGCCAATCCTCTGTGAGGACTGAGAAATTCAAATTTTCAAATCAGGGCCTGCACGGCTTTCCAGCCAATCATATATGTGTCCTGAGGCATTCAAATTTGCATATTGGGGCCTTCATGGCTTCTAAGCCAGCCAATCATATCTGAGGGCTGAGGAATTCAAATCCACAAATCAGGGCCTGCACAGCTTCCCAGCCAGCCAATCATGTATGTGGGCTCCAGGTATTCAAATTTGCATATTGGGGAATTCGTGGCTTCTAAGTCAACAAGTCATCCATGTCATATATCTCTAAAAATTCATATTTTAATGATAAATTGTCAACACTTGAAGATTCCCCCATCTCTTCTGAACAAAACGGTGTAAGAATGACCGCTCTAGCCCCTATGGTTAGGAAATTATGGTCATTTGTTTGAGGGGAATCCTCACTATGTGAAATAAACTGAAAGAAGCAGGTCTATGTCTCTGTGCTGCGTGTGTAAAAAGATGCACCTGTTTTGGCGGGAAAACGTAAACAGCCTCTCTGATTGGTGGATTCAAATTCAGCAGCTCCCAGGCTGACCTAGAAACTTAGTCCTCTCTCCCTGTGTGTGTGTGTGTGTGTGTGTGTGTGTGTGTGTGTGTGTGTGTGTGTGTGTGTGTGTGTGTGTGTGTGTGACAGAGAGAGAGAGAGAAAGCCTTTTAATGGGATGATCCCATTGTAAGATTCAAATTCAATATATTTAGACTGGTTGACTGAATTGGATCTTGTGTGTGTGTCTCTCTGTGCATGTGTGTTTCCTCATGTGTACATATTTGTAATTGTGTGGCTGTCATAAATTTTTTTGCAGATTTTTGTCATTTAACAAGTATATTTGAGGGAACCTCAGCATGTTCAGCATTTTTTCAGCTGTCCATTTTGCTTTTCCAATTTTTCTGTTTAACTTATTACTATTGTGCTAAATCACACTATTTCTACTATTTTATAAGATTTGTGCTTAATATACTATTTCTGCTTTTATAGGATTTGTGCTTAATATAGTATTTCTGCTTTTTATAAGATTTGTGCTTAATATAGTATTTCTGCTAAATGTAGTATTTATGCTTAATCATACCATTTCTGCTTTTTATAGGATTTGTGCTTAATATATTATTTCTGCTAAATTATAGTATTTCTGCCAAATTATAATATTTGTGCTAAAACATAGTCTTAATTTAAAATTACAATATTCATAGTTCATCACAGTGTCTCTGGTAAATCACAATATTTCTGCTCTGTTGTACTATTTTTCTAAATCATAGTGTTTCTGTAATGTTTAAGTATTTTTGGCTAAATATATTCTTTCTGTTATCTTATACTATTTCTCCTAAATTCTTGTATTTTTGAGAAGTTATCATATTTCTGGTAAGTTACAATATTTCTGCTAAATTCTGCTATGCTATTGTATTTCTGCCAAGTATTATATTTCCTCTAAGATATTGCAGTTCTGCTAAGTTATTCCATTTTAGCAAACTTCTTTTGCTTCTGCAAAGTTTTTACAATTTCTGCAACTTTTCAGCTTTTTCAGCTACTTTTTGCATACAGCTTCAGCTTTAAGCATCCACACTGCATTTTCGCAGGAAATGCAAATTTTTCTAGTTAATTATAGTAGTCCAACCTGGAAGTAATAAATGTACGAACTAGTTTGTCAGCGTCACTCTGAGACAGGATATTTCTAATTTTAGAGATGTTGCACAAATGGAAGAAAGCAGTCCTACATATTTCTCAAAAACATAACATTCAGCCCATTTTCAATTAATGTTCCATTTCAGAAAAAGTTTCAGATATTTCAGAAAATATTGTGTTTCTTACACAGGTCATCTAATAAACACATATTTAAACACATATATTCTTTAATTTTCTTTTTTAAAAAGAAAAAAATACACTATGGTTGTGGCTGTTTTGTGAAAGGCTGTACTACAGTACATGTCAATGCAGTATGTGAGAGGGAGCAGGAGTTATCTCTCTAAAGTAAATCATTGCTGGCTGTGATTTGCTAACATCAAATTCAGTTTAGGTTTATCTTGCTAATAAACCTAATAGATCCCCTTTTTCTGTCTTAATTCTTCATGGCATAGATTCAACAAGGTCCTGGAAGCTTCTCTTATATTTTTATATAACAGTATCAATTCCCAAGGCAAAAGGATTCAAAAGAAGCAAACTTCCAGTTTGCAAACACATAATCAAAAAAAAAAGGTGTTTACTTCACACCCTTATACAACCTCCTTCTATTTTTAAGACAATCAAAATGGAATTTACCTAAAGGTCATATGAACCATTCATGCAGTTTGTTTACGCAACTTCGCTTCTTGTCTGATGTCATGGCAACACTTTTAAAAAAAATGCTAGTGACATAAAGTCAGTAACTGTAAGTGGAGCATTTAGAAGAAGTGATTGGAATATATTTTCTCTCCCGTTCAGGGTGTGGAGTCCTGCATGGACCCGAGGGGAGACACACCCTTGAAGACAACACAACAAAGGAGGCAATAAGGAAGAAAGGAAGAAAAAGACTCAAGGAACTAAACTGCACTAGAGATGTACCCAACATAAGTGAATCTGAAAAACCTTCCTACAGTTTAGTGTCAATTTAAACAGCCGCTCAAGTTGTTTTCCTTATTAAAATTATGGTTGTCTTTTGGAGAAATGTACAGTATGTGAAAGGAAGTTGCAGCCATTATTTCTTAAGAATGTCTTTGACTGTTTTTGTGAGTAACATCTTTTTACCCTCATGAGTCATGGCTTCTTTCTTTCTGCTCATGCGTAACATTTTTTGTCACATGTACAGTATGCTTTAACTAATGACTGGGCTTTTCAATAAAGAGTTGTGAACCAGTAAAGGACCAAAGAGTTTATAGTAACTTAAATCAGGCTCAATATCATGTTATAACTCTTAGTTTGTTTATATATCTTGTTGAAATCTAAGATCAGTGTAAGTGTGGCTTAGTCCTGTTTTAATTCAGTTTTATCTGCATAATCCCAATTCAAAACCCAGCAATGTCATAGAGAATCCCCTACAGGAAAGCATTTGACAACAGTGGGAAATCTGCAGTGACTGGCCCTCAGGGCCTAAATGGAAAGGAAAAAAACAAATGAGCAAACAGAAACAAGAACACAATGTGAAGTGTGAGAAAGCATAAGGTATGATAAGCAGAAGTGAAAGAAGAAAAAAAATGGCAGAGAAGTGATGACAGCGCAGGTCTTAAGCACAGCCTCGCTGATTGCCGTCAATGGATATCAAGTGGGCAGCACAGGTGAAGAATCAAGGCTCTGCCCACAAGGCAGACACAGGAGAGCACAGGAGGGCAGTGGAAAAACACCAGGTGCTCACCTGGATCATGACACCATTACAATAGAATTTAACTAAAACCTCTAAGATACCTCATAAAAATGGGAAGTGAAACAGACACAATGTCTTTGTGTCGTCTCCCTGACGATCCTGTTCCCTGGAACTCAGAGAGCTTTTCCCAGGAAAAGCACTTTTGTGATTTGTTCACTTAGAAAGGATTAATTGCTTCCCTTTGTCAAAAAAAATGGTAATATCATGCAGCGGCGCAGCTCTCCACTGGTAAGGGTAATCTGGCTCCCTTGTTGAGCTCCAGCCAAACTTTCATGTCATAAATTCCCTACAGTTGTAAGCTGCTGCTGCTGCATGTCATCTTACTGAACATCTTAGCAACTTTAAAGTTAACTGCAATGTTTTCATTCTGAATAGGTTGAAAAAAAAAAAGAATGACCATTTTGATGAAAGTTGGGTGTAGTTATTTTTCCTCTGTCATGCCTGTTTCATTCATTTTGGAAGCACTGTCCCTGCATAGCTACCTTTTTAGTGTCCCCACCAGTGCAGACCAGGTCTCACAGCAGCCCGAGCTCAAGCAACATACAAAAGGGATGATTTTGGGGTCAGCTCATGCAGCAAGACTTGAAGTTTGAAGTCTAATTTAAAAATGAATCTGGAGCCATGCTCCCTTTAGGTATAATAAAATGTCCAAAAATGGAGTACACCAAAAAGTGACCCGTGTCTGAAACCTGTCACTTTAACAGACTGATTATTCTAATCCTTTTGCAAACCCACTGACTTCAAAGGGCTTGTCTAAGACTCTCAGAGGTATTGATTGTTATGCTGCCAGTCCTTACTTTTACTTCCGAACTACACATAAACTCAACCTGAGCTAAATGCTGAGTCACCAGGCTTTTTCCAGGGAAGTCAACTGTCATGTATTTTTTGTGAAGTCAGGAGCATAAGTCATTTTAATGTGACACATTTAATGCAGTTGTTTTGAGCAATTTTGCAAAACTTCCTTTTCAGCTTATTTGTTTTGACGTTCGAGGACGTGGGAGCTGTCCGTAACATGCTGCTGACAAGGTAATTTAGTGTTATTGGAGCATTTTGGAGAACTGATGTGAACATGAAGAGGAAGAGTACAGTGGCATGACCATATGACACCATACCCTCACTGAAAATTAGACTGAGGTCATTTATAACATAGAAATGGATCTGAAATTGCAGCGCTTCCATTTGAAAAGTTGCCAAAAAATGAACTGATCTCAAATAATCACTCAGTGAGTTCATGTATTTTTATTCAGCAGTGTTTATCATTTCCTGAAGCTGCCATGTGATAATGTGTGATGTGTCTTTGAGAATGCCTCTTAAACTAGACTCTCATGGGGCTGTCTGCCTTCACATGCATATGAACTTGAACGTCCCCTAATGTTGTTTTGTTTTTTTGTTTCTGCTTGTTTACTATACAGATTCTAGGTATGAGCAACCATCTCAGCTGTAGGCAAAAGATGACAACCAAAATAATTGTAAAATATATTTTATTAGTACAATCATAAAAGAATGAAGGACAAAACAGTCCAGTGTACCACTTGCAACATGGATAAAACATACATTCCAAGGCCAGAGCCAGTTATGCCACAAGTCAGGTACTCTTTACATGTTGATTGCTTTAACTGGGATCAGCAGTTGTCCTCCAACACCCACCACCCTGTGAGCAGAAGGCCGATAATCATTCTGGCCTCGGCAACCCAACTCTGCCTTTAGGCTGCACCATATAGTAGGCCCTTGTCAAAAACAGGGTCTTGCAGGTTTTATGGAAAATGCCATTTTTGTTCATGGTTGGTCTAATAGCCCCGTGTTGGTGTTCTTCCTGCATCATCATAATGACACTTATGTCTAAGTTCAATAAGCACGGTCAGTAATCTCTCATATGCCTACTTTCCTGGGTGTTCTGTTTTTCTGTATAAAACATAATGTTCAATACTGATATTATTACTCTAGTCAACCTCAACCTCTGCTTCAGATGGTTTCAATCTGTGCTCTCTGTCATTCTCCCTTTCAGACTCTTTTTCGTGCAACCCGCTGATAGGTTCATAGCATAAACCTATTCGCTGGAACGTTCAAGACAATTTACTACACAGCAAAAAGTAAGACACTAGTAGGCAAAGTTCTTTGTGTTACTCATGCATGAGGGAGACCTGCCTGGAGCCAAGTGTCGTTCCACCCACTTGACCTCCGTCAGACTCTCAGCCAGGTTCCCCATAGCACTCGTTTTATTGTGGTTACATGAATATGCATAGGTTCATTAACATATGATGTTTCATACACACACAAAGAGTACCTTGCCTGTGCGTTGTGCAAGTATGTGTGGGGTCAGAGTGTGACCCCATGAAGGCTCCCCAAAGCTGGTGCCAGGAGTCTAGCGGTCCCTCTAAACAAAAGGCTCTTACACTCAAACAGATATACGTGTGTTTGCTATACCATATATCAGCAAGAGAAGATACGACCTCTCCTAGGAGGTGTGTGATCTATGCCAGAACACTCTGTAGAGGAGTGAAAGCACCCCCCTCTTCATGCTACACAGAATTGTTACAGACCTCCTAGGATGAGACATTCTTTCAATCTACAAATGATTATATACTTCTAAGCATAAATGACAATGAACAATACAAATCTAACACCCACCCTCGTCATTTCCACCTCAGCTGAGCTGAGCTGATGCAAGCCCCAGTCTTCCTCTTAACCACCACCAGCGTCTGGACTCCGGGGGGTCCTGACCTAAATCCTATCCCGCTGGGATTCTGTTCTGCCCTGATGGATCATCTAATCGCCAAAAACATTAATTTCTATATCTTAATCAATCGTCTTCAATTCTTCCAAGTGAACCCTATACTGTGGGAACTGACCAATCAATTTGTGATCTCCTAGCTTTGAAATGTTGAGGGGAAACAAACAAAAAAAAAAAATTCCTTTTTTTTTTTATATAAAACTCTCTTCTGGAACAAATGATGTATGAACAACAGCAAGACAGGGATTTCAGATCGTGCTGCCATGTGGGTTAAAGCTGGTAAACTGGAGGAACCATCTTCTAGCTGGTTGCAGACAAACACTGAAGTTGTAAAACCATGATAAAGACCGTGATAAATGTATTCCAGCAGTGAGAAGGTGTACCTGCAAAAGCAAAGAAAATGAGTTTGTTATTAATTTTATGTTAATTTAACATAAATTTGACAGTTAATTGCTTTCCCTAAGATCCAAGATGTGCAATTCATGCATCATTTAAATCTAAAGTAAATCGTGTTTTTCACTCAAATTAGCCTTGTAACATTTTAGGAAATACACATATTCACTATTGTGAACTGATTGATACCTCCTAGCCAAACTTTTCATCTACCTCTAAACAAAAAGGGTAATTTTATGTATTTGATATCTTAAGATGGTGAAGATTTCCCTCAAGGTGCTGCATGTTCTTAACACACAGTTTTCTACCATCCTTCATCTTTATAAGATCATACACCTAAACTAAAATGTCAGATTTCTTTCTGTTTAAATGTCAGACACCTTCAACCTGTTGTGACATGCTGTCACCTGAATCCACCTATCTGCTTCTTGTTTCACTGACACTCATTTTACCACTGACACACGTCACACGTTAAGAGTAGTGGCAATAAACAATATCCAGGAGGCAGGTTTACTAAAAGTGAAATCATACACTGTTAATTTACACCTTTATGTTTATTTACACATGAATAGCTGAGCTGATCTGGCAGAGAGTCCCAGATGTTGATACTATAAACTGCACTGTAACTAGAGACAAGAGTTTATGCTAACAAAGACAGGATGTAGAACACATAATGCTGAGCTGAAATTAGTCACCTTGGTGAGTATGTTTTAACCTTTTAAACAGATAGTTATGAATGAAAAGAGAGCCAGAGACTCATGGGGACACTGTGCATAACCATACAATAACAGGGACTCTGAATGTGCAGGAAGGTGTGAAATTTCATTAAAAGCGGTTTTTATCTCATATGGGTCTGAACATGAGTGTGAAAAGCTGTCAGCCAACTTCTGACCCTGAATTGAATAAGTGGAAGAGGATGGATGGATCTCTTGTAAACTTTTCACACCTGTTTAAAGATACAACTCGAAACCTAACTGCAATCTAATTTCATACAAGTAGTGGTTTTACCTTCACTTTTCTGAGGGTTAGTAGTTCCACTGCAGCCTGCTGTAAACACAAGATATTCTTGCGTTAGAAAACATTTTATATCAATGGTAATAAACATTTATATGTCTAGAAAATCAGGTAGAGAGATACTCACTGAAACAACTGGTTGTGTGTTGTATCCCCTAAGCAGAAAAACAGAAAGAGAAATTGAGTAAGCTTTTAGTTGTCTAGAATTAAATAAAATTAGATTCATAAATTAAATTCATAGCTTTTAGTTTCAGAAATTGTATTAAAATGCCACGTCTGCATTAAATTCTTCCATGTGTTTCTCAGCATGCAGTACAAATGCTGAAAGTGTAACACCTCAGAGACGCAGTCACGGCTGTAGTTGACCTGCTTCAAACATGCACGGGTGAGAAGAGTCCTGATACTGCTGTTCGTCACCAGGCCAGTCACCGTCTCGTTATTATTCACCAGCACATGACCCTGAAAGCAACATATGACAAAATCACAACACTGATTAAATATTAATAATAACATTAGTTGCTTCTTTTCTTTTCCTATTGTGTCTGTAATGACCAACACCTGCATGTTTTATGTTATGGCTTTTTAACAGAGGTAGAATCCCAGTAGCACAAGTGAAAGTGGTAAAGAAACTCTGGCATGTTGAACCTACAGTACTATTCATCCAGGAGTAGATACATCTGGTTGCCTGGAAATCTGGAACAGTGTAAAGGGTCCCATAAGCATCTTCAGTAACACTGCAACTGATGTCCCATCCACAGCAAAGCACCACCAATGCAGCTGCTAAGAAAAGACAAGCAGATGGGAACACTCATCACTGCAATGTTATACCTTGAAAAAACACAACTGTGTGCATGCCTCCACACCCACACACCTGTGTGACAGAACAATGTTACCTACAGCTGATCATCACAGTTCTTGGACAAGAATGATGGAGAAGCCCAAAGGGCCAACCAAACTTAAAAAAATCATCTGCTGGGAATAATTTATCAAAAATACACATCAGGGAAAATTTTTATAGCATTTCATGAGCTAGGAAGACATCATTTCGATTTGACAGCATTTCTAGAATATAATGGCAGATGGCATAAAGATTAACTGAGGCTTTTGGGAAAGTGTACGAGGCGTTGTCCCGATCCTGAAATTCAAATAAATTATCTCCAATTTAGTTAAATAAAATATATTTCTTAATCTTCTTAATTTTTCTTGATTCACTAATGGTCAAAAAACTTTTTTATATTCCTGTGAGTTAAAATTGTTTAGTCTGTTGTTAATTTTCTTGCTGGGGGTGGATGGGTGGAGAACACTTGGACTAAGACTAAGAAACTCAGTTACATAACTTTGGATAGCATCATATCTGTAAGGTGGTGCTTGGGGAAGTGATGGCTCGTTTCTGTGCAGGGGTGGTCTTTTATCCAGCTATGTGTTGAACACATGTGTCGGACTCCAGGCCTCGAGGCCTGGAGTCCGACACCCCTGAGCTAGGACAAAAGCTCTTATTCCAGGTAACAGCACAGACTGGCATCATGTCCTTCGCCAGCCACTGAAACTTCAGGTCACTGAAACTTCACCCACTGAAACTTCAAGTCAGTTCCTGTTCAACCTTTGTCCACAGTACTTAACAATAACAAACATCAGATAAGCACATCACACATTTCTGCAGTTTACCATCCATCCTCTGGAGCAGGGGTAGGCAACTCCAGGCCTAGAGTGCCGGTGTCCTGGAGGTTTTAGATGTGTCCATGATCCATCACAGCTGATTTAAAGTGCTAAATGACTCCTCAGCATTTCTTGAAGTTCTCCAGAGGTCTGGTAATGAACTAATCATTTGATTCAGGTGTGTTAACCCAGGGTGGGATCTAAAACCTGCAGGACACCGGCACTCGAGGCCTGGAGTTGCCTACCCCTGCTCTGGAACCTATCCCAGCTGGGGCAGACACAGCCTGAACACATCATTAGCAGGTCCCAGGACTAACACAGAAAACCACTGTGTGACTCGTCATTGTGACAAAACGTTTCTCCCACTGACACTGCTTTTGGGATTAATTAATTAATTTGGGATTCCTGCCCTCTGGGAGGCGCCACAGGAGCCTCCGGACTAAGACCACCAGGTACCGGAACAGCTTCTTCCCCACAGCTGTCAGACTCCTGAACTCTGCCTCCTGACATCTGACCCACGTTAAACTCATGGACTGAACATACACACACCCACAATGGACAACTGTACCCTCAAACACAATAATAACATGGACTGAACCACCACTCACAACCACCAGCACTTTATATAGCCTCTGTAGAAACTATCTACACCCTCACTTATCTTAACTGCACTACTGTATAGCTCTGTGTAAATAACCATTCTGTACATTCGATAATCTTTAATCCTACAACTGTTTACAACTTGCATAGTTCCCATCAGGGCCGGCCCCTGGCATAGGCCGTATAGGCCAATGCTAAGGGCGCCGTCCATCAGGGGGTGCCAGTGCCACAAATGTTGAAAAAAAAAAAAAAAGAAGAAGAAGTTGGTACTATTATTTCTAAATACAAAAAATAATCCCACGTTAATTAAAATGCAAAGTAAAGCTTATTTAATAGAAATATTATTTGTTACAACATTACACTACACTGCTGATGTAGGGGGGCGCCACCTAAAATCTTGCCTAGGGCGCCAGATTGGTTAGAGCCGTTTCTGGTTCCCATTTCTGTATAGCTGTATATCTCAGATTCTGTAAAGTTATTTATTTCATATTCTGTATAGTTTTTCATATTTATATCCTGTTCATAGCCTGTACATAGCTTGTACTCACTACAGCCTGTACATACTTATAGTTATAGAATATTCACAACATACTTCATACCGTGTACATTATAACATACCATAATAGACCCGTTTCTGTAATATACTCGAATATCTATATTATTGCTAATATATATTGTAATATATCTATATCACTAAAGCACTTCTGGATGGATGCAAACTGCATTTCGTTGCCCTGTACCTGTGCATGTGCAATGACAATAAAGTTGAATTCTATTCTATTCTATTCTATTCTAATGCAATTTTATTTATATAGCACCAAAAATGGCAACAACAGTCGCTTTATATTGTACCTAGAGAGTCTCTAATAACACAGAAAAACATGCGGACTCCACAAAGAAAGGTCCCGGCCAGATGGAGGATTGGAACCCTGGACCGTTTCGCTGTTAGGCAATATATTAATCTACTTACCAGTGACAAGCAGATAAACTTCGCTGTGCCTCATTCTTGCGGTGATACTCGCAAGTCCTTTCCCCAAATCCGATTTAATATGCTGGTTTAGCCTCTAATGTATCCAAGTGCTCTGCCCGGTCAGTGAAGAAGTGCTTCTCCTTCTCCTGTGAAAATGAAAGCGCAACTCCTCGTGGTGGGAGAGGGGGTGGTGGACCAGGTCGGCTGGATAGAACTCACTTTGACGCGAATTACTGAGTATGCATGCACGTTTTGGGTTTTTTTTAAACGTCAAAGGATATGCCATCTAATACAGACACAAATGAAACTGATAAACACTTTTTGTTTTGTTTTTTACTTTTTTCCACTTTGCGGGGAGTAAGTGCACCCTCCCTGCGAGGTGCGCCTGCTGCTTGCCGCACAGGGAGGAGAGATTCTCTGGCTGGCTCTAACGGCATCTAATAACCAGCTCGCAAAATAAAGCAAAATAAAAATAAACCAAACACAAAAACACAAGACCTTGTGATACAGACTTATAATGTGCACCGACCTGTTTTCTAAATTCTATAACACACATATACACAAAAAGTGAGCCAGAGAGCCCTCTGTGCGCCTGCTTGCTGCTGAGCTGCTGTGCTGTCCTGAAGTCTCACACACAACCAAAAGGAGAGGAGAGCGAGCTGCTTCAAAACAGAGCACATTTCATTCACAATGTTATCAATCCAAGCCCATTAAGTTAATTATTTTTTCCTGGATTGTGTGAAATATTAGGGGGAAACAATCCTATACAAACTGAATCTGTGCACTAAGGTGTAGGACTAATAGGTTATGTTGTGATGATTCTCTGGTTGGGGGATGGATGCTGATATTGAGTGCAAAATTAACACCAATGGAAGATGGACAAGAAAAGTTCAAATCCATCAGGTGCTCAGTTTAGAAAAAAGAGAAAAGAGGAGGAGAAACGAGCAAAAGATACAAGTAAGCAGATGTGACATTTCAGCTATTATGACATGTATCCTGAAACAAGATAACATTAGGATAGTGAAAACTTCTGTTTACGTTCGTTAGCCACTTGGCTATGAACGTAAACAGTAGACAGACAGTAGACACTGATGTGGCTTATTGAATCTTTTGGCCTGTGTTCAGCACAATATTAACTGGCCATTAAGTGGAAGACGTGTATTGTTTATCTGTCCCGTATTCTCAATGTATTACAAATTATAATGGCCATTTGTTAGCTGTTTGCATTCCTGTCATAGACAGTAAGATCTCTATAACACACTTCCATAATTTCATTGTACATGTACAGTGAAAACAAAGGGCTATTTTAATCTATTCTATCATAAGTTTTCATCCAGTACTACTGAAGGGAACGTGCAGGGAACAAAGCACCACAACTTTCCAGTTTTTTCATTGGCTAGGAAAACTTATAGGACAGAGCAAAGAAGGACAAAAATCAAAATGAGCACTCTCAGGTTTCTCTAAATATAAACTTTTAATGTTCCAATAATAAAATACAGTGGCAGAGCAGTCTTCAGATACAGTGAAGTTAAATGGAAATACAACTTCCATGAAGCTGGGTTAGAAGATTTTCATTATGTCATGCAGTATAAAAATGCCTCAAGACCATATTCTTTAATAAAATCTAGTACTGTACACCAGGTACAAATTATATGTATATAAAAGATCCTCCAAAAACGTACCAACTCTGCATTTCCACACACACATCCAAACACACCTTGTTTGTTTGTAGCTGTGTGTTAAATGCCTGTGCTTAGAATATTAATGGAATGAATTTGGTATTTTAATAGTAAGTATCTTAATTCATATCTATATAGACATTTCATAATAGTATATTTTAAATATATACAGTAAAATAATCTGGCATTTAAACATTGACATGGACATATATCTGCCTTCTTATATGCAAAAAATATATTTTTAGCTTTAATAAAGACATTTAAGGAAAAATGATTTTCTCTACAAGCTTAGCAAAAAGATTACAATCTATATTAAAGGGGTTACAGACAGTAAGAAGTACGGGATAAACACTTTCACAGCTTGACCTTGAAAAGAAACGCTGGTTTTGTGGCAAGACCTGGTTAAGCTATGTTGCTGCTGGGTTTTGGTTTGAGGTTTCCACAACCTCAGGAATATTCCACACTGAACCAGTTAATGACATGACACTGGTGACTGTGCAGTGATTATAAAGGCTGAAACTAATTAAACACTAATTGTGCTTGTTTGCAAGCCAAATTTACCACTGATATATAACCTATCACAGAGAGGGATGGATATAGTTCTGATTTTAAAAATCAGCTATCAATATTTATCATTACCTTATTGGTATTCTCGGTGATGCTGATATTTCACAAGAAAATCTGAACATTTGTCCACCTACTGAGAACAGGCTAATTGGGTTGCTAATTCATTAATAATTGATTAAAAATGGACGCCATTGCTTTGCATTTTTAGTTTGGCAAATCCTTTCGCTATCATCATCATCAGAGCTGGGTGGCTACATTGAGGGCTAGTTTCCAAAGTGGAAGCTTTTGGTTTTAGCCTGATTACAAAAGAAAAAGAAAGTTATAAAGAGAAGCTTATAGGAGGAAGACATACTGTAGCTGAAGTTCTGTCACACTACACCTAAACTAATCAAACTATACACCTCATAATATGCAATACAGTAGACAATACATGCTTCCTCAAATCACATCAATACACTGATTCTCCTGAAATGATTGAACTCAAAACAAAAAAAATGAGTAAATGACACATGAAAGAGGAAATATACAATCATATTTTCCCAGAACCTGGCAAGCGGTGGCATGTTTATAGAATTCAATATTAGAGATTATGTTACCTTACTTAGCGGAGGATAATTTCAACTCCAACATGAAAGTGGGGCAAAGCAGGTATATTTCTGTAATATAGGAACACTGCTACTCAAAATGTAGAGGCAGTACTGTAAAAAGCTTAAAAACTGTTTTGAGCATATATGTTTGAAGGCATTCGTGATAAAGAATAAAGGATGTATCATCAGCCGGTGTTGACGATGAATAAAAAGAACCAGAATTTTAATTACTTAACGGGCAGACAAATGAATTTCCGATGCTTTCTAGATGTGCTGGGCCTTCACATTTTTACCGGTTCCTCCTCAGGACACAACTGTAACAGAGCAATAACAGATTTTTATACATAATATGCAAGATGAGCATGAGGTTAAAGTGTGTGCAAAAGTGAACAGAAATGAACGAAGCCTGGTTATAAGTCTAAATATTTATATTTAAAATACCTCAAAAGTCCCAGCAGCAACACCAGCACCAAGAACGACACGCTGGCAATATTGCTCCAGTACTGTCGAGAAATCCCTGCAAGAGCAAAGAGTTTAACGGTTCATCTGCTGAAATCTCCATTATACATGATTCTAATCAAAATCTATAAGACAGTCCTGTATCCCTCCTAAATTGGCGTCTTTGAAAGGTGGAAAGTTTAGTAATAGACATTTTTCGACACTCCTTGTCTTTTATCTGTCCCGAATTGTCGCTTTTTTATTTAGTTTGCTAAAGACAAAAGCTCTTTCTACTGAAACCTCAAGACAATTCAACTGGTCTTTAACTGTCATCACCTAAATTCACACCTCTCAGAGACTAACCACATAGGTTCTAAATTTCCCTTTACAAGGGACAAATCCTAACTCACTTAGCTCACTGTGAAATCAGCGAGCAATGTCTTACAGTCCATAGATTTGTTTTACAAGTCATTTACAAATTAATAACTGAGAAAGTCAGGCTGGGAGTCTGTTGCTGTCTCGTGTGTTGTAATTATGAACTTTCTATAGACTCTATGGAAAGCGATTAGTTTTAACAAAGGCAGGGTGACGAATACACAGCTATAGGAGAATTCAAACAACATTCTTGAACTGGGAAAGTGAGTTTTAAATGTTACATTACTACACAATAGTTACTTATTTATGAATGAGAAGTGAGGCAAGACACTCTTAGGTGACTCATTCATCAACAGGAAGTGGAGAAAGGTGATGTAATAAAAAACAACAACACCATCTAAAGTCACACCCTACACTTCCTGCAGTCATTTATCAGTGGTTGTTTCAGATCCTCATCTCATTTTTTAATAAAAGAGAAAAACTTTCATACCTGTTTTAACATGAAACTCATTTTTAATACAAATCTTAACTACAATATAGTTTTCTACTTTGCTGTTCCCTACCTTTTTCCTCCAGAGGCGCCTGAATTATGCAGTCAACTGTAAAAATGAAAAACAATATCTACATTTGTATCAATGGATAAAAACATCAAATAATCTTTAAATGTTAAGGAGACAAATACTCACTGAAGCAATAAGCCGTTTGTTGTATCCCCTAAGTACAAAAATAGAAAGAGAAATTGGGTAAGTCTCATACGTGTACTGAGCTCATGAGAATGACTATGTTTTTAAGTTAATGTCGATAAATGGATAATTGAAGAACTTTAACTTGTAATCTTCTAGTCGCACATAACCAATATGGTTTATACAGTATCTCTGCTTTAAATTGTTCATGTGTTACTCAGTAAGCAGGTCAAATGTCAGCAGTGTGACACCTCAGAGACGCAGTCCCGAGTGTAGTTGAGCTGTGAGAAGCATGTGCGGGTAAAAAGAGTCCCAATACTGCTGTTAAACACCAGGTCACCCATTTTGTCCTTCTGGTTTGCCAGCACGTGCCCCTGAAGGGAAATGCATGGCAAAATCACCACCTGTACAAAGTCAGTCTAAAGGTTTCAATAATAATGACAGTGTCGACAATAAATCAAGCTCATGAGGTGCTTATAATTTAGAAACTCCTGTGTTTCTAAATTATAAGCACACCTGTGTTTGCACACCTGTGTTTGTAAGCTACACCTGTGTTTTGCATGTCAAACACAGGTGTAGCTTTTGGCCAAAGACCAATCACACAATTTGTTTTAATATTATTATTTGCACCTGTGCTTTTCATGCTTCGATTTTTTAACATAGAAGCAGAGGTTTGCTGGCAGAGCAGCTGTTGAACTTACAGTGCTGTTCATCCAGGAGTAGGGACACTCAGTTGCCTTCATCTTTGAGACGCTGTAAAAAGTCCCCTGAGGAAGCTGAGTGGCATTGCACGCAAGGTGCTGTGCACAGCAAAGACTGAGGTAAGCTGGGGAGAAAAGACAAGAAGACCAGATGTAGTGATCTTTATTTGAGCATGACTTTATGCACCGTCACTTCTGGAAACTTGACTTCTTTACGTTATCATGACCAGGCCATATGTTTTCTCTCTGTGCCCAACAGGAGAAGACCACAAGCTACATGTTTTTTTGGGGGGGGGGTTAATTTATGACAGAACCACTAACATTATTGGATTAATGTTAGTGGTTCTGTCATAATGGCTTGTGGTATTCGTGTGGTCATCTGAGACAGTGGATCAATTGTGAGAGCCCAAAAAGACCGTAAAACTTTTTTCTATCCCTGTAATCCCTGCGATGAGATGCACACTCTAATCAGTAAATCTGGTATTGCAGGGAGCCACACCTCTCACGCAATGCAAGTCCTACAGTGAAAAGAAAAAAACAGATAGTGTTGCCTCAAAGCTATTTTCGTGGTATTTCCCGCTGCTGTCCAGTCAAAGCTTCCGCTTTGCGCAGTGCGTAAGGGTTGCCTGCTCCGTCAGAGCTGGCAAAAAATATCACGTGTTTTACGGCAACTACATGCCCCCCCCCCCCCCCCCCCCCCCCAAAGAAAAAAGAAAATAAATAAATAAATGTAATAATAATAATAATAATAATAAATTTATATAATAAAATACAAATGAATATGCTCAGGTGTTGCATCTAAGAATACTTTCCTTTGACTCACTGAGTAAACAGACTACTGTTTAGTGGTGATTAAGTTGATAAAGGTGATAAAAAAAAAAAATAACAAACGCATCACATTGATGCAAATTCCCTGCGATGAGGGCTCACTTCACTTGACTGCAGTTGCTGACAGACTGAAGGTAACAATGTGAGAGCTGCAGACTATTTGGCTTTAGTTGTCCAATGAAATGTTATATTAATCTACTTACGAATAATCCACAGAGCCAGAGTCCACATCGTCTTCGTAGCGAGTCTAGTTGATTCCAATTTCTCCCGGACAGTCACAGCGCGCAGTTCTCCACTGTGTCACTAAAGGGGATTCCTTAAGACTACTGACCTGACCTGCCTCCGCTATCAACACGCAGTGAAGGCAGGAGGAGAAGAGCGAATGAACGGGTGGTCACGTGACTCACGGAAAAGTCCCACATAACTTTTCAGCGATTACCATTTCCCTTCTTGTAGTAAAATGCGTGAGGCTGTTTTAGTTATTTACTAATGCAAATGTTTAACTGCTTTCATCTTTTCCACATTGTCCAGCTCTTTAAAGATGTAACAACGAAGGGAAAGCCACACAGTAACAATTTCACTGAGAAAATTAATTAATGATAATTCGAGATAAGGCAAAATTTGAAAAAAAAAAAAAAAAGAAAAGGTAGGCTAAATGGCCTGTATTTGTATAGCGCTTTACTCGTCCCTAAGGACCCCAAAGCGCTTTACACATCCAGTCATGCATCCATTCACACACTGGTGATGGCAGCTACATTGTAGCCACAGACACCCTGGGGCGCACTGACAGAGACGAGGCAGCCGGACACTGGCGCCACTGGGCCCTCTGACCACCACCAGTAGGCAACAGGTGAAGTGTCTTGCCCAAGGACACAACGACCGAGACTGTCCGAGCCGGGGCTACCACGATCGCCCCTTGCAGAAAGAAAAAAGAACAAGAAGAAAATTAGGTTTTATCCTATAAACTACACGTGGCTTAAAGTAGGCTAACTACAACACAATCAAAGCAAATGAAAACAGCAGCAGACTGCTTTCAGGGAGAGAGAGAGAGAGCCATATTTGAAGGAAATTGTAGCTTACTGAGGCTCCCAAGCAGGAGATTTCCTTTACTGGAGAGGAGGAGCTATTAATTAGGACCTGAAAATGAGATCACAAAAAGCAGGCCAAGCCACTAGGAAATATTCCTAGAGCCATCACATGGGGGATACCCAGGAAATCCCAAGCTCAGTGACATCACTGTCTGCTCTAGGATCTCCTCTTTATTGGGCATACCTAAGATACCTCACCTGCTAGGTGCAGGAAGCATCTGTCCAGGACTTGTCAACATGGCATTTCTGATGAATCTTCTGACAGTGGATTATTAGGACCTAGACCACCTGTAAAACGGTGACTGCTAGAATGGAATCCAGGAAGTCTGGAGGCTAATCAACAAGTTTTGCTGATTCATGTTACATTAGAGATTCCTGAGCAGCTTTTTGCAGTTTGCACTGCCCTGCTCAGTAATGCCACTGCCATCAGCCAGTGCTGTTGCTAGGGAGACAAAAATGTGCATTCCTCGATTGGTTGGTAAATGGTTGCTGGCTGTGACGAGGGGAAATCCTTCAGAAAGAATGTGCCTTACCAGAAACCTCCTTGTGGTTTGTTAGCTTTGGCTGCTGTAAATTAGCTTTAAAACTGCGATAAAAACAGAGAATCTTCACCTTTTCGACTCCGAAAGAGGTGCCTTAGAGCTGTGACCGAAACATTTCCAAAAGCCCGCACTTTTCACAGTTTTGCTGCCACTTGGCAAGTAGTTTGCAAGTTTTTGCAGACAAGTCAGCATTTACCATGCAACTATGGTTTTACCATGGTGGAAAAATTGGCCTCTCGGCGAACAGTTTTGCCCAGAATTTTCCACATTGACGGGCAGGAATAAACAGCATCCAGTCACCAGCCACTCACTAAGCTTGTGTGACTGGGGCCTGACTCCTCCTTGAAGGACACTAAATATTCTACAAGTTGGTGAAATCTTTCGTCCAGCTATTGACAATGAGTCTGAATTTAACTGTGCACTTCATAATAATAAAATACATGCTTTCACAAATCAGGTTAATACACAATTTTCCTGAAGTGATTAAAATCAGAAAGAACATCTGGAAAAACAGCCAATGCATTAACCCTCTCAGGCTCAAATTAAGTTTTAGTTGCTAATGCACAACCAAGTCCTGCAGTGGTACTTCTGAGTAAAAAAAACTCATAAAATATGTATGTGGGGTAATCAGGTTGTTAGTGTTTAACTGTTGCAAATCTGCAACGCCTGCCTTGAGAGGGTTAAATGAAATATGAGAATGTAAGTATCAAATAGGGGAAACCCAGAATCTTTCTCTGCAGCAGTTTACAGGAGTCAATACTGGAGAGCAGTATGAGATGATAAAACCAAAAAGTAATTAGCTGTGTTAAAAACATGTTGTAACCTCAATGAAACAAAGTAAGGAGGTTAGAAATGGTTATTCAATAAAAAGCAGCATATAATTATTTTATGACTAAAACTGTGGCACCTTTTATGAACATGTCTTTTTTCTAGTCACCCTTTGACTCCATGATCCTTGTTAGCACTGTAACAGAATTATAATCTAAAATGTCCCTGATGAGGCTGGAGATGTAAAATTTCAGCAACTGACAAAATGTCTTTAGTTTTATAGTTTTCTGATTTCCAAAGTCTCACTTAAAGGTCAGTCTATACAATAAACACTACTCCAAGTACTGACTGAAGCTGAAAAAAATCAACTTGATTAAAAAAAAAAGAATTTTTAAATATTGTTTTTATTCTTAGAATCAGGAAAACGCATCTTCATTTTTCAAATACCAGACAACTGTGATTGAAAAGACTGAAGTTAAATAAAAACAAATAAAAACAAAAACTTCCATGAAGCAGGTCAAACAGATCTGATGAGCTTCCTCAAATCACACCAATACACATGATTCTCCTCAAATAATTGCACTCAGAGAACATCTGAAAAATGAGTAAAGCAATAAATAACATATGAGAGTAAACATAAAAAGGTGTTTTCACTGAACCTTTTCCTGCAACAGTGGCATGTTTACAGGACTTGATAGAGGAGAATGTTTGATGAAATGTAACTTCGCTGTATCTAACTCCACATTATCTGTGCTGATTCTTCACACTGTTATCAGCACTGTAAAAGATCAATAACAGATCAGATGCCAGATGAGTTGGAGACTGTTGCTGACATCATTGTAATGATAACTTATGGTACGATCAGATATGTTTTCATTGTTAGACCACCTGTACCTCTGTCTGTGCTTGCTATTTATTATTAGAGAGCTCATAATCTTTATGGTAATCAGCTGTGTTAAGAAGTATGTGAGGTGACTGATGCCAGTTTTGAGAAATAAATAATGATTTCTGAAAATACTTCAGTCTACCTTCCTTATTACTAACATTTACCTATTTATAGGCTTATCAACCTATAAAAGAAGGGCCTTCACTTCAAACATTGTTCTTTTTTAGTGGTTATAAAGTACATAAAATGTAAAAACTAAAGTTAAACACAACAAACACATAATAGCAAATGTGGTTAAGGTGTGGGCAGATTGTCATTTCCTTTTTGGTTCAGAATAATCCTGACTGTGTCAGGAATAATTGATTGTTTTGAGTAAGTGCTGTCGCTGCTGTTATGCCACACTTGTAAATCTCTACTGCAGGCACTCACTAAAAAGTGACAGTGTAAAGATGAACGTAGCTAGCGTGTCGTAAACTCCCATTCTGAAACTTTAAGATGTCGCCATCTGGGTTGCAAGAGACTGATTGTGACAAGTGGTGGGTCTGATTGTCAAACAACTTGCTCAGTGGCAGATGATTTGTAATTGACAGTCATTAGCCAATGAACAAGTAAAGAATGCTATGACTTGTCCTCCTTTTTGAAACGTGGTATGACTGAGAATTACAGAATAGATTTATGTTTTTATTTAGACCATGAACTCATGTGCAAAGTGTTTAGAGAGGTGAAGAAAGAAAGCCCTTTTTCCCCAAGACTTCAATCTCATTGACGTCTTGCTGCAGGTTTAAGGCACTTACAAAGTGCACTAATTTTTATAACCCAGAAGTCATTCTGTTTCCCATCTTTGGCTCGACGCTACAATTACTCTCAGTGGTGATCTGAGACTCCCTTGTTGAGATTTATTAGTGCAGTGAGGGAAGTGAAATGAATTTTAAAATACATGTCAAATGCCAGAAGCTTAGGAGTTGATAACCCTGACATGAACAAAGTGTTGTTAATAATAAACATCAATGAAACACCTGCAAATGCAGCACAGAAGTACCACCATTACCAGCAATGCTGTGAAAGAGAAACTGATAATGTTACTCCAGTAGTTTTGGGGAGTCCGGCAGTCAGCTGTAAAAAGAAGACATCACAAACATTATGCAAACTCCTCTAAATGGAAATAAACATATCATCAAACATCCCTATAAAATAAAGCAGAAGGATACTCACTGACACAATATGCTGTGCGCTGTATCCCCAAGTTCAGAATAAAGACATTTTCAATTTAATGTCATAGTTATAAAAGTGCGGCTGAAATGTCAGGTGTAAAGTGGTTACAGTTTATATTATTCCAGTTACATGTATCTAATCTGGCTTTTAAAGTGTCTTTCCATTAAACTATTCATGTGTTAGTCAGTATGCAGTTAAAAAGTGAGCAGTGTAACACCTCAGAGATGCAGTCTCGAGTATAGTTGAGCTGGCTCAAACATCTGCTGTTTGTAACACTCCTGTCACTGCTTTTCAATATCAGGTCATTTATTTGTTCCTTCTGGTTTGCCATCACGTGACCCTGACGGTAACATATGGCATAATCCCAATAGTTTTACACATTCATTCAGTCAGAGGATTAAAATAGTGACAATGGAGACATCAAAACAATATGTGTGAGAAACATCTGTATGTCATAGTGCTGTGCTTTTTTAACACAGAGGCACAGGTTATTTCAGGACATAAACATGCTGAACTTACGCTTGCATTATCCCAACGGTAGTTACAGTCCACTGCTGGGAACTCTATGACATATATTCCTGACAGAGTGTGTGGTAGGTCTCTGGCAGCTCTTCTTCCCGACTTCCCCTCTGTTTGATATGAGTTATTAAAAGGAACCTCCTGATTCTGTTTGTGACCTTTAGAGAACTTTTTACACAATTATCTGACGCAT